>NC_082730.1:50591270-50953770 GCF_030144855.1 Hypanus sabinus | reverse complement strand
GTGACGGGCTGTGCTCTTGAACCGTTACAGTCCCTGAGGTGTAGACACACCCACAGTGCTATTTGGGAGGGAATTCCATGATTTTGACCCAGTGACAATGAAGGAACGGCGATACGTTTCCAAGTCAGGATGGTGAGTGACTTGGAGGGGGATTTCCAAGTGAAGTTTCCAGGTATCTGCTCTTCTCATCCTGGATAGTGGTGGTAGTTAGTGGGTCTGGAAGCTGCTGCCCTAGGAACTTGGGTCTGTTATAGTGCATCTTGGGTAGTACACACTGCTGCAGCTGTTTGCCAATGGTGGGGGGATTGGATGCTTGTTCAAGGGGTACCAATCAAGAGGGCTGCATTGTACTGGGTGGTGTCAAGCTTCTTGAGTGTTGATGGGGCTGCACTCATCCAGGCGAGTGGCAAGTTACAGTCCTGACCTGAGCCCTGTAGATGGTGGGCAGGCTTCGGGGAGTCGGGAGGTGAGTTACACTCCTGACCTGAGCCCTGTAGATGGTGGGCAGGCTTCGGGGAGTCGGGAGGTGAGATACACTCCTGACCTGAGCCCTGTAGATGGTGGGCAGGCTTCGGGGAGTCGGGAGGTGAGTTACACTCCTGACCTGAGCCCTGTAGATGGTGGGCAGGCTTCGGGGAGTCGGGAGGTGAGTTACACTCCTGACCTGAGCCCTGTAGATGGTGGGCAGGCTTCGGGGAGTCGGGAGGTGAGATACACTCCTGACCTGAGCCCTGTAGATGGTGGGCAGGCTTCGGGGAGTCGGGAGGTGAGTTACACTCCTGACCTGAGCCCTGTAGATGGTGGGCAGGCTTCGGGGAGTCGGGAGGTGAGTTACACTCCTGACCTGAGCCCTGTAGATGGTGGGCAGGCTTCGGGGAGTCGGGAGGTGAGTTACACTCCTGACCTGAGCCCTGTAGATGGTGGGCAGGCTTCGGGGAGTCGGGAGGTGAGATACACTCCTGACCTGAGCCCTGTAGATGGTGGGCAGGCTTCGGGGAGTCGGGAGGTGAGTTACACTCCTGACCTGAGCCCTGTAGATGGTGGGCAGGCTTCGGGGAGTCGGGAGGTGAGATACACTCCTGACCTGAGCCCTGTAGATGGTGGGCAGGCTTCGGGGAGTCGGGAGGTGAGTTACACTCCTGACCTGAGCCCTGTAGATGGTGGGCAGGCTTCGGGGAGTCGGGAGGTGAGTTACACTCCTGACCTGAGCCCTGTAGATGGTGGGCAGGCTTCGGGGAGTCGGGAGGTGAGTTACACTCCTGACCTGAGCCCTGTAGATGGTGGGCAGGCTTCGGGGAGTCGGGAGGTGAGTTACACTCCTGACCTGAGCCCTGTAGATGGTGGGCAGGCTTCGGGGAGTCGGGAGGTGAGATACACTCCTGACCTGAGCCCTGTAGATGGTGGGCAGGCTTCGGGGAGTCGGGAGGTGAGTTACACTCCTGACCTGAGCCCTGTAGATGGTGGGCAGGCTTCGGGGAGTCGGGAGGTGAGTTACACGCCACAGCGTTCCTAGCCTTTGACCTGCTCTGGTAGCCACCGTGTTGATATGGCTAGACCAGTTCAGTTTCCTGTCAATGGTAACCCCCAGGATGTTGACAGCAGGGGATTCAGTGAATGTTTAAGATGGTGAGTAGAGTGACCTCAGTGGTGTGGAACTTCCTGAGTGTTGTTTGAGCTCACCGTGCCACATATTCCTGCGGTGCCTTGTAATTGGATGAAACACTCCTCACAGGATACCCAAAGTCTAATTTCTGTAGAAACAAAATGCTGGGTTAAGGTAAAGCGGTAAAGAATATTCATGAATTCTTTTTTTCCTGTTCCTCGATTTCTCAGAAGGTAGTTGCCAAAGGCTGAGTTTAGCTCATCACACAGTGACAGAAATCTGTAGCCATTTGCAAGAATGTCCCATAGCTGCTCGTTCTCTGTGTCTGTGGAAATACCCTCAGACTTCTTTGGATTTGTCCAGACCACTGCGGATATGTATTCATGATCTCCCTCCCGGCTGGCTGCACATGAGACTGATCAGCAAGAGGCAAAGTGCTGAAGGAGCCCTGGGCCGACGGAAACGGATTGAGACCATTCAGCTTGTCTCTGCAGCAGCAGAGTTTTGTTTTGCTCTCCCAGCACCTGCAATCTCTCGTGTCAGCTACCAGCGGAACCAGAGTGAAGGGAGTCACCCAGAAGAAGTTTGTGAAAGTTCACGGTTGTGGTAATGATGAGGACCGCTGCCTTGTCGTGGTGGAGAGGCTTGTAAGCTCCTGAGAGCCCGAGAGTGATGACATCTGGACTTCAGCCATCTGCCATTTGGCTCCTAAAACGGGATGTTCAAGGAGCGATCCAGCAGTGGAACTGGAAGAAGATGATGATGCCATATCATAAAGGTAGTGAAGGTGGAGGAAAGCTGCAGCAGGGATGAGGTCCAGTCCCACTGTACTCTGACAATGATATATCAAGGACCATATGGTGGCTGCCCATGCATTAGCCTCCCCATGTTAAACAAAGTCACGTACAGGTGCACTCTGTTCAGAGAATCCACCCGAATATCCTGGATAAAGCCTCGTGATAAAGTGATATGAAGGGGGCAGGATTGAGATGTCTCAAAACCGGTAGTCCAGAATACATGGATCTTGGGTTAGCTTCTCCAGCCATGTGGAACCACCATCAGATGGCCCCTTTGGAGAACACCATGCTCAACTGGAGTGATAACAGAAAACAAGATGCCAGATAAATTTAGTGTGTGTCCCTTCTCCGGCTTTCCTCATACAGTGTTACGTCATCTGCACATTCTTAGTGGTCTCTGCACTACCGTACTAACCAGAAGTATTCATGCACAACAGGACTTCTGGTTAAACAGTGTTTAGCTAATGGGGAGCCACAAAATCTTTCAGCCACAGATGCTGGAGATGTGAAACACACATCTTATGTAGATGCATCAGAGTTGGAAGTTCAGCCGAATATTGCTGCTTGGAATCTTATTATAGCTTATTAGATAATAACTAATATAATTATTGTAATTATAAAGCTCATTTAGTTATTAGCACTGGATCAAAGTTACAGTTACATCTCGTATCTCCTTTTTCCCCCTAACCCACTGAAATAAAAACTCCTGATGCCAACTATCCATTCCATATAGATTGTTCAGTCCTGCAGTGGCTCCCATCGATGAACAACTGAACCGGCCAGCTGAGAATCAATACAGAAGTTGAGCAAGGCAAGGGAAATCTTGCATCTTGTGTAACTCTGTTTTATTTCCCCACACACTCGCAATAGTTTTATTGGTTATCTGTAGCTCAAATCTGTGCTTCAAGTACTGCTGATCCACGACCTCCTGGTGCTCAGGCCATGGAGGAAACACAACACCTGCTCCATCTGCTTTTGAGTGGTGTCGGAGTTATACTGCACAGAAACAGGCCCTTTGTTCCCTACCTGAGTGAGTCCCATCTGCTAATTAAATTTGCCAATGACATTACATTAATTGTCCTTATCTCAAACAATAACGAGGTGGCCTCCAAGGAAAAAGTCATCTCTCTGACACAGTGGTGTCAAGGAAACAATCTCTCTCTCAATGTTGCAAAAACAAAGGAGCTGGTTGTGGATTACAGGAGGAATTGAGAGGGGCCCTATTAACCCCTATTAACATCAATGGATCTGGGGTTGAGAGGGTGAACAGCTTTAAGTTCCTCAGTATCCACATCACCGAGGACCTCACATGGTCTGTACTCACCAGCTGTGTGGTGAAAAAGGCAGAACAGTGCCTCTGTCATCTCAGACGGTTGAGGAAGTTTGGTATGGGCCCCCAAATCCTAAGAACTTTCTACAGGGGCACAATTGAGAGCATCCTGACTGGCTGCATCACTGCCTGGTATGGGAACTGTACCTCTCTTAATCACAGGACTCTGCAGAGAGTGGCGTGGACAGCCCAGTGCATCTGTAGTTGTGAACCTCCCATGATTCAGGACATTTACAAGGACAGGTGTGTGAAATATGTAGGCTCATTGGGGACCCAAGTCATCCCAACCACAATCTATTCCAGCTGCTACCATCTGGGAAACAGTACCACAGCATAAAAGCCCGAACCAACAGGCTCTGGGACAGCTTCTTCCACCAGGCCATCAGACTGATTTGAGTGTACTCTATATTACATTGACTGTTCTGTTTATTATAAATTACTATGATTGCACATTTCAATGCAGACATAACGTAAAGATTTTTACTCGTATGTGAAAGATGTAAGAAATAAAGTCAATTCAATTCTATTTGCCTGTTTTTGGCCCATTTTACTCTAAGCCTTCCCTATATGTGTACCTGTCCAAATGTCCTTTAAACATTGTAATTGCACACTTTCTGGCAACTTGCTTCATGCAGTATACACACTACTCTCTGTGGAGGGGGGGAGGACTTTCAGCTCCTCCTCTCAACAAACTTGTGCTCTACAGTTTAAAGTTCCCTGCCCTTGAAAGAAGGCTGCGGCCACCCACACTTCCAGTCCACCCACCTTTTTATTCTGGTGTTTTCCCTCTCCAGCGGAAGCATGACTATTTATTTCCATAGATGCAGCCTGACCTTCTGAATTCCTCTAACATTTGGTGTGTAACTCTGGATTTCCAGCATCTGCAGACTTCCTTGTGTTTATGACCTTCTCCCACCCACCCCCCCCCCCCACTCCCGACACCCTATCTATGTCCTTCATGATTTTATAGACCTGTAGCCACCCAACCCCCCCCCCCCCCCGCCTGCCTTCTCTCCAGGTAAAACTGTGCCAGCTACTCACCCTCTCCTTTTAGCTTGAGCCCACCACTGCCAGCAACACCTGTTGTGAGTCTTGTCGGTATTTACATGGTGACCAGAACAGCACACAATATTCCAAGTGTAGTCCCACCAGCATCTTGTACAGGTGCAGCATAACTTTCCATTTTGTGTGCTCTAGTTGCCAACCAGTGAGGTTGTCACCTTCACCACTCTGTCCATCTGTGTCACCACTTTCAGGGACCCCTGGATCTATCTCTGTTCTACTCTACTCCAGAGTCTCCTGCTCTGGTTTTACTTCCGAAAAGGAAGCAGGACGTGAGCCTTCTTGTGGACGGTGGCCCTTTTGCATTAATGTGTTCTGGTGCTGCTTCCTATCCTTGCACAGAACTCAAATGGCAGCATCTATCCTGCCTTAACTTCCACGTCTACCTCTGTCCTCCTTTCTTAATATTTCTAATGCCACCTCAAGTGGATTCTCCACAATTTTAGATAATTTGTCTTTCCTGATTGTTCTGCTCTAAGGGCAGCCGTAAGCATGTTTAACTGAAAATTATTTTCCATAAGTCAACTTGTTTGTGTATTTCGAATGAGCCTCTTTTACTTCAGATTTCCACCAATGAATGTGATCGGATCCCACAGGTCCAGCATTCTTTCCTTCTCTTCTGCTCTCAGTTGTAAGTTCCAAGCCTTTTGTCTCTGCACATTGAATTAATGTGCACTCCACAGTTCGTTAATTTCAGAGGGTCACCCATTCCTGCCTGTCTGCACCAGGACAATTCCGATGTAGGGTCCTCTACCAGTTACTTCATCTCTGTCTTTCTTTAGATGCTTCTCAATGTGTTGAGTATTTTCAGTGTTCCCTTTTAGCATCAGCTCCTTTCAGCACTCCTCACAGTTCAATATAGACCGCTCAGACTGAAGGTTTGAGATGTGTCTATTTTAATGCAAGGAGTGTTCTGAACAAAGCGGATGAGCTTAGAGCGTGGATCAGTACTTGGAGATGTGATGTGGTGGCCGTTACAGAAAATTGGATGGCTCAGGGACAGGAATGGTTACTTCAAGTGCCGGGTTTTAGATGTTTCAGAAAGGACAGGGAGGGATGCAAAGTAGGTGGGGGCATGGCATTGTTGATCAGAGATAGTGTCACGGCTACAGAAAAGGTGTACACCATGGAGGGATTGTCTACGGAGTCTCTGTGGGTGGAGGTTAAGAACAGGAAGGATGCAATAACTTTACTGGGTGATTTTTATAGGCTGCCTATTCGTAACAGGGATATTGAGAAGCAGACAGGGATATAGATCTTGGGAAGGTGTAATACCAACAGAGTTGTTATTAACAGAGGGAGATTTTAATTTCCCAAATATCATTTGGCATCTCCCTAGAGTGAGGGGTTTAGATGGGGTGGAATTTGTTAGGTGTATTCAGAAAGGTTTCTTGACACAATATGTAGATAAGCCTACAAGAAGAAAGGCTGTACTTGATTTGGTATTGGGAAATGAACCTGGTCAGGTGTCAGATCTCTCAGTGGGAGAACATTTTGGAGATAGTGATCATAATTCCATCTCCTTTACAATAGCATTGGAGAGAGATAGGAACAGACAAGTTAGAAAAACGTTTAATTGGAGAAAGAGGAATTATGAGGCTATAAGACAGGACATTGGAGGCTTAAATTGGAAACAGATGTTCTCAGGGAAAAGTACGGAAGAAATGTGGCAAATGTTCAGGGGATATTTGTGTAGCGTTCTGTATAGGTACATTCCAATGAGATAGGGAAGTTATGTAGGGTACAGGAACCATGGTGTACAAAGGCTGTAATAAATCTAGTCAAGAAGAAAAGCTTACAAAAGATTCAGAGAGCTAGGTAATTGTAACGTTCTCCTTCGCGTGTACTGATAACGCCGAATTTAACGTCGAGATAAACCAGAGTCAATGAAACCAGATCGCAGTAAGATTAACCATTTACTGTTCACTCTTCACATTAACATATGGTGAAAACTGTTGATAAAACAATACAAGATTGATACAGTATTTGTTCCTTCCTTAATATCACATTTCAAGTGTAAATATAGTGTCAATAGTCAAAGGTGACTATAACTACATTACACTAAGGTGCAGTATACAGGGAGAGTTTACCTGCTCCATTGACTACTTTAAATACACTTCCATGCAAACTATCCGCGACTCTTTAACTAACGAAAGCATAAACATTATCTACCGTCGTTACTTCTAACAGGATCGGCATTAACATCGTAGTTCAATATATCGATTATCTATTAACTTACAGCGTTGCTCTCACTGTGATTTCTAATGCTTGCAAAATAACTTCTGCTCAGGTGAGCCTCGTGGAAAGCCCCCACCCTCGCGCTAATTTCAAACCGGTGTTTTCCCACAAGACGCGGCGAAACCGGATGTGACGTCATCGCATGCCGATATATTTTACATGCAATGAATATACTTTAAACACTTCTAATTCTAACTAGAAAATACTATTGAATGAATTACTAAGCGAAAATATTATAAACTAAATAACTGTCGTAAAGACAGCACACTCCCCGCTTGACCTTCGTAAGGTCACAATGAGCAGAGTACAAACTTAGTCTCTTAATCAGTCATTGGGTAGAAGTAGAATAACTTCTGTAACTGGCCTTTGGTAAATTTTCACATCGCCTTGGTCGGTAGTCTTCAATTCGATCTTCCTGACATGTCCATCCCCGCTAGGGAATGTAGCAGTGATTCTGGCCGTTGGCCAGATTCCTGTGGGGTTCTGTCCACTTTTGTCTCTGTTGCAACAAAGGTAGATATTTTTGTCTCCAGCGAGGCCAGAACTGATTTGCCAGAGCCTGGACTTGTCTCCATTGCTTTGTGTACAAATCCTTGTCTGAGAAGTCTCCTGGTGGAGGAGGTGCTCCTGCCTTCTGCGTAAGGAGCGTTGATGGCGAAAGTATAAAGGGGTTTTCTGGGTCAGAAGACACAGGTAGGAATGATTGTGCGTTTATAATGGCTGTGACCTCTGCCGTTAGGGTGCACAGTACCTCGTGGGCCAATCGGGTGCGTTGCTGCATCTCAGGTTTCCTTTTCTGGGTTTTCCGTAAGGACGTGAACCGTTTGACTGCCTGCTCTTTGTTATCTGGTGAGCGCTGGCGTGGTTCTCTGGGTGGCAATGGGGCAACCCCATTATTTGCTTCATCTCTGAAGACCTTGGTGTCTTTGGGTTTTAAAGAAATGGTATCTTGAGCTGATTGTGCAAGTTTGTTTCCGTGCTCGGTTTGAACGAAAACTGACTGACCTAGCGTCTCGTCGGTTACTTTACGCTTGGTAATGTCTTGTTGTGCTTCTTTAGGGTACACCTCAGTGAGGCAGATCTTGGAACAAGAACGGCTTGACTGAGTTTGACTGCAAACTTCTGTACAGTTCGAGCTGACAATTGTTGTCCTGGAGTGAACCTCTCCCTCCCCGCCGTCCTGTTGTGGGGGTGAAGGAGTGTTGTCGGTTCTTTCATTCTTGACTTCATCACGGAGCCGTGAGGGTAAATTTCCTTCCTCGTATGGATGTGATGCAATCGTGACTCTCTGAGGTTCCTCGTAGCTGGGGAAGTTATCGAATACGTATGGAGAGGGGAGACGAGCCTGCCTGTCTATTTGAGATTGTACATAGTCGCTTGTGCGTTCCAGTCTGGTCCTTTCTAAAGTAGATCTTGCTTCGGTCAGATCACACGACCCTTCAGCTTCTTTTATGTACTTTGCTTCCGCCATGGCAGCTTCTTCTTCTCTTTCTAGCTGCAGCACTTGCAACTCTGTCGATATTTTTGCCATTTCCAACTGGATTTCGGCTTCTCGAGCGGCCGCTTCGGCTTCTCTGGCAGCTGCTTCGGCTTCTCTGGCAGCCTTTTCTTTCTGGATTTCGGCTTCTCGGGCGGCCGCTTCTCTTTGTCTGGCAGCCTCTTCGGCTTCTCTGGCGGCCCTTTCTTTCTGGATTTCGGCTTCTCTGGCAGCCTCTTCTCTTTGTCTGGAGGCCCTTTCGGCTTCTCTGGCGGCCCTTTCTTTCTGGATTTCGACTTCTCTGGTGGCCTGTTTCATTTTCAAAACTGCTTCTTGTTTGGCGTAATGCAGTCGCACCTTGGCGGCTTCTGCCTTGGCTCTTGCCTGTGTGGACTTACTTGATGTCGGTTTACTGCCCCTGTCGCTGGGCGGCGTCGACTTGATGCTGGATTGAGCTGACATTGCAGCACTTGAAACACCTGATAATGCCGCTTTTTCACTGTAACGTTCTCCTTCGCGTGTACTGATAACGCCGAATTTAACGTCGAGATAAACCAGAGTCAATGAAACCAGATCGCAGTAAGATTAACCATTTACTGTTCACTCTTCACATTAACATATGGTGAAAACTGTTGATAAAACAATACAAGATTGATACAGTATTTGTTCCTTCCTTAATATCACATTTCAAGTGTAAATATAGTGTCAATAGTCAAAGGTGACTATAACTACATTACACTAAGGTGCAGTATACAGGGAGAGTTTACCTGCTCCATTGACTACTTTAAATACACTTCCATGCAAACTATCCGCGACTCTTTAACTAACGAAAGCATAAACATTATCGACCGTCGTTACTTCTAACAGGATCGGCATTAACATCTTAGTTCAATATATCGATTATCTATTAACTTACAGCGTTGCTCTCACTGTGATTTCTAATGCTTGCAAAATAACTTCTGCTCAGGTCTGCCTCGTGGTAAGCCCCCACCCTCGCGCTAATTTCAAACCGGTACTTTCCCACAAGACGCGGCGAAACCGGATGTGACGTCATCACATGCCAATATATTTTACATGCAATGAATATACTTTAAACACTTCTAATTCTAACTAGAAAATACTATCGAATGAATTACTAAGCGAAAATATTATAAACTAAATAACTGTCGTAAAGACAGCACAGTAATGTTAGAGATCTAGAAGATTATAAGGCTACTAGGAAGGAAATTAGGAGAGCCAGAAGGGGCCATGAGAAGGCCTTGGCGGACAGAATTAAGGAAAACCCCAAGGCATTCTACAAGTATGTGAAGAACAAGAGAATAAGACGTGAAAGAATAGGACCTATCAAATGTGACAGTGGGAAAGTGTGTATGGAACTGAAGGAAGTAGCAGAGGTACTTAATGAATACTTTACTTCAGTATTCACTGTGGAAAAGGATCTTGGTGATTGTAATGATGACTTGCAGCAGACTGAAAAGCTTGAGCATGCAGATAATAAGAAAGGGGATGTGCTGGAGCTTTTGGAAAGCATCAAGTTGGATAAGTTGCCAGGACTGGATGAGATGTACCCCAGACTACTGTGGGAGACAAGGGAGGAGATTGCTTTAGCCTCTGGCGATGATCTTTGCAACATCAATGGAGACAGGAGAAGGTCCCAAGGATTGGAGGGTTGCGGATGTTCCTTTATTCAAGAAAGGGAGTAGGGATAGCCCAGAAAATTATAGACCAGTGAGTCTTACTTCAGTGGTTGGTAAGTTAATGGAGAAGATCCTGAGAGGCAGGATTTATGAACATTAGGAGAGGTATAATATGATTAGGAGTAGTCAGCATGGCTTTGTCAAAGGCAGGTCGTGCCTTACGAGCCTGATTGAATTTTTTGAGGATGTGCCTAGACCAGGGGTCAGCAACCTTTACCACTGAAAGAGCCACTTGGACCCGTTTCCCACAGAAAAGAAAACACTGGGAGCCGCAAAACCCGTTTGACATTTAAAATGAAATAACACTGCATACAACGTTTTTTTTTGCCTTTATGCTATGTATAAACAAACTATAATGTGTTGCATTTATGAAATTGATGAACTCCTGCAGAGAAAACGAAATTACATTTCTGCATGCAACAAAAACATTTTGAACTCCGAAAAAAAGACGTTGGGTTGAAGGTTACTTTTAAGTAAAATACTCAATGTCTATTTGAGTCCTTCTTGTATTTATGAAAAACGCCGAACTTAAATTTTCCGCCAGCAGCAAACCAAAAATAACATCAGCCAGCTGTCAGCCTGAAAAATTAAAGGACTATTTCACTGAACAATGAAAAAATATGAATATACGTAAAATAATAGGCAATTAAAATATTTATCATACTTGGTTAATGGGATTTCTGCTCCTGGACCTCAGCGCACAGCGTCTGCACATCAGGGCTGTATGACGTCACCTTTATCTTTACACAGGATCGCAAGCTGTCATCTGTGAGGCGTGCGCGATGTTTGTTTTTAATAAAGTTCATGTTGGAGAACACCTGCTCACATACATATGTGGATCCAAAGATCGACAGGACTCCAAGCGCATACTTTTTCATGTTTACATAAATGTCGGGCATAGCATTCCATGTTTCGAACACAAGTTTGTCCGGTTTTGGAAGGTTTTCAATATCACTCCATTTGTGATTCTGAGCAAGAACGGCCTTCTGACGGGCAACATCTTCAAGGTCTGCTGTCAAGCGTCTAAACTTGGACACCCATATGTCTTTGTCGGCTATGTCGGCCAGTTCCATCTCAAGATCAGGTTGACTCACACCTGCCAATGCAGTCGTATTCAGTAGGGAAGGATCGATGCTTAAGGGAGTGACCGGGAAGGATAATGTGTTTTTTTCCTCTCTGAACTCACAGAAGCGTTTCCCAAACGATGTTTGCATTGCGATGATTGCAGAATGTAAATACTCCGAAATTATCATGTCGTGACCTTGTTTGAACTCTTGTCAAATTGGGGAAGTGAGACAATGTGCCTTTCTGTAAATCTCTGGCAAGCACTGTCAACTTGCGCTCGAATGCCAAAACATCCTCCAACATGTGCAGGGCTGTACGTCCTTTCCCCTGAAGAGCTGTGTTCAGCGTGTTCAGGTGTGCTGTCATGTCTACCATGAAGTGTAGCTTTTCCAGCCACTCTGGCTGTTCCAGCTCAGGAAAGGTGAGCCCTTTGCTGCCCAGGAAAGTTTTCACTTCTTCCAGACACGCGACAAAGCGTTTCAGCACCTCCCCTTTGGACAGCCACCGGACTTTGTTGTGCAGCAGGAGATCAGAATATGCGCTTTCCAGCTAGTCCAGTAACAAACGGAATTGACGGTGATTTAAACTTTTTGCCATTATTTTATTGACAATCTGAATGACAACATCCATTACTTCTGTGCATTCCGGAGGAAATGTTTGAGCGCACAGTGCCTCTTGGTGCAAGATGCAGTGAAAAGTCAGCAGCTTTCTGTCCAGCGACTTCTGCAGTAAAGCCACAAATCCCTTGTGCGTTCCCGTCATATTCGGCGCCCCATCAGTAGCTACTGACACCAGATGGGTGGTCTTTATTCCTTTGGCTCTTAAACAATTCAAGACAGCCTCACAGATGTCCTCCCCCCGTGTTTGGTCTTTTAGAGGTATCAACTCAATCAGTTCTTCCTGTGGCCCGGCAGAGTTTACATACCGGCAGAACAACGCTATTTGTTCAATATCACCTTTGTCTTTAGACTCGTCATAGGCAATCGAGTAGGCCACAGCTGAATTGATGTCTTTAATTTGCTGTCTTGTGATGTCTTCTGCCATTTTTATGGTTCTGTCTTTGACAGTCTTTGCAGAGAGGGGCATATCCCTGATTTTCTGCACAATTTCACTCTTGTTTTTAAAGTCCGTGAATAGATGTTCTGAAATCTTAATGAAAGATTCTTTTATATATTCACCATCTGTAAACTGCTTCCCGTGCCTGACTATTTCCTGAGCGGCAATATAACTGGCGTATGTCATTGATTTTCCAGACTTCATCCATTTCTGGAAATGATTTTTGCTCAGATCAACCTTCCGCATCAGTTCCGAAACGGCTTTTTTTCTCTCATCTCCATCCGGATATTTTTGAGCAAAGGCTGCGTGTTTATTCTGGAAATGCCTTGCGACATTTGACTTTTTGTTGTTTGCTAGTTTCTCATTGCATATTAAGCATACCGGTAAACCAGTCTCGTCAACAGTGAAAGCAAATGAATCTGTCCACGTATCATTAAACGTTCTGTTTTCTTCAGTCACTTTTCTTTTTTTAGAATTCTCCATAGTTGGCTTACCTTGGATCGAAAAATTAAAGAAATCGCTTACTGGCGGGTGTCAGGTATTGGCAGTGGTGACGTATATTAATAGCGATAAAAACACGTTGTAGCGGTGTGCTCACGCAGTCAGTAAACTGCAGTCGAATAACTTTATTCGAACTAAACAGCCTTGCTTTTAAGCCTCCCTCAACCCAGCCCCCATGGACGCAGATGCTGCAAAAGACGCGTACTCACAAACCCCCGTAGGCTATCTCCCTTAGCCGGAATGCTGGCTAATTGTGAGGAAATGTGTCGCCACACTTAGATTGTACAAGATCACCATAATCTTCAAATTTAGAATTACATTTCAAAAGCTAACAAACTAACATAAAATACATTTTAATTAAATACTGACCAATTATTTCCCAAAGCCACAGGGAGCCGCAGCACAGAGGTGAAAGAGCCACAAATGGCTCGGGAGCCGCAGGTTGCCGACCCCCGGCCTAGACACATTGATGAAGGAAAAGCAGTAGATGTAGTGTATATGGATTTCAGCAAGGCATTTGATAAGGTACCCCATGCAAGGCTTAGTGAGGAAGTAAGGAGGGATGGGATCCAAGTGGACATTGCTTTGTGGATAAAGAACTGGCATGCCCACGGAAGGCAAAAGGTGGTTGTAGATGGGTCATATTCTGCATGGAGGTCAGTTACCAATGGAGTGCCTCAGGGATCTGTTCTGGGACCCTTACTCTTTGTGATTTTTATAAATGACTTGGATGAGGAAGTGGAAGGATGGGTTAGTAAGTTTGCTGATGACACAAAATTTGGATGTGTTGTGGATAGTGTGGTGGGCTGTCAGAGGTTATAGCAGGCCATTGATAGGATGCAAAACTGGGCTGAGTAGTGGCAGATGGAGTTCAATGCAGATAAGTGTGAAGTGGTTCATTTTGGTAGGTCAAATATGATGGGATGATATAGTATTAATGGTAAGACTCTTGGCAGTGTGGAGGATCAGAGGGATCTTGGGGTCTGAGTCCATAGGACGCTCAAAGCAGCTCCGCAGGTTGACTCTGTGGTTAAGAAGGCGTATGGTGTATTGGCCTTCATCAATCGTGGAATTGAATTTAGCAGCCAAGAGGTAATTTTGCAGCTATATAGGATCCTTGTCAGACCCCGTTTGGAGTACTGTGCTCAGTTCTGGTCACCTCACTACAGGAAGGATGTGGAAGCCATAGAAAGGGTGTAGAGAAGATTTAATGTTTCCTGGATTGGGGAGCATACCTTATGAGAATAGGTTGAGTGAACTTGGCCTTTTCTCCTTGGAGTGATGAAAGATGAGAGGTGACCTGATAGAGGTGTACAAGATAATGAGATGCATTGATCGTGTGGATAGTCAGAGGCTTTTTCCCAGGGCTGAAATGGTTGCCACAAGAAGACACAGGTTTAAAGTGCTGGGGAGTAGGTACAGAGGAGATGTCAGGGCTTAAGTTTTTTACTCAGAGAGTGGTGAGTGCGTGGAATGGGCTGCCGGAAATGGTGGTGGAGGTGAATACGATAGGTGCTTTTAAGATACTTTTGGATAGGTACATGGAGCTCAATAAAATAGAGGGCTATGGTAACCCTAGTAATTTCTAAAGTAGGGACACATTCGGCACAACTTTGTGGGCGAAGGCCCTGTATTGTGCTGTAGGTTTTCTATGTCTCTATATTCTTTTATCATTCATCTGCCACCATTGAAATGGACAACTCCAGAGGAATTGTTATACGAGCAAGCCAGGTCCCATCGCAGAAGTTGTCTTTGCTCTTTCAGTGGAGCCAGTGTATGTAGTGTACCTGGACTTCCAGAAAGCTTTTGATAAAGTCCCACATAGGAGATTAGTGGGCAAAATTAGGGCATATGGTATTGGGGGCAGAGTACTGACATGGATTGAAAATTGGCTGGCTGACAGGAAACAGAGTAGCGATTAACGGGTCCCTTTCGGAATAGCAGGCTGTGACCAGTGGGGTACCACAAGGTTCGGTGCTGGGACCACAACTGTTTACAATATACATTAATGATTTAGATGAAGGGATTAAAAGTAACATTAGCAAATTTGCTGATGACACAAAGCTGGGTGGCAATGTGAAATGTCAGGAGGATGTTATGAGAATGCAGGGTGACTTGGACAGGTTGGGTGAGTGGGCAAATGTATGGCAGAAGCAGTTTAAATGCGTGGTTATCCACTTTGGTGGCAAGAACAGGAAGGCAGATTACTATCTAAATGGAGTCAAATTAGGAAAAGGGGAAGTACAACGAGATCTAAGTGTTCTTGTACATCAGTCAATGAAAGCAAGCATGCAGGTACAGCAGGCAATGAAGAAAGCTAATGGCATGCTGGCTCTTATAACAAGAGGAATTGAGTATAGGAATAAAAAGGTCCTTCTGCAGCTGTACAGGGCCATGGTGAGACCCCACCTGGAGTATTGTGTGCAGTTTTGGTCTCCAAATTTGAGGAAGGGCATTCTTGCTATTGAGGGAGTGCAGCGTAGGTTCACAAGGTTAATTCCCGGAATGGCGGAACTGTCATATGTTGAAAGATTGGAGCGAATGGGCTTGTATACACTGGAATTTAGAAGGATGAGAGGGGATCTGATTGAAACATATAAGATTATTAAGGGATTGGACACACTGGAGGCAGGAAGCATGTTCCCGCTGATGGGTGAGTCCAGAACTAGAGACCACAGTTTAAGAATAAGGGGTAGGCCATTTAGAACAGAGATGCGGAAAAACTTTTTCACCCAGAGTGGTGGATATGTGGAATGCTCTGTCCCAGAAGGCAGTGGAGGCCAAGTCTCTGGATGCATTCAAGAGAGAGTTAGATACAGCTCTGATAGATAGCGGGGTCAAGGGATATGGGGAGAGGGCAGGAACAGGGTGCTGATTGTGTATGATCAGCCATGATCTCAGTGAATGGCGGTGCTGGCTAGAAGGGCCAAATGGCCTACTCCTGCACCTACTGTCTATTGTCTTTCCTCCTCTTCCCCTCTGCATCTGAAAAGTGTTACTTTTCTTATTTTTAACAGTTCCAAATGAGAGGTCGTTGAACTGTTTGCCTCTACGCTGATGCTGCCTCACCTACTGAGCATGCTCAGTTGTTGTTATAGAAGAGAATAATAGTTATTCTTTCAACAGAATGTTTGAGAAGTGGCATGCTGCAGTAAGTTGGATGAGGTATATAGCAAAGGGCAGATGATGATGAATACAGTATGGTGCTTGTAACTCTGCAGCTGCTCTCTGGTTTCCTGCTGCTATTCTACAATGCACAACCCAGGAACATTGACCCATTATAGTTGCCTGACTGCTCCTAAATTCAAAGTTATATTTATTTTCTGCCATTTTTAAAGCTACCATAGTCCGACAGCAAGAAAATATTGATTTGCAGAGCTTGTAAATAGGATTTCTGTCAAAAAAAATTAAGTGCAAGAAGCCAGTTTCTATTTGCATTTTTTCAGAAAAATTTCCGGAAAGCATAATTAATTCCCCCCAATCTTGTGTTGACATGTATTTAATCACTTTAAATTGATGGATATCTCCCATGCCAAATAAATATAAATGGGTAATTTTTCTGTCCTTGCTGAAATCTGTTAGCATTTTAAGTAACGCTGCTAAGTGTGTACTGAAAAAAAATCCTTTACTTTTTATCTTTTAAAATATTTTCTATGCTCTTGTCTTTAACAACAAGTTCATTGCTCTCTTTTTAAGGAGGAAATGATAGAAATGAGAAGTCCGTTTCTATGTTTGGTCAACTTTAATATACATATTCCTTTCTCTTGTTGAACAGTAATAAAGTGATTAATGTTCTGTTGTCCTCTTGGTCATTTAAAGAGGGCCAATAAAATAGGAATGTAACCCCCCCCCCCACCCCAATCACCCCAACGTAATGTGAGATCTACCTATATAGTCTTCAGATGCAAAGAGGAGTGATAGACAGTATGTCTCACGAACAAATTAAATGTTTTATATCACGTAACTGCATGCTATTAAATATATCTGCATTGGTTCTAAGAGGGAATTATCTTTGTTTAAACAGCTGTGCCTGAATTTCAAAGTTGGTCACCTGCCTGACCTTTTCAATACCTTTTTCAATACTTTGAGCCTGTACTTGGTGAAGTTCAGAAGGGTGACTGGGATCTCATTGACAACTACCAAATAACTAAAGCCTGTGCAGAGAATGTTCCCGTGAGTAGGCAGGTCTTGGGTCTGAGACTACAGCCTCAGAATAAAGTTCAAAGTACATTTATTAGCAAAGTACATATAGTATATCACCATATGTGCAGGCAATCACAGCAAGTACAAGAAACACGATAGAATCAATAAAAGACCATACCCAACAAACCAACAGATTCTGCAAATACAAAAAAAAGAGAAGAAATAATAATAAATAAGTATTGAGAACATAAGACGAAGTGTCCTTGAAGGTTGTGAGTGAAGTTCCCCCTCTGGTTCAAGAGCCCAGGATGGTTGAGGGGTAATAACTCTTCCTGAACCTGGTGGTGAAGTCAGCATGGCCTGGATGGTGAATGCTGCTTTCCCGCAACATCACTCCATAGAGGTGTGCCCAGTGGTGGGGAGGGCCATATTCACTATTTGTTGTAGGCTTTTCCATACAAGGGCATTGTTGTTTCCACACCAGGGCATGGTGGAACCTGTCAACATAAAGGGAGGCCCCTTTAGAACGGAGATGAGAATGAATTTCTGGAATTCATTGCCATGGAGGGATATGGAGATGAAGTCATTTGGTGTATCTAAAGCAGAAGTTGATAGTTACCTGCTTGGAGGGAGTTAAGAGTTATGGGGAGAAGGCAGGAGAATGGGGTTGAGGGGAAAAAATGAGCTATAATTGAATAGCAGAGCAAACACAATATATTGAAAGGTCTAATTCTGCTCCTAATGGTTTTATGATCTCTACTCCCTAACAATAACTAAGCTAACAGATGGCATGACACTTGGAATTAGCAATAAAAGGTTATAAAATAAATTTGGATCTCATTTAGGGAGAACAACCACAGATGCAAACCTAAAAGGGTTTCTGTTAGAAGAAGGGTTCCTGATTGATACAAGGGATTGCAGTGGCTAGAATCTGGGGCAGAAGATCTCAGCAATCAGGCAGTATCTGTGGAAGCAATTTGGATCAAGACCCCAATTGCTTGTATTTCACCTCATTGTGATGCTGCACATGTAGTTTTAGATGGGGTAATCTGATATTAGACTAAGCTAGCAAGAAATACCATAACATTTGAGCTGGATATTTGTGTCTAGATTTTCATCCACAGTAGTTTATTTAATTCCCTTGTGATTATACTCCAATTACCTACCATGGATACAAGGGAACTTAGTACCTGTTAAGTGGTGTCATAGCCTGATAGAGCAGTTGTATTTTTGATTGTCCTTATGCTGCAGAAAGTAATTGTTCACTGAAATGTGAAACAGTGACGAGAGAAATCCCACGTCAAGTGTTTGACCATCTTTTTGTTATCTTCAAGAAGCAGTAGTGTTTGCCACTACAAAGATATGAACTCAAAGACTTAACACCCTTCACAGCATTTCTAAGGTAGTTCCAGGCATTAGTTCAAATGGATAAACAAGAGATTTTTCAGAAATTTGGAGCAACACACACAAATTGCTGAAGGGACTCAGCAGGTCAGGCAGCATCTATGGAGCGGAATAAATAGTCACAATTTTTGGGCTGAGACCCTTCATCAGGACTGAAAAGGAAGGGGTTAGAAAGCAGATTAAGGTGGGGGAGGGAAGAAGTACAAACTGGCAGCTGAGGGGGAAGGTGGGTGGGCGGTTCAAAAGGATACCTGACAGCTATGAAATCAGCAAGTGGAAAATTAAATGTTGTATAAAGTAAAAATACACATTTTAGAAGTTGGTGAGAGACACATAATCCACTTACATAACATTACTATTTTTAGGATCAATGAGTTTAAGCAGTAAAAATGGCTATTATGATATTAACAGTAATTTAGTGTTGCCATCCTAACAACTGTAAAATTTGACAATTGTTTGTCAGCTCATCAAGTTATGGAAGGGCAGATGAGGGAAATAATGATGACACGGGTCAGGGAGATGAGGGGTTTGTTCAAAACGTTTGTGTCTGCTACTTTTTACAGCCAACATTTCCCTCCCTCCCATTTGACTGCCCAAATCCAGACGCTTGGGGCTTCACAAACTTGAGCATGTCAGCTGCGGGAGTAGGAATCTCAATATATCTTCCTCTACTTGCGTAACAGTGCCGAGAAGGCAAAAGAATTTGTTACTCAAGGCAGTGTACATGGATTTATGAGATGAAGTTTCTGTCATAACTCTGATCTGCTATATTAATACTTAATTCTACCTTTGCTGATTTTGACAAGTGGCTTCGCTCTTCGTGAGGCCAGTACAGATTTGAATTGTTTCTGAGAAGTGAACGACCATGAATTGTGAAGTTGTTGCAAGAGCTGCTTTGTTGGGGGAAGTAGGTGGACCTGAATGCCAAATGGGCAAATTGATTAAAAACTGAGGGTGCCTTGGCATCTGCAGAAATATCAAGCGGCAGGGTGCAGTGGCACATCACCTTCCTTGGAAAGCTTGAATCAGATTCAGGTTTATTATCACCGGCGTGTGACGTGAAATTTGTTAACTTAGCAGCAGCAAGTCAAAGCAATACATAATCTAGCAGAGAGAGAAAAATAATAAATAAAGAAGTAAATCAATTATGTATATTGAATAGATTCAGAAGAATGTGCAAGAACAGAAATACTGTATGTTTAAAAAATAGAGGTTTCCAAAGATTCAATGTCCATTTAGGAATCTGATGGCAGAGGGGAAGAAGCTGTTCCTGAATCACTGAGTGTGTGCCTTCAGGCTTCTGTATCTCCTACCTGAAGGTAACAGTGAGAAAAGGGCATGCCCTGGGTGCTGGAGGTCCTTAATAATGGACGCTGCCTTTCTGAGACACCACTCCCTGAAGATGACCTGGGTACTTTGTAGGCCAGTGCCCATGATGGAGCTGACTAGATTTACAACCTTCTGCAGCTTCTTTCAGAGCTGTGTAGTAGCCCCTCCATACCAGAAAGTGATGCAGCCTGTCAGAATGCTCTCCACGGTACAACTATAGAAGTTATTGACTGTGTTTGTTGACATGCCAAATCGCTTCAAACTCCTAATAAAGTATAGCCACTGTCTTGCCTTCTTTATAACTACATCGACATGTTAGGACCAGGTTAGATCCTCAGAGATCTTGACACCCAGGAACTTGAAACTGCTCACTCTCTCCCCTTCTGATCCCTCTATGACGATTGGTATGTGTTCCTTCATCTTACCCTCCTGAAGTCCACAATCAGCTCTTTCGTCTTACTGACGTTGAGTGCCAGGTTGTTGCTGCGACACCACTCCACCAGTTGGCATATCTCACTCCTGTACGCCCTCTCATCATCACCTGAGATTCTACCAACAATGGTTGTATCGTCAGCAAATTTGTAGATGGTATTTGAGCTCTGCCTAGCCACACAGTCATGGGTATAGAGAGAGTAGAGCAGTGGGCTAAGCACACACCCCTGAGGTGCGCCAGTGTTGATCGTCAGCGAGGAGGAGATGTTATCACCAATCTGCACGGACTGTGTACTTCTGTTTAGGAAGTCAAGGATCCAATTGCAGAGAGAGTTACAGAGGCCCAGTCTCTGCTATTTCTCAATCAGGTTTGAGAAGTTCCTTCCTCCTGTATGCTGTGACTTCTGTGCTATGTTTTGTCCAGTGCAGGAGAGGATAATTCTGGAGACCCTAGATGGTGTGATGAAAACCTCTCAGATCCAAGGAGGCACCTAGAAGATGACGTCATCATCACCGTCATCATCCGGAGTTTAGCTCAGTGATACACCTAGATGCCTTATGCCTTGTATTTCTCCTGGTCGTGGTTAGTTGGCACCCCCTGGCTGTTTTTTTTGTAGTTGCTTCTTGTGTCTAAAGATGAATTTATTTGTGTCTCTCAGTGTGTGGGCATCAGCAGGAAGTGAGGGAGGAGTAGGAAAGGGATGGGATGGGATGGGGGAAGTTGGTTTAATCTAAATACTTTCATAAAAATTGAGCTTTCATTACTCAAGATAAAATATGAAGTGATTAATTAACCAAAGTTGAAAATTCTAAAGCTCAAGGACAAAGCTAATTTTTGCTCATCGGAGTGCACGCGCACATACCCCTTTCCCCCGAAGTGTTTCCGGTTGTAGCTGCTGCCTCACCTGAATTCCTCCAGCACTCGGTGTTTGTGTGTGCATACGTGTGCACGCATGTGTATACGGCTGCATTCCTTTGAGCAAATGTTAGTTTGTCCTTGAGCTTTAGAATGTTTAACTTTGTTTACTTAATCACTTCATATTTTATCTTGACTAATGACGTCTTAATTTTTTTGAGGCTAGTTAGGCTGAATAGCTGGCACCTCTTCCCCTTTCTGAAAAATTCTCAACCTTTGTTTTGCCATGGGCCGTGACTAGAAACAGCGGAGCCGATGGACCCCGGGCTGGGAGCCCCTGCTTCTTTCTGAATTTTCATATTTATAAATGTCAGCTGTACCCAGTCAATTTATTAATATCTTCAGGATATGGAAACCTTGTCACATCCAGGTACATTTTAGCCTGTATGAAGTGACATTTCATTCAAACAATGTTTTGCTTTCTATCTGTGGGGTTCTTAAGTAGAGAGTGACTTTACCATCATGTTAAACTAAGTTTCCCTTTTGAAAATGGTGCACTGTCATCACCCATTCCTTGGCACCCTGTGCCCACCCTGTGGGCCACTGGGACCTTTGTTTGTCATTTATATAAACAATTCAGATATTAATGTACAAGGCATGGTTAGTAAGTTCATAGATGATACCAAAATAGGTGGGTAGCATAGAGGTTATGAAAAATTAATGGAATCTTGACTAGCTAAACACGTAGACTAAGGATCGGCAGATGGCTTTCAATCCAGGTACATGACGGGTTTTGTATTCTGGGAGATCAAACTAGGGTAGGGTTTGTATCATGAAGAGAGTTGTCCTGGGGAGTGTTATAGAAGAGTGAAACTTCGTAGTGCAAGTGCATGTTTCACTGAAGGTAGGCTCACAGGTAGATGAGGGAGAAGGAGTGTTTTGTTCACCTTACTATTGCAAATATGTTGTTAAACTAGAAAGAGCACAGAAACTATTTACCCAGAACTTAGGCTTGAGTGACTGAGATAAAGACTGTGACTGACCACCCTGTCTATGCCCCATATAATTTTATACACCTCTATCAAGTTAGCTCTCATTATCCTTCACTACAAAGATAGAAGCCCAAGCTTGTCTCTAATCTGGCCAGTATCCTGGTAAGTCTCCTTTCCACCCTCTTAAGCTTCCACATTCTTCCTATAATGAGGCGACCAGAACTGAGCACTATGCTCCGATTGTGGTCTAACCAGTTTTATAGTGTTGCAACATTACCTTGTGACTCTTGAATGTAATCCCCCAGACTAATAAAGGCCTACACAGCATACAGTGCCTTAACCATGCTACCAACTTGTGCAGAAACTTTTGACAGACCCATCCTTCTGTTCCTCCACTGCTAACGATCCTGCCATATTTGTGCAACTTTCCAGAGCATAGTGACTAGACTGTGACTTTACTCTCTGGAGTGTAGGAGGTTGAGAGACGATGTAACAGAGCTGTGCAATGTCATGATGGGGTGAAAGCATGCAGTCTTTCTCCCACGGTGGGGCTGCTTAAAAACAAGGGGCATAAGTTCAGGATCAAAGGCAAGTTTTAAAAAAGACATTGGGGCAGTTCCTTGGTCCCAGAGCTGTTTCATTTGGCTGCATTCATGGGTATTCGTGCATGGTTGAATGAGAAATAGTGGTTGATGTGGGCACGTTTTAAAAACTATGGATCCAAGGGTCATGGGCCAAAGGTGGGCAAATATGACCAGCTTGGGAATAGTGAGTTGAGCCAAAGGGCCTGTTTCCCATTGAATCCCAACAACTTTTCAAAACCAAAATTTTCAGAGGTTATTTTCACTGGTATTTTAAGTGTCAGCATTGCTCAGTGGGCAGACAGACCTCTGTCTTTGAGTCAGTCATTCGTAGGTTAATCCCACGAAAGAGATTTTGAACACAAAATGTTGCAGTACTGGGCAGTTGTGACTGCTGGAAGTGCAATTTTTTGAAAAAGATAACCCGGGGCACTCTTTTTATAGATGTCCTCAGTGAATTTTATCCCTTCAATGTAAGTCACCGTTGAAATAGAATCAGATCATTAGCACCTTGATGCTAGTGGGAGTTTGCTCTGTGAAACTTGGCTGCTTCATATGAAGTTCAAAGTACAAAAGTTCAAAGTTAATTTATTATTGAAGTATGTATATGTCATCATGAGATTAATTTTCTTGAGGGCACTCACAGTAGAACAAAGAAATTCAACAGTTGCAACAATAATGAATAGTAAATCAATAATACAGAGAATCCTCAACAGTGAGCCCCTAGGTTGGGGAATCAATCAGTTCAGTATTGAGCTGAGTGAAGTTATCCATGTTAGTTCAGGGCACATCACTGTCTTAAAGTATCTTTGACCTGAAAGAGATGCTGTAAAAATGTAAATGTAACTTGTACCACTGCACAGTTTATGATTTGACTCTTGATTTAAGGATTGTCAAAATGAATTGTGAATTGACTGATAAATCAGCCTGAACTTCTGTTTATACTGGTAAAGAGGAATGGTGAGAATGTGTGCTGTTACGAAATGGAAGCTTGAAACATTCCCAGGACACTTGATCAGCCAAATATCTAGTGCTCCTGCTGCTCCCATGTTAAAGTGCTACTCTGTTTGTAGATATTTATAGCTAAGTAAGATCTGTCCTGTCTGCATACAAGTCTCTGACGAATCACCACTTAAGCCATTGTAAAGGTGCCAACGTGTCTCATTTATAAGCACTGTGGAAATCTCCAAAGGTCAGCCAGATACTTGCAGGATTTACTGCTAAACTGGCAATGTGTCAGGGAAAAACCATTTAAATTCCTCATTTAAAAACAAAGAAATGCCAAGTTTATTTCTGAGCTTAGCTTGCTCAGTGAAATGGTGCTGAGGGACAGGTCAGGTTGTGAGCCTGTAGTGACCCTGACAAAACTCTTTCCTCTGGTTATAAGGAAATGCATTTGTTTGTTTCAAAGTGGCTAAATGATTTAATTGTGCTGTTACCATTATCCACTTCTCATCCTATAACCTGTTTAAAGAGATAAATAAGGACACAGCTTGATTGAATTTGTGAGTTATTGTATTATTTTACACATAATTGACAATGGCCTTTTTAAAATGTTGCTCTAGCGTTGAGGGAGAGGGAGAGTGTATGTTCTCCATATATGGATATGAGGGGAGGGAATTGAAACTTCAGCCGCTCGCAGCTAAGGAAGTGATAGATAACCACTATAGGAGCTCTCAGCCCTAGTATAAAAGGAAAAATAAATCATCAGTCATTTTTGGAAGTATTTTCAGTTTAGTTCCAATTTGTGAAGATTGTTCTCTGATATTTAACTGTACCAATTTATTCAGTGTCAATGTTTGCAGCTGTCAGAGAGAGGAAAAAACAATCTTGCTTCAAAATGAAATGTAGAATGCTGAAGTGAAAGGAACATTTTCCTTTATGCTGTCTCCCATTGGTCAGTGCAGCCAATGTGATTACATCATGTGGCTTGATTA
Source organism: Hypanus sabinus (assembly GCF_030144855.1). Lineage (NCBI taxonomy): Eukaryota > Metazoa > Chordata > Chondrichthyes > Myliobatiformes > Dasyatidae > Hypanus > Hypanus sabinus. The sequence continues at coordinate 50,929,270 of NC_082730.1, read as the reverse complement.
AAATGTTGCTTACCCAAATCCATCAGCTGTCCCTGTTAACAGTGTATTTGCACACTTGAAACAAGATGTCCAAAAATGAGGGAAAATTAGAAAGGCTAACTGCTTGTGGCCAAGTTGAAATTTTCCCTGAAAACAGATTTCCTATAAATTTTATTTTACACATGGTCTAAAATTAATCAGAATATTGTTTGCATTTCAGTGCTAATAATATTTCAGTGGTTTTATTGCCATTACATTTTCCATTTTTGCTTCTACAGTCTGCCCTTTTGGGTGTAATAAAACTCCAAGACAAATATTGTTTGTTTTAAAATGACTGAAGAATGTATTCTGTCTTCAGAGGAAATTAGAAACATCTTGAATATTTATTTAACTCTGTCACTGCATCTCAGAGGCACAGCTGGTAGAGCCACTGACTCATCAGCCACTGTTTGGTTCAGTCCCAACCTCTGCTGCTGTGTGCATGGAGGTTGCCCATTCCCCTTGTGATCACGGGCTCCTGCAGGCTGTTGCATAAACAGGCCGCAGTGAAATGTATCAATGATCAGGTGAGAGGATACAGTCTAGGAGGAGAATGATAAATGGGGTTAGTGTAAAGTAGTTCTGATATGTCTATCCATGGCTACCTCCACTGTTGTGATCAGGCCACACTTGGGTTGGAGGAACAACACCTTGTATTCCGTCCCGACAGCCTTCAAACCGATGGCATGATCATCGATTTCTCGAATTTCCGGTACTGCCCCTCCCCCTCACCATTCCCTATCCCCTTTTCCCTCTCTCACCTCATCTCCTTACCTACCCATCACCTCCCTCCCTTTCTCTTTTCCCCATGGCCTTCTGTCCTCTTGTATGAGACTCACCTTCTCTCACCAATCAATTCCCCAGCTCTTTACTGCATCCCTCCCCCTCCCAGTTTCATCTATCACCTTGTGTTTCTCTCTCCCCTCCCCTCACCTTTAAAATCTACTCCTCAGCTTTGTTTCTCCAGTCCTGCTGAAAGGTCCCGGCCCAAAATGTCTTTTCCATAGATGCTGCCTGGCCTGCTGAGTTCCTCCAGCATTTTGTGTGTGCTGCTTGGAGTTCCCGCGTCTGCAGGTTTTCTCCTGTTTAAAATAGTTGATGGTTGATTAGTATCAATTGGCCTTTTTCTGTGCAGTATCATCCTGGCCCTATAACAAACTTCTCAGCAGACAGAACACTCACAGCTCCACCACTGCCTTCAATTTGTAATTCACTGCGATCCAGAGTCAGGTTTATCATCTCCGGCATGTGTTAACTCAGCAGCAGCAGTTCAATGCAGTACATAATCTAGAAGAAAAAAATAAAATAAAAATGATAATAAATAAGCAAATCAATTACAGTATATGTATATTCAATATATTAAAAATCATGTAAAAACCAGAAATACTGTATATTAAAGAAGTGAGGTGGTGTCCACGGGTTCAATGTTCATTTAGGAATCGGATGGCAGAGGGGAAGAAGCTGTTCCTGAATCGCTGAGTGTGTGTCTTCAGGCTTCTGTACCTCCTACCTGATGGAAACAGTGAGAAAAGGGCATGGCATTTGTGCATCTTAGAATTATTTTGTGGTTTCAGTCAAAAACTTCAATCCCCACTTTAGATTTAAAAGTCTTGCAAATTTCCCTGTGTAACAAACAATCTTTAACTTTGATATACCATCAATAAGTTCACCACAAACTTATTTCAGTTCAACTCTGTTAAAGGCACCTGGAACATGATAAAATGTCTGTTTTTTAAATGGAGAGAATGCAAAGAAGCAACAGTTGGGAATCAGCTGTTGTCCTGCATTTTAATTGAGAAAGGAAGTGAAGTATTCAGACATTTTTGGAAAGAATGAAATGCAGTTGCCAGGATAGGCTATGAGGCAGCTCTGTATACAAGGTATGTAAAAATAAACTGATTTTTATCATGTGGCATGACTCGTGGTATATTGTTGTACCCAGTGAGTAATTTATTCTTTCGAAGAAGGATATTATGTTCTGTAACTTTGCATCTGGTATTTGTTCATGTATCATAACACCTTACACCTCTGAATTTTCAGTCCTCGTGATTTTTGCATGCAGACACCTCCAGTGAAGCTATGTGTGTAAAAATGGTTTTCTTTCCTAGTTTAAAACCTCTTCCTCATTCTGGATGTAGCATTCTCTTTCCCTGTACTTTTACGCTCTGTCCACCAGAGAAAGCAGGATCTCCCAGTGGCCACACATTTTAATTCCATGTCCCATTCCCATTCTGATATGTCTATCCATGGTCTCCTCTACTGTCAAGATGAAGCCACACTCAGGTTGGAGGAACAACAACTGGCTACCAGCTGGGTAGCCTCCAACCTGATGGCATGAATATTGACTTCTCTAACTTCTGTTAATGCCCCTCCTCCCCTCCTTACCCCATCCCTGACATATTTAGTTGTTTGTTTTCTTTTCTCTCTCTCTCTGCCCATCACTCTGCCTGTTCTCCATCTCCCTCTGGTGCTCCCCCCTCCCCTTTCTTTCTCCCGAGGCCTCCCATCCCATGATCCTTTCCCTTCTCCAGCTCTGTATCACTTTTGCCAATCACCTTTCCAGCTCTTGGCTTCATCCCACCCCCTCCGGTCTTCTCCTAACATTTCGCATTTCCCCCCTCCCCCCCACTACTTTCAAATCTCTTACTATCTTTTCTTTCAGTTAGTCCTGATGAAGGGTCTCGGCCCGAAACGTCGACATTGCTTCTCCCTGTAGATGCTGCCTGGCCTGCTGCGTTCCACCAGCATTTTGTATGTGCTTTTCCATTGTTGTTAGTTTTGCAATATCATGTTACATGGGACTGTGTTCAGTCTTATTTCATTGTCAGGCCTGTATTTCTATTGCAGATGTTCATCAGGAACCGAATCTGGCCCCTTCCAATTTCTCATTTGCATGCTACCCCTCAACAATTTCACCCAAAAATGCAAAGCCAGTCTCCACAGGAATGTTTATTACACCCACATGTATCATATTATTGTCTGCCTTGACCTATCGAACTTCTCTGACTTTCCAGGGTGAGTGTGTAATATTTCATCCTGGATGAGGAAGAATTTCTTCCAATTAAATATTGTGAAGAGTGAAGCCATCATCTTCAGTAGCAAACTCCAGATATCAAGTCCAAGTTTGACCCTGGCAACTATCTAAAACAGAAGCAAACACTTCAAATTTCATTTCATAATTTTGTCATCCTCTGTAACGTGTCTTTCTACAGTAGTAAAAGTCACTTTTCTATTATCATAATGTTTGTAATAACTTGGTATAGTAATGGCTGGGAGAGTACTCAATTGGAATTGAAGTGAATGGAGGCAGATAACCACAATGAGCATGCAGCTTGGGGTGGGGGGGGGGGGGATAATTATGCTAATAAACTAAATGTCCTATTTGGATATGTATTCATATTGAACCAGATGTCCCCAACATGACATATGAGGTTTATAGCAGACCATGTACACCTGCTGCTGATCCCAAGTTAAAACAATACTCCTCCTTCTGGTCAATGACTTCCTGATTAGTAGGTTAATTTCCCAGTAAGTTTCCACTAATATGAGGGTGTGGGAGGCAATTAAGGTAGGAGTTCTTGGGATATGTGAAGGAAAAGGTTACTGGGAGAAGCTAATTAATGGGACTGATCTGGTGTAGACTCGATGGGCCAATTGGGCTCTGTGTTATTTTGTGCTAGTTATTGCTAATCGTATTTTGTTGACTGTATGTGCAATTGTGACCATTATGTGTGGTGTGTGACTGGACGGTGTTTTGCACCTTGACACTGGAGGAATGCTGTTTCATTTAGTTGAACACGTGAAGGGTTGAATAACAATTAAACTTGAACTTTAAATTATTGGGGCTGGGAAAAGTAAAGGAATAAATAAGATTTGTTTTAAACTTTGAAATGTTTGAAAGGGGTTAATTGTTAAGAGGTCATTGCAAATTGCTGTGGACCATTCACTATTCCACACGGGAATCAATAGAAAGCATCATGAAACCACTTTGGAGGGATACCTTAAGTCAAAGCCACAATAAAAGTGTAGGTTTTTCTCAGTGCTACAGTAGCTAATTATCAGCTCGATCTTCCACTGACAGCAGGACTGACTCTGTTCCATCTGGCGTTAGATAATCAGACCTCACAGATTTCAAACCTTTACCTCTCCACACAGACTTATTAATGCACAGCTTGTCAAAAGAGAAAGAGCACTGAGACTGGAGCTATCAACAGGGCAGAGCTGCTGGCGATTCACCTCTGTGATCCAAACAGCCGTTTAAAGATACAAAATGTCATTACTTCTTCCAGGCTCAAGTTTATTAAATTTGAGGAAGAGTGCATTAGGCACTGGACTGACTCGTTCACATCCATATCGTAAATGTTGAGGCAAGGGGAAATGGGGATGATTTGCATATTGACTGCTATTTCTCATCACCGATGAAGCCTTCATTACAGGCAATGTGACAGATTATGGGCAAAAGTGATGCTGAAATTGAATTGATTTTAATTGACTTTATTTCTTACATCCTTCACATGCATGAGTAGTAAAAATCTTTACATTGCATCTCTATCTGAATGTGTAATATGTAAGTTATAGTAATTTGTAATAAATAGTATGTACAGTAAGATAAAGAGCAAAACAGTCAATATAGCTTAGAAATACAATTGTGTCAGCGTGAATTAATCAGTCAGATGGGCTGGTGGAAGAAGCTGTCCCGGAGCCTGTTGGTCCTGGCTTTTATGCTGTGGTACCGTTTCCCGGATGGTAACAGCTGGAATAGTCTGTGGCTGGAGTGACTCAGGTCCCCAATGATCCTTCTGTAAATGTCCTGAATAGTGGGAAGTTCACATCTACAGATGCGCTCTCTGCACAGACCTGTGATTGAGGGAAGTACAGTTCCCATACCAGGCAGTGATGCAGCCTGGTATGAATTTTAATCAGAGGTGCGATTTACTGAGCTGCAGAAGTATTTTGAGTGTGAGGAGAAAGGTGATGGTTATACTCATCAAACACCATCTGCAGTGCAGTTTTTCCTGCAATACTTTGTTTTTCTGAATTTTCATTTTACCTCGTAGATATTGATGGCAAGGTCAGTATAAATTGTTCATCTTTGGTTAACTTTCAGATGGAGCTGTGCTTCTAGTAAAAACAGGCAGGCATCCGGCTGGAGGTACTGAGTGGGTCAGGCAGCATCGGTGGAGACAAAGGGATAGTCAGTGTTTCAGGTTGAGTCCCTGTGTCAGGGCTTTTGTCTCCAGAGTAATAAGAGCCAGCATCAATGAGGGAAAGGAGATCTTTTTTAAATAAGAATTGCATCTGACATGGAAAGGAGCCTGAAGATGATGATGCCATGTAGCTACCCTCTTTATATTTCTTTTTACTGAGACTCAGCGAGAAATAGGCCGTTCCAGCACCAAGCGGCATTTCTCAGCAACCCCCTGACGTAACCCCAGCCCAATCACAGGACTTAACCCACCAACCACAATGTCTTTGGACTGTGGATGGAGACCAGAGCATCAGGAAGAAGCCCATGTGGTCATGGGGAAATGTACAAAGCCCTTGTAGACAGTGGCAGAGCTGAACCCGGATTGCCTGTACCACAAACACTACAGTACCATGCCATCCTTGTTGGTATGTGTCATGGCCTTGAGACCTGACTCATTAGAAATCTCCCTCTGACTGGTCTTTAAGGAAGTTGTTTACCCATCGACTTGGCAGTGCCTTTAATCCCCACTCTTACTGTCCAGTCAACCCTCCACTCTCATCTGCAGCCTCTTTATCTTCCTCCATCAACTTCACCCATCATTCTCCAGCTCCCATCTTCCTCACCAGCCACCCTCGCTGAGCTTCAGTCACTTGTTGCTAGTGACTCACCATTTTCTCATCACCTAACCGGACCCTTCAGGTCTAAGTCAGCTTTGCACATGACTTTAAGGGGAACCTGTGGCTAGTGCTGTTCCCACGTGTCTGACCCCTGCCCGATGGTGGAGTTGCACGATTGAAGTGGTTGAGTGAATAAGTGCTATAGGTAGGGATAGCGTGTTGGTTAAACTTGTCATTTTATCTTGAATGTTATCAAGCTTTGAGTAAAGGTAAGCACAGGTTGTTTAAAAGCTGCAATTTATTTGATGGAGGAGTTGGTTTTGCCTTTGTATACAGTGTAAGATGTACATTCGCTCCCTGTGAAAAATGTATTCTGGCATTTTACCAGGGAATGCAATTTGCTCTTTTGTACAAGTATCTGTTTAGTGATAAGTTTCTTTATTGTGAGTATGATAAAACTTTATAATTAGACAATCTAAGTGGATTTTTTTGTTATAAACAGTTGCTCTTGAACCGCACAATTCTTTCTTTTTCTTCACCAGTCTGATAGAGGATGGAATTTGCATTTATGTTCAGTGTTGGCAATTAAGAACCTTTTATTAAAGCAAAAATGTTTCCATTTTCCTGACTTCAGCATGTCTGGATGACACACATGAGAGATGATTAGCTGTAAGAATAACAGTGAAACTGTCACAGGTCGCTGTTGTTTCTGATGTTCACACTTAACCAAGTGACCCAGTAGGTCAGAAAGATGTCTTGACTTGCTGAATTTATCCAAGACACAAGATAAATTCCATTGCAAAGGACAGCATTGAATCACATGAAAGGGTAAATAGTGGTGTAATAACTTTTAGAAGTTGGGGTCTTAATCCTTCATAATTTATCTCTAGGATTTTTGTTTATATTTTCCTATTTCACTTCCATCTCCTTTCTCCTCGCTTCAATTTCTGAGCATGATGTTAGAATAAATTTAATACCCTTGCAAATGTCCCACCAAATGGCTGTTGTGTTAAAACAATTACATTTACTGTTTATTTTATTCCGGTTTGCAATGACTATCGGCTCCAATTTGCTTAGGTCACCCATCAAAATGGCTGTGGTGGTTTTGTGATTCTGGCATAGCATTTAGTCGTCCCTCCATAAAGATTAGCTTTCTGTTAACCATAGCTAATCAGTATAAAATATCTGAATTTCTAGTACAGAATACTCTATATACTTCTAAATATATTCTTCTAGCTTTATGATAAACCTTTCTTCCTTTGCAGTAGGATTTAATAGACATCTGCAGATCTAGGTGATCTAATTTGAATTAATGATGGGATAAGAAGTTCAAGTTGAATTGTTATTCAACCATACACATAAATAAAACAGAGTTCTCCCAGTGCCACGGTGCAAAATACAGTATTAATAGTCACTCACAGCACAAGGCACATTTCTTGCATATAATTATGATAGTAGTAAAACATGGTCAGAAAAATAATAATACTATGATGTAGCCCAGGTCCACGGGTGTCCTGGCCTGAAGATTAATGGTACGTGGGAAGATTGTCCTGGAGCCATGTTTCTGCAAAAACAAGTTCTTTATCATGCATTGGTGCAGCCACAAATTCACCATGCCTACATGGAGAGCAGGATGGGCCCAGCCCAGATATCTACTGCACCACACCACCTTGGGCATCTCCTCCCTTGGGTGCTGAAGCAGGTGACCCCCGTGGCACGAGGGCCTGGTCTGCACTACAGCTGAGGCCTCGCAGCTACCCTGCCACCCGTTTCCCCTGTCAACCAGAGAACTGGACTTCTACATTACCAATGTCCAACAGGGTCTTGCGATCGCAACGCTGGGGTTACTGTAGTGGGCAGCAACACAATACGCAAGAAGCCCTGCTCCCCCACTACTGAGCAACTCACTGATGGGGTAGACCTACCCTTGATATCCAGCAGTGTCTTGTGATCGTTTAGGAAAGAAAGACGTAAAATAATTACACCTCTGTTCAGGCTGCTGCGACCAAGCGTGCCAACTGATCGGAAGATTTTTGACATGCCGTCTGGAGTTGACTAGTCTCATGCAAAGTTCTTAACTGCTAGCTTGAATTGATGTAAAGATCTGTCAGTTTTAAAGCCCCATTAAATATAATAGCAATGCTTTGAAAATTACACACATTTGTGGGTTGAATAATTATAGGCCCCTTTAACTGCTAAGTATTACTAGAGCCATTACTTTCTTAATTATTTACAATTAAAAGTAACAACATCATGAACAGCCCTATTTTCAATTGGTGGGCCCAGCCTGAGCTGCGTGAGATCAGAGAGCAATGAATTGCAATGTTCCAGGAAGGAAATAAAATCACCGGGGGATCCTCTGTCTCGTGACATGTCTCAAAATTTGCATACAGTCGGCCCTCCTTCTCCGCGGGGGATTGGTTCTGAGACACCCTACGGATACCAAACAACGCGGATGCTCAAGTCCCTTATTTAACCTGTGATGGTCTTTAGGACCCAGTGGAACCCCGGACTTTATTCAACATGTCTCCGTGCAGTGGACATTAGGACCTGGCGGCGCAGCTCTGAATTCGCAGTTTTTCTGTTCACGAAAATAATCACGATCACGATTGAAAGTAAGATGGAAGTAATAAAGCGATCGGAAAGAGGTGTAACGCCGTTGGTCATTGGAAAAGCGTTAGGCTATAGTTGGTCAACAATCGGATCAATTTTAATGGAGCCTGTGAAAGACCCTGCCCCGATGAAAGCTACGATTATTACTAAGCAAAGCAGTGGTTTAATTATTGAAATACGTATGTTTCTTAATTGTTTTATATACATAGAAAGGTAAAATATGTATTGTATACTAAGAAAAACGTTTGACTAACTGAAGCTAAATAATACCAGATATACCTGTTCTGACTTCAAATCCGACTTAAAGACGGACTCAGGAACGGAACTCATTCATAACCTGGGGACTGCCCGTACTTAAGTCATTCCTAGATTACTTATACCTAATACAATATGAATGCTATATAAATAGTGTTATACTGTATTGTTTAGAGAATGACAAGAAAAAATAGTCTCTACATGCTCAAATGAGTGCTGGAGAGAGAACTTACAGGTTTTCCCGATCCGCGGATGCAGAATCTGCGGATAAGGAGGACCGACTGTACTTATACAACGTCGTGTTTTCCCTCCCTCAATCATCCCCATTACCAGCACACCCTTATAAATATAAACTAATTGAATGGCAGAACAAGCAAGAGAAGGTGACTGTTTGTCTCACGTTGTGCTCCACTTTAGAGAGCTGAAAAATCAAGGGATGTGAAGCTGCCGCTTAGTTAAGATCAGCCATGACCCTAGTAAATGTGGTAGCAGATTTATCGGATGTCTGGTCTATTCTCTAACCCTTATTTTGTATGCTCTTGGAGCTCCACAGCCCAGAAGTGAACCTTCAGCCCAACTTGTCCGTGCTGACCAAGATGTCTGTGTAGGCTAGTTCCACTTGCCTGCATTTGACCCACAAGCCCTATTTCTATCCCTGTACCTGTCTAAATGACTTTTAAATGTTGTAATTGTACATGCAGCTACAGCTTCCTCCGGCAATTGGTCGCACAAACACAACACCCTCTGTGAACAAGTTGCCCCTCGTGTCTCTTAAACCTCACCTTAACCCTATGCCCCTAGTTTTAGATTTGCCTACCTTGTGTAAAATAGTGACCACCCACCTTATGTTATCTATTCCTCGTGCGTTTATAATGTCACCTCTCAGCCTCCAGCACTCCAGAGAGAAAGTCCCGCCCTATCCGTCTTTCGTATGGCTAAACCAGAATTGCACACTATACTCAAAGACAGGTTTTGTTTATTATAGAAACAGAAATCTACAGCATGTTACAGCCCCTTCAGCCCACAATGTTGTGCCAATCATGTAACCTACCTAGAGTTTCCCTACCCTCTATTTTTCTGAGCTCCATGTACCTATCTAAGAGTCTCTTAAAAGACCCTACTGCATCTTATGTTGTTCTGGCTAGCCTGGCACACTAGTCACGAACAGTGAGATTTGACATGGTCAGTATATCATAAATGCATGACAACATTTTATGAAGGAGTTCTTCCACGGCTTGGGAAGTGAGTTTACTGAGTCATGCACAACAACAGGATCCGAGGTATGCTTGTTGGTCTATGCTGGGCTACATAATCAGGTGTGAGGCATTGTAAATGACCTTGGCCTTTGAATTTGTGGTAGGAGGCAGCAAAGGAAAAAAAAAACAGACTCCCATGGAGGATTATGATCACCCTGCAGGTGATACAAGGACAGCTTTCCTGGGCACAGTGAAATAGCAGAGGTTCAGGAGCCGCAGATTAGGTTAAAGGTGTTTAACCTGACGGGAGAATGATTTGGAGATGTTGACTATTTAAACCAACCAAGCGGACTTTGAACTGTAGAGGCCCCCAAGTGTCTGGAAATGTAAGTAAATAATATTTGCATTTTTAAGTACCTTTTATGTCCTCAATGTTCCCAAGCAGTTTATAATCCAGCTAATAGCTATAAATTAGTTACAGATTAGTAGGCAGCAAGGAGATAATCATAGCATTGTGATACTGGTGGTGATGGGAAACTTGTTCAGAACAATGGTCTCTTTTGCATCTTTTAAAACTGCCCCATGGAATCTTTAAGCAACACACAAAATGCTGGTGGAACACAGCAGGCCAGGCAGCATCTATAGGGAGAAGTACAGTCGACGTTTCGGGCCAAGACCCTTCTTCAGGACTAATTGAAAGAATAGAGAGTAAGAGATTTGAGAGGGGGAGGGGGAGATCCAAAATGATAGAAGACCGGAGGGGGTGGGGTGAAGCTAAGAGCTGGAAAGGTGATTGGCAAAAGGGATACAGAGCTGGAGAAGGGAAAGGATCATGGGACGGGAGGCCTCGGGAGAAAGAAAGGGGGAGGGAGGCACCAGAGGGAGATGGAGAACAGGCAAAGAGTGATTGTGAGAGGGGCAGAGAGAGAAAAACAGGAATGAATGAATAGATAAATAGATAAATAAATAAGGGATGGGGTAATACGGGGAAGGGGCCATTAACGTAAGTTAGAGAAACCAGTGCTCATGCCATCAGGTTGGAGGCTACCCTGATGGAATATCAGGTGTTGTTCCTTCAACCTGAGCGTGGCTTCATCTTGACAGTAGAGGAGGCCATGGATAGACATATCAGAATGGGAATGGGACGTGGAATTAAAATGTGTGGCCACTGGGAGATCCTGCTTTCTCTGGCGGACAGAGCGTAGGTGTTCAGTGAAACGGTCTCCCAGTCTGCATCAGGTCTCACCAATATATAAAAAGGCCACACCGGGAGCACCGGACCCAGTATACCACACCAGCCGACTCACAGGTGAAGTGTCGCCTTACCTGGAAGGACTGTCTGGGGCCCTGAATGGTGGTGAGGGAGGAAGTGTAAGGGCAGGTGTAGCACTTGTTCCACTTGCAAGGTTAAGTGCCAGGAGGGAGATCGGTGGGAAGGGATGGGGGGGGGGGGGGCGAGTGAACAAGGGCATTGCATAGGGAGTGATCCCTGTGAAAAGCAGAAAGAGGGGGAGAGGGAAAGATGTGTTTAGTGGTGGGATCCCATTGGAGGTGGCGGAAGTTACAGATAATTATATGTTGGACCTGGAGGCTATTGGGGTGGTAGGTGAGGACAAGGGGAGCCCTATCCCGAGTGGGGTGGCAGGCAGATAGGGTGAAAGCAGATGTGCGGGAAATGGGAGAGATGCGTTTGAGAGCAGAGTTGATGGTGGACGAAGGGAAGCCCCTTTGTTTAAAAAAGGAAGATATCTCCTTCATCCTGGAATGAAAAGCCTCATCCTGACAGCAGATGCGGCGGAAACAGAGGAATTGTGAGGAGGGGATGGCACTTTTGCAAGAGACAGGGTGGGAAGAGGAATAGTCCAGGTAGCTGTGAGAGTCTGTAGGCTTATAGTAGATATCAGTAGATAAGCTGTCTCCACAGGTGCCCACAGATACACCTTTGGTTTGGAGGAAGTGGGAGGAGCTAAAGGAGAAATTATTGAGAGTAAGGACTAATTCTGCTGGACGGAGGAGAGTGGTGGTAGAGGGGAATTGGTTAGGTCTGGAATCCAAAAAGAAACGGAGAGCTTCCTGGTGGGGGAATGGAGGTATATAGGGACTGGACATCCGTGGTGAAAATAAGGCAGTGGGGACCAGGGAACTTAAAATCATTGAAAAAATTCAAACCAAAGGTAGATCCAGGGGTATCAGTATGGGTCCCAGTTATGCCTGCCTTTTTATTGGCTTTGTGGAACAGTCCATGTTCAAAGTCTATACGGGTATCCATCCCCCTCTTTTCCTTTGCTACATCGACGACTGCATTGGTGCTGCCTCCTGCACGCATGCTGAGCTCGTCGACTTCACTAACTTTGCCTCCAACTTTCACCCTGCCCTCAAATTTACCTGGTCCATTTCCGACACCTCCCTCCATTTTCTTGATCTTTCTGTCTCCATCTCTGGAGATGTCTTATCTACTATAAGCCTACAGACTCTCACAGCTACCTGGACTATTCCTCTTCCTACCCTGATTCTTGCAAAAATGCTGTCTCCTTCTCACAATTCCTCCGTTTCCACTGCATCTGCTCTCAAGATGAGGCTTTTCATTCCAGGATGAAGGAGGTGTCTTTTTTTTAAACAAAGGGGCTTCCCTTCGTCCACCATCAACTCTGCTCTCAAACGCATCTCTCCCATTTCCTGCACATCTGCCCTCACCCCATCCGCCTCCCACCCCACTTGGGATAGGGTTTCTCTTGTCCTTACCTACCACCCCACCAGCCTCCAGGTCCAACATATAATTCTCCGTAACTTCCGCCACCTCCAGCGGGATCCCACTACCAAGCACATCTTTCCCTCCCCCCCCCCCCCCCCCGCTTTCCGCAGGGATCGCTCCCTACGCGACTCCCTTGTCCACTCGTCCCCCCCATCCCTTCCCACCGATCTCCCTCCTGGCACTTATCCTTGTAAATGGAACAAGTGCTACACCTGCCCTTACACTTCCTCCCTCACCACCATTCAGGGCCCCAGACAGTCCTTCCAGGTGAGGCGACACTCCACCTGTGAGTCAGCTGGTGTAGTATACTGTGTCTGGTGCTCCAGGTGTGGCTTTTTATATATTGGTGAGACCCGACGCAGACTGGAAGACCATTTCGCTAAACACCTACGCTCTGTCCACCGGAGAAAGCAGGATCTCCCAGTGGCCACACATTTTAATTCCACGTCCCATTCCCATTCTGATATGTCTATCCATGGCCTCCTCTACTGTCAAGATGAAGCCACACTCAGGTTGGAGGAACAACACCTGATATTCTGTCTGGGTAGCCTTCAACCTGATGGCATGAGCACTGATTTCTGTAACTTCCATTAATGCCCCTCCTTACCCCATCCCTTGTTTGTTTATTTCCTTTTTTCTTTTCTCTCTCTGCCCCTCTCACAATCACTCTTTGCCTGTTCTCCATCTCCCTCTGGTGCCTCCCTCCCCCTTTCTTTCTCCCGAGGCCTCCCGTCCCATGATCCTTTCCCTTCTCCAGCTCTGTATCCCTTTTGCCAATCACCTTTCCAGCTCTTAGCTTCATCCCACCCCCTCCTGTCTTCTCCTATCATTTTGGATCTCCCCCTCCCCCTCCTACTTTCAAATCTCTTACTATCTCTTCTTTCAGTGAGTCCTGACGAAGGGTCTCGGCCCGAAACGTCGACTGTACTTCTCCCTATAGATGCTGCCTGGCCTGCTGCGTTCCTCCGGCATTTTATGTGTGTTGCTTAAATCTTCCATGGGGCCGTTTTAAAAGAAGCAAAAGAGACCAGTGTTCTGAACAACAGGTTTCCCATCACCACCGGTATCACTATGCTGTGATATTTTGTGCGTGTTGCTTGAATTTCCAGCATCTGCCGATTTCCTCATGTTTGCGCCATAGAACCTTTCACCATCTCTGTCTCACCCAGATGGCTTCACCAGTAGCAGGGCACTGGGTCAACCTGGCTCACTGCTCAAGTGGGTATAGTGCTGATGAAGAATGTTGTGACACATGCTATCAGTTCCATCTACTCTGCACGGATTAGCTACTGGACAAATTTTTTTAAATGTAGATACTTAACTCTTGCACTGAAAATGCTGGCAACAAGCACAGAAGATGTAGAGAGAAAGTTGTTATTCTGTTTTGTTTTGAAAATGATTGCCTTTCAGAAATATTGAACTGGATCTGGCCCATAGCTTGCACTCTCCCCTGCACTCCCAGGCTTGGCCCACAGTAGCCCTGATCTTTGGCAGCCAGATAACCTTGGAGCCGGTTTTGCTGTGATGGGAAGCAGAAACTTGTGATGTGAGCATATATTTTCTGTTTCCACATGTTTTCGTTAATCAGGGCCGTATGGAAGTACTGGGAAAATATAAATATTTTTATTAATCTTATTTAGAGATACAGCATAGTAACAGGACCTTCCATCTCAATGAGTCCCTGCAGACTAATTAAGCCCATGTAACTACAAGCCTGCACCTCTGCAGGAAAGGCACCAGTCACGCTAAGACATCCAAACACCTTACAGATAGCAGGAGAATTGAATGCAGGTCACTCGCACTATCTTAGCATTATGCTAACTACTGAGCGACTGTATAAAACAAAAATAGTTAAACTAAATTCATCTAAAGCACAACTAATGTAAAATAGATAGTAGATGTAAGTGTAATGCTCTGGTTAAGGTTTTGACTGCTATGTTTAGGCATTCTGTTTTAGCAGTTTTCTGCAAAAGCAGTGTGTTCTGCTGGTTTCGTCTAAACATAAGAAGCTATGTTGATTACCTTGGGGGTGTTGTGTCAGCCAATCAGGATGGTGGGATCGGGAGAAGGTTCTAGAGACAGTGGAGTGGAGAGAGATTTTTGACGGACAGTAGTCTGCTTTGGGGCCTGTTGGCAGGAGGTGCAGAATGGGGCACAAGGGATGCAGTTAAAAGGAGAGACCCTGTTGCAAGAAGTGCTTTGTTCAGATGAATGGCCCCAAGGAGGAAGGGCCAGTACTCCTGAGACAGAGCCAGTTTGTCCAAGATGGACTTCAAGGGAAGTTCAGAATGTGGTGGGTGCTTTCACACAGACTGTGGGTCTAGTGTATGATACACCGCAGAATACTCCAATATGACTTTCAGTGGTCATGTGCACATTTAATGGGTCCTTTAACGGCCCAACTTTAATAGGTCCCTTTATTTTCTTTTTTTCCTTTTCATTAATCGCTTACTTTTCACAAATTTTCTGGCCCCATACAGTTTTGCTTGAAACATCCATCTTCTCCACAGTTGTAACGGAAAACTCCGGTTGCCTCTCCAGTCAAGGGAGCCTTTTCAGCAGCATCCCGCTGTGTCGTAACTCCTGCACATAGGCGGGGTTTCCCAGCGGATGTGCCACGTTCGGCTGAAACCTTAGCAGACATCCGTCGAGACAGGTCATGTTAGTGAAGTCTTGTAACTTCATGCGAATGTGTGCTGCTGTTTTAGATCTCTGAGCCATGGCTGGTGTGAGGATGGGTGAGCAGATGCAGAGTGTTCAGCAACAGGGCAGAACTGGTCAGCACAGCCTTTTCTGCTGCTGTACTCCCGCCAGTACGGGGATGCATAAGCTACAGCTTGTCTCTGCTGCTCCAGGATCTTTCAGCGTGACCCGGCCCATTAGTTCCTCATCACCAGTGCTGAGTGTTACCTTGTAAACCGGATACGTCTCCATAGACCAACGATTTCTGCTTCTAGCATTTTATTGACTGTAGTACCTCCTATACCTAATAAAGTGGCCAGTGAGTGTAAGTTTGTAGTTTTTTGCAGCTGCAGCTCATCCACCAAGTTTCGACATGTTGTGCGTTCAGAGATGCTCTTCTGCACACCACTGTTGTAACGCGTGGTTATCTGAGTTACTGTCATCTTGAACCAGTCTGGCCGTTCTCCTCTTGGGTCTCATTAACAAAGTATTTTTGCACACAGAGAACTAAAGCACACTGGATTTTTTTTAAATTCTCTGTCAGCTCTAGAGACTGCTGTGCATTCAAATCCCAGGGGATCTGTTTCTGAGATACTCATCTGGCAGCCATTCTACAATCAGCCACTCGGATCACATTTCCTTCCTTTTCCGATGCTTTGTCTGAACAAAACCTGAACCTCTTGACCACTTCTGCATGCTGTTTTCCTGCTGCCGCGGGACTGGCTGATGAGATAATTGCATTAATGAGCAGATGACCCTCAACACTGGACACTCGAGTGTAACTGCCTCCGATGTGTTGCCTCTAGAAAATTTCAGACTTGATTAACTCTAAATGTTCCTAACCCATTATCACTAAGAATGCATAAAAATGTCTCCCAACACATTTGGAGAGGCAGGATGCGGGATGGTTAATGTAACAATATTACAGCATCGATGACCCGAGTTTAATTCCACTGCTGTTTATGAGGAGAATCCGTGACTGCATGGATTTTCTCTGGGCACTCTGTAATCCTCCCACACTAGGAAGATGTAGGAATTGGTAGTTGATGGGTGTGATTGGGCAGCATGGGCTTGTTGGACCAGAAAAGCCCATTGCCATGGTGAATCTGTAAATAAAGTAGGTCGATAGTGCCCAGGTGAGTGGTAGAAAGAGGAGGAAGGTGATGGGAATGTTGGAAATTTTTTTTTAATGGGATTAGTGTGTTATTAGTGTCAAATGGGAGAATGGTGGTCAGGGCTAAATGGTCTATAATACTCAACACCAGCAAGACCAAGGAATTGATTACAGATTTCAGGAAGGAGATGTTTGGAGAACATACACCAATCCTCATTAATGAGTCAGCAGTGGAAAGGGTGAGCAGGAATCCTGGGTGCAACATTCTTGATGATCTATTCTTCTGAACTATAGCTGCATGATGCACCATCAATAACTCACTCTGAGATGTAAAGGCGAGATATCGGCTTTTATTGACTGGTAGAAGGAACAAGCAGTGAGTGACCACCACACTACATCTTGGAGGCTGAGAGGCCGGGCTCCGGCCTCAATCGCCTTTATACAGGGGTGTGTGGGAGGGGCCACAGGAGCGGTCAGCGGGGGAGGGGGGGTGCGTGTCCAGACAGGTATATGTAGTTCACCACACTGCAATTCAAATGCTTTTGAACACTCAAGCCTTTTGTTTGTAGGTTGGAATCCCTGTGCAGACGCTGTAACCGTGGAGTTTGGGAGGGACAAAGTCTTGTTCACTGCATTGCTTAACTGATCCAAAACGTGATCACCTGTTACTTTATTAAGGTGCTGAAGAGAGATGGAGGAGCTCAGCAGGCCAGGCATCACTATTGCGTCGCCTTGTAAGTTGCACACATGTGCAGCCATCTCCATTGACCAATAATCTCTACTTTTATCAGTTTATTTCCTGATTTTAAAAAAATACCTGACTGTAGTACCTCCTGTACCTCATAAAGAGGCCGTTGAGTGTATGTTCAGAGCCTTCTGCTGCTGAAGCCACTCCACTTCAAGGTTCGATGTGTGCATTCTGCGCACCTCTGTTGTGAAGTGTGCCTATGTGAGTGGCCTCAGCTCGAAGCAGTCTGGCCATTTTTTTTCTGATCTCTCTCATTAATTTTCATCCACAGAAATGCTGCTCACTGGATTTTTTTTTATTTTTGCAGCATTCACTGTATCTCTAGAAACTGTTGTGTGTGAAAATCCCAAGACTCTCTGATTAGATATTTGCATTAACGAGCAGGTGTACTTGAAGTGGCCACCGAGTATTTATGAAAATAGTGATGATAATAAGTCTGTCATGTGAGCAGGAGATAAGCCTCCCATGATCCTCTGCCTTTCAATGACACCATGAGTAACTTGTGACCTGAACTCTGAGCCTTGCTTGACCCATATCACTTGAGATATTTCTCTTTGTGTAAATCCCAGTTTTAAAGCGAACTCTTTTGTGATTGTCTATGAAGCGTTTGGAAGGTTTATTTAAAGTGAACCACTGCAGTCCTTTGGTGGAATGTGACTCTGGAGAGTCAAATTTAAAAACAAATTCAATGTAAATGCTATTATCAGAGTATATATATATATATATATATATATATATATATATATATGTCTCTATCTCTATATAAATAAATAAACCTGAGATTCATTTTCCTGTGGGCATACTCAGCAAATCTATAGAATAGTAACTATAACAGGATCAATGAGATTGCAGAAGACAAAAAACTGTGCAAATGCATATATAAATAAATAGCAATAAATAATAGGAGCATGAGATAAAGAGTCCCTAAAGTGAGATCATTGGGTGGGGGTACATTTCAGTTCAGTTCAATTCAAGTTTAATTGTCAGTTAACCATATATGAATGTTCACGAATACAGCCAAACAAGACAGTTTTACCACAGAGTCAAGGTGCAAAGGCACATTACCAACAGTAACACACAAGATCCCAATCACACGACGAGAGTTGCAATGCCCGCCTCTCTAAACCCTCTTCCCACCCCAACAAGGCAGTGGCTTGATGGATACAAGTCAACATCAGTATATTAGTAAAAATGCAATGTCTGTCTGCCTGTCTGTCTTTATAATATATATTATTAGTCCAGATCCCCCCTCCACCCGACGGATATCATCTGCAGACTGGCTCCCGGTGTCCGCTAGGCACACCCTGGTGGGAGGCCCAGTACCTGCCCCAACTCCTGCTAGGTGAATCTGTGGCTTTGAGCCCAATCCTCGCCTACCCGCACATACAGAATATCAGTAAAAACGCAACTAGACAATGTATACGTACATAGTCCTGACCCCTCAGCCCATTTTAGATCCTCAGTCGCCACCCCCAGTAGAGTGCGATGGCTCAGGCGCCTCTCCTCCAGCGGCTGAAAAGCAAACGGCCTTGCAGCTTGAGGCCTGAGTGCCACTGAAGGAAACCTGAATCAGCCACGTCAGAGCTTGTCTTCTGCCGAGCGAAACCCCGGGCCGGCTGCTCCAGCTCCGTTCTGGACACCGCCCCCGGCGAAGCGCACCGACTCCGGGTGGCTGCAAGCAAGTGGCCTGTGGCTTCAGGACAAGTCTTCTCCACAACCGAGGACTCGGCCCCCTCCATCTGCCCCTGCTCAGATCGAGCTCGCTGCACACCAGATTAACAGTTTCCAAAGGGGTCTTGCGATCACAAGAAAAGCGACCAAGATGGCTACTCACTATTTGACCGTGAGCCTCCATCGACTCATGTTGCACAGCTCCTTCATTATCTCCACCAGTGAGCAACTCGCTGATGGTGTAGATCTGTAGTCTTAACATGTAGCAGGATCTTGCGATCATTAAACAGAATGGTAGCACCTTTTGTTGAAGGCCCTGTAGCCAGTCACACTGCCATCTTGCTGGAAGCCTTGATAAGACAAGTGACTGAAGTCATCCCCGTTTGCTCAAAAGCCTGATGGTTTTGGGGTTGCAAACCTGGTGGGGTGAGTTCTGAGAGTCTTGTGTCTTCTTGATGGCAGCAGTGAGAAAAGAGCGTGGCCCAGCTAGTGGCCATTTCTGATGATGGATGTTGCTTTCCTACAGCGGCTTTTCATATGGGTGTGCTCAACGCTTCACCCATGACGTACTGGGCCGAACTTTTTGGGATCTTCTGTTCAGAGGCATTGCTGTTCTTTACCAGGCTGTGATGCAGCCAGTCAATATACATCTATAGAAATTTGTCAAAGCTTTAGATGTCATGCTGAACTCCAGGATTTAGACCCAACCATGAAGAAACAGTAGTGATATTTTTCTGTATCAGGAAAGTGGGAAGAAAGGAAATGGGATTGATCTAAATGGTTCTTGTTGGTCAGCACAGACTCAGTGGGCCGAATGGCCTGTTTTTGCACTGTTTGACTCTGACTCTTTGCCATCCTTATCAGAATCAGGTTTCCTAACCCTTACTATCACCAAATTTGTTGTTTTATGGCAGCAATACAGTGCAAGACAAAGAATTGCTGTAAGTTACAATTTTAAAAAAAGAGGAATAGTGAAGTTGTGTTCATGGGCCGTTCAGAAATCTGATGGAGGGGTGGGGGCGGGGGAAGAAGCTGTTCCTAAAGCACTGAGTGTGGGCCTCCAGGCCCCCGATTGTAGGAATGAAAAGCGGGCATACCTGGAGTGGTGAGGGTCCTTCGCGATGGACGCTGCCAGGCTGTGATTGCTCAAGTGGGTGTAGTTGGGTGGCTTGTGTTTGTTGGGCTGGAAGGGCTTGTTACCGTGCTACGTGTACAGAAACCTGCACGAGCCTTGTGTGACATACACCTCTTACTCAAAATGAAGGGTAGCTGCTGGCGTGCCTTCTTCGTGATTGCATCAATGTGTTAGATCCATACGGTAAGTAGACATTTTTATATCACTGCTCTCACATGTTAAAATTTTTATAAGCACAAAAATGATTTAGCCTATCCCAATTGTTAAAGACACCATGGGCAGGGCATGATTCCCTGCAGAATATTGTGTTATTTATTTTATATACCCAGGATATTTGAAACGGTTCCAGTGTTGCCTTCCTTTGTGAGAAGGCAGTGCAAGGCCATCAGAATCAGTTCCCAGTACAGTCTGGCTGTACCAGGCTGAGAAAGGCAATCAGGCAAAATACTCTTCCTTTGTAATAGCCCTCTTACCAACCAGCATGGGCCAGGTGTTCACCCAGGGCACTAGATGGCATACATATGGCACCTGATATCAAGGACGCCACCCTCTGGGAATAATGGGGAGGCCTAGGAGCTGCATATCCAGTAAGTGCCATTCAGCTTGCAACAAGTGCCCAGCTTCACAACACCATTTGGCATACACACAGCCATCACAGATCCCTGCTCCTGTGCACACTTGTCATTCACCTTATACCTTGTACCTGTACTCAACATCCCACCTTCACCAACACTCCCTGTCGGGTGGGGAAAGCACTTTGTTATTATTTTAGAGAACCTGTCCTGGGCCCAGCTTGTAAGTGCAATTGTGAGGAAACCATGGCAGAGCCTCCACCTCATTAGGAGTTTGTGAAGATGTAATGCTGAATCTAAAACTTTGCAAAAACTTCTTTGGGTGTGTGTTGGAGAGTATATTGACTGGCTGCATCACAGCCTGGTATAGAAACACCAATGCCCTTGAATGGAATATCCTACAAGAAATAGCGGACATGGCCCAGTCCATCACAGGTAAAGCCCTCCTCGCTATTGAACACATCTACACAAAATGTGGTTGTAGGAAATCAGTGAAAGAGACCCCACTACTCAGAAGCCTCAGGACTCACACCACCAGGTTCAGGAACAATTACTGCCCTTCAACCACCAGGCTGTAAAGCCAAAGGTGTAAAGCCATTAGCCCCATCACTGAAATGATTCCACAACATATGGACTTAATTTCAAGGACGCTTCATCTCATGTTCTCAATATTTATTTATTATTTATTATTTTATTTAGTTTTTTTATTTGTTCAGTTTGTCTTCAGCACACTGGCTGAACACTCAAGTTAGTGTGGTCTTTCATTGATTCTATTATGCTTATTATTCTATTATAGATTTATTGACTATGTCCACAGGAAAATGAATCTTAGGATTGTATATGGTCACATATATGTACTTTGATAATGGTTTTACTGTGAACTTTGGCATTCTTAGTCAGCGAGATCAGAGTGTAAATGGGATGGTACCTGGGCAGGGAGCTGAAGGCTGAGCAGAAGTGTTCTGCAAGCAGTGACCTAATCTGCGATGTGCACAGAGGTACAGTGCGAATGCTGGACAGTAACTTGGAAGAAGTGGAGTTGAAATGCTGCTTCCAAGACCAATTTAAATTTGGTGTTGACTAGAAAGAACGGACAGAATGTGCTGTGCACAAAGCCTGACTGATGGACTTCAGCTGTGATTACAGCAGCTGAATTGGATCTGCAAGCTTGCTGTCTCAGTAAACTGGGGAGGTGAGGTGTAGCACAGAATCAACTGGTATATTAAATTTAGGTCAGCATGAACCATTAGCCCATCAGGTATCACTGATGTACAATATATACTCAGTGACCACTTTGCTCATTAATGCAAATATTTAATCAGCCAATCATGTGCCAGCAACTGAAGGCATGCAGACATGGTCAAGAGGTTCAGTTATTGTTCATACCAAGCTTCGGAATGGGGAAGAAATGTGATCTAAGTGACCTTGATTGTGAAATGTTTGTTGGTGCCAGATGGAGTGGTTTGAGTATTTCAGAAACTGCTGATCTCCTGGGATTTTCATGCACAACAGTTTCTAGAGTTTGCAGTGAATGGGGCAAGAAACAAAAAACAGCCAGAAAGTGGCAGCTCTGTGAGTGAAAATAGCTTGTTAATGAAAGAGGTCAGAGGAGAATGGCCAGACTGGATCAAGCTGACAGGAAGGTGAGTTATAACAATGGTATGCAGAGGCACATCTCTGACTGCACAACATGTTTAATCCTGAAGTAGATGGGCTACAGAAAAAGACCATGAACATACACTCATTGACCATTTAATAGATATAGGAGGTACCTAATGAAGTGACCAAAGCATATACTTCTCTGTTCAAAGTCATGAGCAGTTAATAGTTTATAAACTGAACAATAATTCATGATAATTTTCTACATAGTGTAATTCATACAGCCCTTTCTCTAAACCAGTACAGGTTTCCCCCACTATCTGTGAGTAGAGTGTTTTTATGAAACCTTTTGTAAGCCGAAATGGTGTGAAGTGAAGAAGCAATTACCATTAATTTATACGGGAAAAATTTTTGAGTGTTCCCAGACCCAAAAAAAGAATACTACCAAATAGCACATAAAACCTAAACCAACATGAACATATAGTAAAAGCAGGAATGATATGATAAATATACAGCCTATATAAAGTAGAAATAATGTATGTACAGTGTAGTTTCACTTACCAGAATCAGGAAGATTTAGCCAAAACCAATTTGTAGAAAGCAATGCATGCGCACACGCCTGCCCACACGAGGCTTCACAGCCGCGGTAGTCTTTCTCGGGGTAGACACAAGTTTAAAGCAGGTGCTTTTTCTCGTAAAAGTGAAAATCCTCTTCGGATTTCTTTTGGTTAGCGAAAACTGGTACTAATGTAGGCCTTTCGTAAAAGCGAACTTTCGTAAAGCGGGGGACACCTGTGTACTACTAAACGGCCTTGATTTAGAGTTTAGCTGCGACAGCTAGTGAATATTGTGCTCTACATATTCACAGTTTCCCATGCATTTGCAACTCACTTTGTGCAAGATGCTCTATCTTCTGGATTTGCTTGGCAAAGTGTCTTGATAGACGTGGAAGTGTGGTCCAAGGAGTTGCAAAAGGGAAGAGCCCCTTTGAAACACTGTGAAGAGAGGTGAAAACAGGTCCGGTGACAGAATCTCTCTAAAAGTGGTGGAAATCGTGAAGCTTTTGTGTGCAGAGGGCGGGAGCTGGGGAGGTAGAATGAGGGGAGCTCTATCTTTGTTGCAGCGGCAAGGAGATAGCATGTGACCAGGGGTGTTGGAAGTAAAAGAAGCATGATTGAGGGCTGTGTCATCTGTGGTAAATTGGAAGCCACAGATTTGAAAAAAGCTTATTTCTTCTGTTTGCATCAGAACTGGCTAGGTTTGTTTTTCCTCTCCGCAACTACTGTCTATCTTGGGTAATTCCAGCCTTCTCATCTTGGTTTCAGATCCCAGCACACCTCTGACCTGAATTTTACAGCTTTCACAAAGTCTTCTGTTTGCTTTCCTCATTAATCTCACAGACAGCTCGATGAAACTTCAGCTCCCCTGTAAAGTTATATTCCATTTGTCCTGTCCAACCCTTCATCCATCCACAGCAGGCATATGGCAATTTAAATATCCAGCTGTTCTCCAAGACGTCAAACATCTTGCAGAAATATTTTGTTCTCATTTCATCTTGGCTTGGTGAGGCTCCTGAATTCCCTACTTGTGAAATGGTGTTGCTCACAGCATCTGCTTTCCGAAGAAAGTTTAGAGAAATGTAGTAGTTGCTGGAACATCCACCTACTTTCAATTAATTCTAATTTTTAGGAAGACTAAAGCTTCCGAGTGAAGCAAACTCAATCCTCTAATGTTCCCACTCAGGCATTTTCAATAAGGCACTTTATTTTAAAATGTATAAATGTTTTCATTTAATTTTTCAGATTATGAAGTTTCTTGTTAAGTTGTCTTGACTTACGAAACCAGTTTTCTGCAGTTGCCCTTGAGCAGAGGGTTCTTCTCCAGTAGTTATTGAATGACAGTCCTTTCAGTTGAAGCTGCTATCCTTTCAGGTTTGCTAGGGCATTAATATTCAGCTCATCTCTTCAGCATCTCACTTTTCTTTTGCATTTGACAACCAATTTTTAACATATTTTCCTGTATTGGCAAACAACGTTCACAAGGTGCAATTATGTCAATCCAATAATATGCCAAGAACTGTTTTGCATTAAAATTATTCTTAATTTGTTCCTATGCATCTTAATAATTGAAAGGCCATCAGTTATTTTTCTTGCTAAAACTGTGCGTAGATGGCCATGAGGTTATTGATTAGTAGGTTTTAAGTCATTATCTATCGAGTCCATAGCCGTAATGATTGTCAACTTAGAACCAAGCTTTCCTTCAAAGACAGATCGTGATCTAGTGCTAGTAATAATTGTTTAGAATCACCTTGAGTTCTTAATTACACAGCCTAGCACGAAAGGACAGCCAAATTAAACTAAACCACTCATGATTGCAGGCTTCACTGTACAATTATTTATCTGCTATTATATAATATAGATTTTTCTCAATTTCTAATTTGATTACATTAATTGAGCAGCTGGGTTTGTACTCTGTGACCTTGAAATACCATTTCTATTTTTTTCTTGCATTAGAACAGGATTCAGAATAAGGTTTAATATCACTGGCATATGTCCTGAAATTTGGTAACTTAGCAGCAGCAGTACAATGCGATACATAATACACAGAAAAAATAAGTGAATCAATTACAGTAAGTCAAATAGCTGATATGTGTGTGTGTGTCTTGGATACTATGGAGGTGAGTACGCAAGATAGAGTGGACTAATTTTACATCTTTCTGTAGCTTCTTTTGATCCTGTGCAGATGCCCACCCCCACCCCATTCCAGACAGTGATACAGCCTGTCAGAATGCTCCCCAAAGTACATCTGTAGAAGTTATTGCGTGTTTTAGGTGACAAACCAAATCTCTTCAAACTCCTAATGAAATATAGCCATTGTATTGCCTTTTTTAGCTGCATTGATAAGTTGGGATCAGGTTAGATCCCCTGGAGTCTTGACACCCAGCAACATGAAATTGCTCACTCTCTCTACTTCTGATCCCTCTATGAGGATTGGTTTGCATTCCTTGGTCCTATAATTTCTGAAGACCACAATCAGCTCTTTATTCTACCATAATGTTCTTTTTAAACATTCCATTAAAAAGTTGATTCTAAAGAATGGGTTAACATTGTAGAAGAATAGCATGTTACATGACTTAAATTTTGGGTGATTGTGTTGAAAGACTGATGTTAATTAGACATCCATTACAACCAATATATCTTTCCTGTTGAAGGCAGTGGAAGAGAAATGGGTTGATGGAAGATATGTAATCATCTTCAGCCAATTCAATTTCACCTATTTCCACTGCCTATAGTGGAAAAATTGCCTTCAGTCAGAAAACATAGCTGCTGCTTCATATCTGTTACCTGTGGGTCCATGGCCACAAAATTTCCTGCCATTTGTTATCCTGGTGATTAGTAGTCATCTCAACTGGTGGCTACTGCACCAAAGAGCCAAACTCCATATATACTTGCAGAGATGATGTAATTTTGTGTTTAGAATGCAGTTTAAGGCGAGCCGAAGCAAAGAAATATCAAGAATTGCAAATATTCTCATTGCTGTGAAAATGCGAACCATCCAAATAATATTGAAGTTGGCTTCCTGGATCCTATGTGCTCAGCCTTTCCATTGCAGTCCTTGCCCATTTGGACTCCAAATTCATTACCCCCTTAGTCAGAAAGCTTCCATTATCATTACCCTGGCCTGAGCCCGTACATTTAAACTCTCCTGAATGCTTTCATGTTCAAACTTGTGAATATCTAGCTTGCTCTGTCATTCAGCTCATTGCAAAGCAGATCACTTTAAATTTAACTAAATGGTTCCTCATGGGTCAATGCATGTAAATCCAATGCAAGCTTGTACTGGGGTGCCAGACTCTCAAAAACATTTAACCTGTTCATCCTTGGTCAGTAGCACGAAATATGCTACACAGTAGTGACAGCTCTACTTTCAGTACATGACCATACTTTCCGACATTATATTTCATTTACCACTCCCCTAAACTAAGTCTCTCTGCGGGCTCTCTGTTTCCTCAACACTACCCATTCCTCCCCCTATTTGTCTATCATTGGTAAATATAACTTCACAGTAGTACCGAGATACTTTGAAGAAAGCAAAGCTGAGTTGAGATTGAGATGTCCCTAGAGTTAAGAGTCAATTTTTAAAAGATGACCTTCAATGTATAACTTGAAAGGCTATTTAGCAACTTCTGAGCAATTGGAATATTTAAATTCCTGAAAGCAAATGTGGAAGAAAAGCCATTTGGACAAGATAATTGGCTGAATGTGTGTCAGGACCTGACATCTGTGCCATTGCAAATAAAATCAGGGGCAAGAAGGACAATGCAGTGTGTTGTAGTGTGCTCATTTTCATTTTCAGGTGATGCTGTTGCAGTGAATGAGATGACATGAATACTGAGGAACCGCTTCATGTCTCCAGACTTACCAAATGAAGTAAGCCAAATTCAAATTGGACTACAAACTCCAGAGAAATGTCAGAGAAGGTGACTTATGAATTTCAACAGCCGTAGCTTGAACGAGAAGGGTTCAGAGTCTGGAGGGAAAGTCAATAAGCAAGACTGAATGAAAGCAAAATGACAAAGGGAGTAAATAGAGTAAAAATGATTAAGTTAATAGTGTGTGGCAATTGACTGAAAACTAGAACGACTGTAGTGGCTAAGGTTATTTGCCTGCAAAGTTTACTGTTGTAGTTGTTTTGGTGATGTTCTTTACAACTATTATTATATTATGCTGGTGAAGTGATCCACATGAATTATCAGCATCTACAGTGCTGAGATACAAAGTTTAGCTTGTAGGGTAGATAAAGCCATAGGGTGAACAAGTTTATATTTTTAGATTTAAAACTATGTAATGCCCTGGTTACAGTTTATACTACTATGCTGTAGGTGTTTAATTTCAGCCGTGTGTCCTGGTAGAATGTTTTGTTTTGGCTAAGATAAAAAGCCCCACTGTTCAACTTGGAAACGTCGCATCAGCCAGTCGTAATGGTGAGAAAGTGCTAGAGAGTACGAGGCGGAGAGAGATTTGTGATGGACGGTAGTGTGGTTGGAGATCTTTTTGGCAGGAACTGCAGAGAGGACAGGCGGGAAGGTGCTGCAGAATGCCATGGGAAGGAGAGATCCCTTTGTGAGAAGTGCTTTGTGTAGATGAATGGCTCCAAGGAGGAGGGCCAATATTCCCAAGAGAGCGTGAGCCAGTTTATTCGAGATGGACTTAAAGAGAAGCTTGAATGATAGCTAGTTCTTCCGTGCAGACCTTGTGTTTGGGACCATGAGTAACAGTTACACTGGCTTTGGAAGGTACAAGCTCCAAGGTTATGTGCACATTTAGACTGGTTTTACTGTAATGGGCCCTTTTGTGTTTTTTTTCTTTTCTTTTTCGAAATAATTTTGATAAAGTTGAAATTTGTAAATATACTTTATGATTTTATGTGGCGTACAATGTTATTTCTTGACGATCGGTAATTGAGTATGGGCAGTATTTACACAGCATTCGCTCAAATCAAGGTTTCTTTAATCGGAACATTACGACATCTCTGTTTGGTTGAACCCCAAATCATACTGACCCAGGCATATATTGTTTATGGAAGGCACCGCTGAGTCACGTGGTTGTTAGCAGAACTAGCTAACGAGCTGAGTTTGCATACAAGCCCCGATAAGGGACCTACAGCAATGTGTATAAGAAATGTACATTGCATCAACCACTTGCGTTGATAAAGTGACTACATTCTCATAGAGTCACAGAGAAGTGCAGTGCAAAAACAGGCCCTTTGGCCCATCTAGTGCATACCAAAACCATTTAATCTGCCTACTCCCAACAACCTGCAGCAGGACTATAGCCCTCCATATCCCTATTATCCATATACCTATACAAACTTCTCTAAAACATTGAAATCGAGTTTGTATGGACCACTTGTACCGGCAGCTCATTCCACACTATCACGGCCCTCTGAGTGAAGAAGGTTCCCTTCATGTTCCCATTAAACTTCTTATCTTTCACCCTTGAGCCATGACCTCTGGTTGTAGTCCCACTTAACCTCAGTGGAAAAAGCCTGCTTGCATTTACTCTATCTATACCCCTCATAATTTTGTATACCTCTATCAAATCTCCTCTCAATCTTCTATGTTCTTTTAAAAAAAAATACAGTCTTAACCTATTCAATCTTTCCTTGTAACTCCAGACTTGGCAACATCCTTGTGAATTTTCTCTGTACTCTTTCAACCTTGTTTACATCTTTCCTGTAAGGAGGTGACCAAAACTGCACACAGTACTCCAAATTAAGCTTTACCAATGTCTTATACAACTTAAACACAACGTCCCATCTTCTGTGCTCATTGATTCTAGAAAAGACGTTTTGATTGTGCCTCTATCTCGTTACCTGGTGAACAGCAACACAAGAGCCTCTGGGTATCACATCCAGAATGATCAAGATATGGCCCCTGTAGATGCAGGGCTTCGTCAGAAATGTGTTAGAATCTTATTTTCACTCTGACTCAAAATGAAAACCAGCTTAATGTCATCATGTCACATAAATGCACAAATAAGGTTTCTCTTGACTTGATGTTTTGGTTGTCTTGGTACTTTGCCTGCAAATCAATTTAACCTGACATCTGCTGCTTGACAGTGCAAGGGAACAGGAGTCAGTTTTAAAATCATACTAAATTGCTTGCTTTGTGATAAACCCATGCGTTTCCTGTAAGAGGGCAACCAAAATACACCAGGGCTGGCAGAGAAACGGGTGATGAGAGGAAATATCTGATAGGATGAGGACATTTGTTGTGGCTAATGGGGGCCAATAGAGAGAGTACGACCAAGGGAATGTTAGCTCTCGGAAGAGAAAGGCTGTAGGAAGTGGCAAGTGGGCTAGGCCATGCTATTGGAGAGAGATAAAACAAGGTAATACGCAGAGGGCAGAAAAACTGGCCAATTCAAGGTTAATTTATTATTAAAGTTCTTGTATGTCACCACCTACTATCCTGAGATCCATTTTCTTGAGGGCACTCACAGTAAATACAAAGAAACACAATAGAATCAGAGACCGCACACAACAGGATAGACAAACAACCAGTGTGCCCGAGAAAACAAGCTGTAAATACAAAAAAATGAAATAGTAATAATAATAAATAAGCAATGGATATCAGGATGCAGAGTCCTTGGGTTGTGGGAGTATTTCAATGATGGGGTGAGTGAAGTTTATCCCCTGTGGATCAAGAGCCTGATGATTGAGGGGTGATGCCTGTTCCTGAACCTTTACTGAGGTTCCTATATCTCCTCCTTGATGGCAGCAGCAAGAAGAGAGCATGTCCAGGATGATGGAAGGCAAGTTACCTGTAGTTGTTGAATTCAATGTTCAGCCTAAAAGTCTGCAGCCTATCTAGATACAAGATTAGGTGCTGTTTTTCAAGTTTCCATGATATCTCGCTATAATAACTATTAGAGGAATAGATAGAGTGCACAGCCAGCACCTCTTCCCCAGGGCACCACTGCTCAATACAAGAGGGTGTGGCTTTAAGGTAAGGGGTGGAAAGTTCAAGGGGGATATTAGAGGAAGATTTTTTACTCAGAGAGTGGTTGGTGTGTGGAATGCACTGCCTGAGTCAGAGGTGGAGGCAGATACACTAGTGAAATTTAAGAGACTACTAGACAGGTATATGGAGGGATTTAAGGTGGGGGGGTTATATGGGAGGAAGGGTTTAAGGGTCAGCACAACATTGTGGGCTTGTTCTATGTTCTATAACTTCAATTGAGTTTATCATTATGATAAACCTGGGCTTACCTTATCAGAGTGTCCTTTTGCAATAGCCAATCATTATCACTCTCTCTGCGACTTAAATCTAACCTGCTTTCTCAGTTCTGATAAAGGGTCAAAGTTCAAAGTACCTTTCTTATCAATGTTCATATATGTCACCAAATACTACCTTGAGATTCATTTTCTAGTGGACATTTACAGTAAATACAAAGAAATACATAAAGGCTGACCAACTTCAAATGTGCAAAAGAAGACAATTTGTGCAAATAATTAAAATAAATACTGAGAATGTGAGCTATAGAGACCTTGAAAGTGAGTTTGTAGGTTTGGAATTAGCTCAGCATCCTTAAGCTGAAACATGAACTCTCTGCTTCCATTTCTGTACAAGTTGAGTAAGAATAGGCAGCTTCCCTTGATTTTATGTCACTGCTGGCAAACAGAGATTGGTTGGGAATGAGATTAATACTTTCGTGCAAGAACTCTCGCTTCCGTTGCTCTGTACTTTCTCATTGAAGCTTATCATGAAAATCTATACATCATCCAGAGTCATATTTAGAATTTAACACCTTTCTTCCCCTTCTATACAATTTTGCATCTATCCTTACAAGCATACCAAACGGGAAATCCTTTGTATTAGTAAAAGCTGTTTGCCTCGATACTGAACGTTCTCACAATTAAAGCTGATTTTTAATTGGTAAATGTGTGTCCTTATAAAGGAAACTTACTGCTGCGATGTGTTAACTGTTATTGTGAACAGGTTTCTGAGTTGAAAGTTAATTAAAGGAAGCACACAGAAGTTATTTGAGAGTTATTCCAACAGTTGATTTACAGCCAGGGTACATTTTTTATTCAAAACGAACCCTTTGGCAACTCATTCAAAGCAGTCATGTCCCTACTGAGCAGCCCAGGCTGCACTGGATCAGCAGGAATACAGATGTTGTCTCTATAACCAGGTCAAAACAACAAAATATTGCAAGTTATTAAAAATTATTCTGTATTGCAGAATGTGGGTTGTGTGGTTTGAACTATTTCACAGATGCAAAACTTTAGTTATTGTCTAACTCTAAGCTAATCAATTTGTATTTCCATATTTGCTACTCATTTGTTGCTCTATGCCCTTGATTGGAAGCCTTCATTTATGGAGAGATTTTTATTATCATTAAGGATAGTAGATATTCCATTTATATTTTGTCTGTTTCATGAGTAGATGTTTGTTTTCCCCCATAGGAAGATCTGAAAATTCTAATCCATTACAAAAAACAAGCAATTGCCACCAAAGTCCTCATTTGAATGTCCATTTCCGCTGGCCCTCCTTCTGAAGCTTGGCTTGTTTGGGAGGCTGGGAGGAAGTAGCAGAACCAATTTACAAATGAGATGGGATTAGGAGCAGAAACTGGCTTATTGCTGTAGGGATGGGGTCACTCCAGAGATTATAATAGGGTTTGGGAGTCAAACTAGGTTATTGCTCATTTTAGAACATAGAACATTGAAATCTACAGCATATTACAGTCCCTTTGGCCCAAAATGTTGTGCCGACCATGTAACCCACTCTAGAACCTGCCTAGAATTACCTTACTGCATAGCTCTCTTTTTTTTAAGCTTCCTGTACCCGTTTAAGACTCTCTTAAAATGCCTATTGTTTCTGCCTCCACCACTGTCACCAGCAGTGCATTCCATGCACCCACCACTCTCTGTGTGAAAAAATTACCTCTGACATCTCTCTTGTACCTACTTCCAAGCACCTTAAAAATATGGCCCCTCGTGTTAGCCATTTCAACCTGGGAAAAAGCCTCTGACTATCTACACGATTAATGCCTCACATCATCTTGTACACCTCTATCAGGTCACATCTCATCCTCCATCGCTCCAACGAGTAAAGGCCAAGTTCCTTCAACCTGTTCTGATAACTTTTACAAAAGTTCCCATGAAATCATGTAAAATCCACTAATAAGTTTTGATTAACTCTGATAATGATGAGGAATACAGATGAATGTTATTTGAACCTAAGTTTACTCCGGCTTCAGTATTGCTTTGTTCTAGTTAAACTAGTTTTGCATTCTGCCTTTTCCAAGTCATATCAAGTCTCCATGCTGGAGTCATTGGGCATAATCCTGGCAACTGGAGGTTAGCGTGGGGAAGCTGATAGGAGGAATCACAAATGATAGAGTGTTGGTGAAGCCACGAATGGAATATGGCAAAAGATGATATTGCAACATTGGAGGTTTTGCAAAGAAGGTTCACCAGAGTGAAGGAGGTGATATAGTGCAGTTTAGGTCTGTATTCTTTAGAGTTCAGCAGAACAAGGGTGACCTGCTGAGCCATGCATCATCCTGACAGTGTCTGACAGGGGAGATTTTTGAGACTAGTGGGAGAGTCTTGAATGAAAGGATATAGTTACAAGATTAGGAGGTGGGTTTTTTCCCATTTAAAACAGGTTATTTTCAGAGGAGCCTCAGTTGTGAAGACCAGATGATTAGAAGTATTTAAGGTAAGGTAAGTAAAACTTCGAAAGATCAGGGTACTGGGAAAAATCGGGGACCGACATGGAAGAGGAGTTGAGGTCAGCGTGGTATTGAAAGGCGGGCCAGACCTAATAGATAAGATGGTTTACTCCTTCCCAGTTTCTTGTGTCCGTGATGAGTTCCCCACTGATTGCTAAAAGCACTGCAGAAATATTGGTCCAGCTTTGCCCTTGTACCTGATTTGTGTGGATCAAAGTAATGCTGATTGAATTGATGGAACCTTTCACAGACAATTCTGTATTTTTGAGGCAGAGACATGGCTTCAGTGCAGCAGCTGGTGTGCAGAGTTTGACTAACAGTGAGTTAAATGATATGACTAGAGGAATGGAAGCAAGGCAGGACATCATAAAGTAGAAAGGAAAATTGTATGTTGCCCTGCCAAAAAATCTGCACATGCGAATTACAATTCAGTATAACATTCTTTCATTATTTCAACTGAACTCTTTGCTTCAATATCTAGAGACTTCACTTCATTAAATTCCATCCTGGGCA
Organism: Hypanus sabinus; assembly: GCF_030144855.1. Lineage (NCBI taxonomy): Eukaryota > Metazoa > Chordata > Chondrichthyes > Myliobatiformes > Dasyatidae > Hypanus > Hypanus sabinus. The sequence continues at coordinate 50,896,350 of NC_082730.1, read as the reverse complement.
ACAGTATTACTGCTGAACAAATAATACCTTAAAATCACATTGGTAATTAATTTCCTCCTAATGACTTGAGGGTTATGTATTTCTACTTTATTTTATCTGTCATAGACTAGTGACCATGTTCAGGACGTGACAAAAATTTGGAAGAGAAGTCATTTCTAATCCAAAGGTTCGGTCCAATGAGAAAGAGCAAAGCTTTTTTATATTATTGACTGAGACAGAAGAGTCTGTAAAATGCTTTCATTGGTCATGTAATAAAGCAAAGCCTTAGTTGCTGGAAAGAAACTTAATCCCAGTTGATGCAGTTAGTGGTCTCAATCCTTCACCATTCTCGATCAAATAATTGTACAGTTCTAATTTCTGTTGTGTTTAAAATAAACTCCACCATTATAAAAGTTTTGCTTTTTTTAAAAAAAAATTAAGTTTAAAAATTTGGAAGTGAATAAAATTTGTCCCGAATCTGGTGCAGTTCCTGTTGCAATTAAACCTGGAGATATTTGAGTTATCGTTACACAGTCATATACTGACATATTAATTGGGACAAGAAAAATGACTAGCACGAGATTAGAGTCAAATCATGGGCTGATTATGTTGCGAAGAATACTCTGTGGACACCATTTGGCATGGAAAGCTATGACTTTGGTAGGGTGGGAGTTTATACCGTTCATTTGTTTAAAGACTGTAAGGTATGTAAGTGCACCTGTTACCAATCTCCTGAGTGGAGAAGATAGAGTGATTTAGCTACTTGGCTATTCTTTTTCGTTTGGTGACAAGTGCCTTGAGAGATATCACTCTCTGGAGGTACACAGCAGAAAAATATTGATTGTCCTTCCATGCTATCAATCACCTGTCCTGGAATAGAGCAGAAATTATGTCAAACACACTTGCATTAAACAGGTTTCCAATCTACTAGGTTTTTGGTTTAGAGTCTACAATGTGGTCAGAAACGGGTCAATCTGACAGATCCTTTTGCAAATCATTAGTGATTGTTACAGTAAAATTAGAGTATTGGATTCTTACCCACAAACAAGGCCAATTTGTTCAAATTGCCTTTTGATTAATGCACTTTGAAAGTAAAAGTGAGAATGCTTTAAGACTGGTATTAATAAAGATGCAACCCAATATAGGGGTTGGCTCTTTGCTGAGGATACAGCATGGTACAGTGGAATGTAGCATTGCAATATGAGACCATCTAGCCTGGCTAGTATTTAGCTGTCAAGGCATTTTAAAGGAAATGGGCCGCAAGCATTGAAATGCTTTGAGAAGATATTCTGCTTTTTCTAATTTGTTTCCTTCTGCTATTGACAGTGTGGGGCGTCTTCTGCTTTCAGATCTATTGTACTGTTCAAAACCACTCGGGTGAGGCACATGAATATACGAGGAAGGACCATCGATGGCTGCTCTCCGCATAGGAAAGCGATAACTGTTCAAATCTGCACCCACGTACTGTCATCATGACAAAGGTTCAGCAAGGAGGAATTTCTTTAGCCAGAGGGTGGTGAATCTGTGGAATTCATTGCCAAAGGCAGCTGTGGTGGCCTAGTTATTGGGTATATTTAGAGCAGAAGTTGATAGGTTCTTGATTACGAGGAGAAAGCAGAAGAATGGGATTGAGGGCTAATACATCAGCCATGTTGAAATGGTGTAACAGACTCGATGGGCTGAATGGCTTACATCTGCTCCTGTGTCTTATGGTATTGATCCCTCAAAAGCAATGATCCCAGTATGAGGAAGGCTGCATGGATGCTGACACCGTGGTTTCCCAAGTCACTGTTTTGTGTTTTATTTAATTATTTGTGGTAATATTTTGTTTTATGTGCTGTGTGTGATAGATGTTTTGTGGGTGCACCATAGAAGACCATTATTTCGTTTGGTTGTATATGTGTACAGCCAGATGGCAAGACGTTGGAACTTGAGCTTGAAAACATGAACTCTTGATATAAGCACGTAAATATCCCCTTGTTATTTTTGCTGTGCTCACGACAGTGACGATCTGAAATGTCCTCCATCTCTCTGCTCACAATCTGTGAAATTGGAAGCGGGTGTGCACCTAGAGATTCCAATTTCAACTCGAGCATCTGTGTGTTTTTCAGAACAAGATTGAAAGCAGCCGTGTCTCATGATCAACTTGGAAAGCTGCTGCTGCAATGAGATGCTACTGGAAGCGATCTGTCACTACTCTTGGCCTCTCCCTGCTTCTTTGCCTCCTTGTGTATTTTTGTATAAAGGAGGAAGAGGGGAGTGCACTGGTGAGTATTTTAGAGAGCACTATGTGAGTACTTCTCATTCTACACCAGTCTTTGAAAGGCTTGACACTTGTGTTCCTCGATAGATTGAGCTAACGCTATTTTTCAACAAATTAATATGAGATTGGGAGTTCTATTGGAAACTTCACAGCCAAGATTTGTCATTGACCTGGACTGTCAGCTTTGTTTCTCTCCCCACTGTTGTCGAGTATTTTTAGCATTTTCTGTTTCAATTTTGATAGTGCTCAGAGTTAATTAAGTTCAGCAATCCATACCTTCTGACATGATTTCCTTATAATGCACCATATGTCAGGTGGATGCACATTGACATAAAACCTTGGAACCCTTCCTGCCAGATTCTGCACCAAAGTAGAGGTCTTTATTTGTAACAATATTGCAAAGAACCCAGTCAGATTGCTATCCCAGTGGTAAGAGGAATAGTTATTTCACCCAAACCCAAACTGATGCCTGGCTCAAATCTCCTTCCTGTTATATTGATGTACCTAAGCACCTCTCGAAGGAATATCTCAGTCCTCCTGAATATTTTGCTGACATTTGAACAAGAAGGCCAGTTGATACCTTGCCCCTTGTAAAATATTATCCTGAAGAGATTTCAGAAAGATTGACCAAAGATTAGCTACTAGTCCTAATAGTTGCATTTGCAACTGCAGGCATATCCAAAGCCATCAATTGCAAACAGACCGTGCTTGAGGTCAGGATTAGCTCCTGATTGCCAGGGGTGAGAGGCAGCAGCTCTATTTGCTGCTTCTGTGTGGCCTGACATGTTGTCATTCCTACGACGACGGTGGCAGAACCAAAAACAAGCCTGCACTCAGAAATTTATTCCATGTTGTAATATTATTGTGGAAGCACAGAACTAAATTTGTGTATGAGGTAAGAAGTGTTGATCCAATGGGCAGTCAAAACCTTTTCCCCAGAGCAGAAATGGATAATATAAGAGGGCATAATTTTAAGATGAATGAAGGAAAGAATAGGGGAGAAGGTTGGAGGTGGGTGGTTTTACAGAGTGGTGTGTATGTAGAGCATGTGGCAGGGTGATGGTACAGGAAGATTCATTGGGGGCATTTAGGAGACCCTTACGTAGGCACAGAGACAAAAGAAAAGCTGAGGGCTATGCAAGAGGGAAGTGTTAGATTGATCTGGGAACAACACACACAAAATGCTGATGGAACACAGCAGGCCAGGCAGCATCTATAAGGAGAAGCACTGTCGACGTTTCGGGCCGAGACCCTTCATCAGGATTGATCTGGGAGCAGGTTTTAAAAAATCAGCATAACATCATGGTCCAGAGCACCTGTATTGTTCTATGTTCTAAACTAAAGAAGAATTCAACACAAATGTATTACTTGCTTTTCCTGATGGAGAATAGTATCTTTTCTTCTCAGGCAGCCCCTCAGAATCAAACCTAACGTTCTTCCCCTTCTGTTTTGTGACTGAGGCCAGTGTGGGATCCACAGGTTCTTTCACAGACAGGGCAGAGGTGCCTTGAAGGGCCGGTTGCCAATTAGTCTATGAGATGGTGCACTCCTTTCACTGCTTCTGCACGGTTCCTGATTATTCTCAACACATCGATCAAAGATTCTCAATACAATCTCAAATGCTTCTCCCCTTTGAAAGGACATGGGCCAGAGATACTCAGAAGACAGTGAGGGTGTTGTATTAGCATTGAGCATGTTAATGAAGCTTTGTTAGACTGGACTGAATCCCTGTCCTTATTAATGTTGAACCTCAGCAGAATACTCAGGGTACAGCCTGCCCGGAGTTTGCATCAATCAAGCTAAACTAATTTAGAGTAGTCTGAGAATAGAATATTTCAGATAAAGAAAATCCAAAAGGCAACTGAAAATGATGACCTGTAATATTAACCCTGTTTCTCTCTTCATGGATGCTGACTGACTTGCTGAGTATTTCCAATATTTTCCTTTATTTCAGTGTATATTGATGATTGTTTCAAAAAAATCCTAATTTCCAATGTCCCTGCTTCAGAAAATCATTTAAATCCAAAACTTAATCACTCAGTTTTGCTTTGAAGTTAATTCATTTACAGCTAGATTTAATTGAAATGCAAGTTCTACATGTATTTAGTTGAACAGGAAATTAGAACAGAGCAAAAATGTTTTAAAATATCCTTTCAGCATATGTTGCTAACTCCAGAAACAGACATTTCCACTGCCATAACTACCTCTGTGGGGGAAAATATAAATGGCTCACGTGGCCATGTTGAGATTTTTCATTTGTGATGTCTCCTTTTTATGCCAAGATTACTGATGGCCCATAAAATGAGCATTACTGAAATATGCATCTTTGATAATTGTCCAATTTCCTATTGTCTTTCAGGAAGAAGAAGAAAGGCGATTGGCCAAAGAAATAGCCGTGCAGCAGCTATATTCTGAGAGAAATGTGCAGAACTTCAGGGAGCTGATAAATTTTTCTTCGCCCATTAACATCAGCTATCAATTTTTGGCAGGGTACCCTTTATTAAAAAAGAGTAAGTGAAATATTATTCTTAAAGTTTCTCATGAGTTAACTATAAAGAGAAAAGATTGCAATGAACTGATATGTATGTATATCGAGTCTCAAGCAAGAACCATTGTCAAGTGTGCACGTGAACATGAATTTTGGAAAAAGTTGCTTTTATCCAAACAAATGATTCAATTGTTTCTAGAAAGCAGCTGAAGATCTGACAATTTTTATTTCAATTTGAGACACAATAACTAGCTGAAAGTAAAGGAGATTCTCCAGATCTTGGAATCTTGAGCAACATGCACAAAATGCTTAGGAACTCAGCATCTACAGAAGGATAAAAATAGGCAACATTTCAAGCTGGGACCTCTTAAGAGGACAGTTGAAGGGTCTTGGCCTGAAACATCTTTTTTTTAAATTTCCCTCTATGGATGGGGTCCAACTTGCTGAGTTCTTCCATTATGTTGAATTAGCTGAAGAAATGATTCTCGAGTCAATAATAGTTAAGCACCTTGGGCTAAAATTTCTACTGTGTGACACCACAGTTATTTGTAACATGTTATTAAATTTCAAAGGGAATGCAATTGCTAGTAGAAATCAGGTACTTAATGTGTAAATTTCAAAGTCCAGAACCTATCTTTCATCCCTAAGAAAGAATGAGGGAACCGTGGCTGACAAGAGAAGTCAAAGGCAGCATAAAACCTAAAGAGAGGGCATGTAATACAGCAAAAATTAGTGGAAGGTACAATATTGGGAAGCTTTTAGAAACCAACACAAGGCAACTAAGAATCCATATAAAGAGAAAAGATTAAATAGATAATATTAAAGAATATACACACAATACTTTCAAATATATGAAGAGTAAAAGAGAGATGAGAGTGGATATCAGAGCATTGGAAAATGACACTGGAGAGGTAGTAATGGGGAGCAAAGAAATGGCAGACAAACTGAATAAGTCTTCACTGTGAAAAACACTCGCAGAATGCCAGAAATGCTAGAGTGTCAGGGGGCAGAAGTGATTGCTGTTGCTAGTACTAAGGAGAGGATGCTTAGGAAGCTGAAAACTGAAGACAGATACAGTAAGTTACCTGAACCAGGTGGACTAAGTATCAGAAAAGAGTATGTTAGTGAAGAGATTGTGGAGGCATTAGTTATGATCTAGATCACTAGATTCTGGAATAGTTTGAGCACTGGAAAATTGCAAATGTCACTCCACCCTTTAAAAAGGGAGTGAGGTAGAAGAAAGAATATTATAGGCCATTTATCCTGACTTCAGTGGTTGGAAAGATGCTGGAGGCTATTATTAAGGATGAGGTTTCAAAGTACTTGGGGGGCATGTGATAAAAATATGGATTTTTTTAAAGGGGAAATATTGCCTGAATGTTGGAATTCTTTGAGGAAATAACAAGCAGGATAGACAATGGAGAATCAGTAGATGTTCTTAATTTGGATTTTCAGAAGGCCTTTGGCAAGATGTCACGCCAATGAGGCTGCTTAACAAAATAAGAGCCTGTGGTATTACAGGAAAGGCACCGAGATGGATAGAAGATTGGCTGACTGGCAGGAGGCGAAGAATGGGAATAAAAGGGGCCTTTTCTGGTTGACTCCTGGTGACTAGTGGTGTGTCGCAGGTGTCAGTTTTGGAACTGCTTCTTTTCACAATGTATGTCAGTGACTTGGATAAATGGCTTCCTGGCCAAGTTCGCAGACAATACACAGATAGGTGGAGGGCCGAGTAGTGTTGTGGAAACTGGATGACTGAAGAAGGACTTGGACAGATTGGGGGAATGTGCAAAGAAGTGGTAGGTGGACTGTCTTGCACTTTAGCAGAAGGGATGAAGGCATGGACTATTTTGTACATGGGGAGAAAATTCAAAATCAGAAGTGCAAGTGGACTTGGGTTCCCTGAAGGGTAAGTTGCAGATTGAGTCGGTGATGAGGAAGGTAAAAGCAATGTTAGCATTTTTTTTTAGAGAGGACTTGAATTTAAAGTGATACTGAGGCTTTATAAGGATAAGGTGTTGATGAGGCCTCACTTGGAGTATTGTGAGCACTTTTGGGCCCCTTATCTAAGAAGGAATGTGCTGGCAAGAGAGAGATTCCATAGGAGGTTCAGGAGAATGATCCCAGGAGTGAAAGGGGGCATTATAAGGGGTGTTTGACGTCTCTGAGCCCCTACTCGCTAGAATTTAGAAGAACAGTGGGGTGGGGGTCTAATTGAAAGTTATCAATTATTGAAAGATCTGGGTAGACTGGGTGTGGAGACAATGGTGGGGGTAGTCTCGGGCCAGAGGAACATCCATTTAGAACAGAAATGAGGAAAAATGTCTTTACCCAGAGGGTGGTGAATTGGTGGAATTCCTTGATACAGACAGCTGTGCAGGCCAATCGTTCATTATATTTAAGGCAGAAGTTGATGTTCTTGATTAGTCAAGGCGCCAGAGATTATGGTGAGAAGGCCGGTGAATAGGGTTGAGAGGGATGATAAATCAGCATGATGGAATAGCAGAGGAATGGCCTAATTCTACTCCTGGATCTTACGGTTTATGGTCTAATATACATTGTGAGACTGAGGCCATGCCACCTCTCACCTCCCTGCCTATCTGTGAGGACTGTCTTCACCATGACTGGAACAATCATCACTGGAGAATATCCCAGCTTTATCGGGTTAAGGATGACAAGCAAATCCTTGATTCTATAGTTGCTGTGGGGGCCACTGCCACCACCGGAGGTAAAGTTGATGGTCTCCTGGATTAGGCCCATTTCCACAACTCCTTGTTCAGGGGCCACTCTAGCCAAACCAAACAAGCTCTGGGTTCAGCTGGGAGCCAGAGCCAAAACATCATCTCGCTCAACTGCCTGCTTCGCGCTGCTTTGGTTGTAGGAAGGCCTAACCACTCCAGTCCTCCACCCAGAAATCCAAATACTGAATAGATTCAATGTCCTAGATGAGCAACAGTTACTCTTGGCTCATCCTCCATGTACTGGGCCATCAGGGACTCAGTCACAAGTGGTGACCTGCTTACCACCTGCTGCTACTAGCTCCCAGTAGGGACCTCTCTGCCTCCACTACACTTTAAGTTGGGTAGCTTTCAGGCTGCAACACCACCACAGGTCCCACTGTCTTCTCCCCCGCTGACTCCCATCATCGAGAACGTCAAGTGAAAGCTAAGTGTGACCGTTTGTTTTCCCGGCACTGAAGTCTCTGACAACGTACAAGCTTCATTGCCTGCTAACTGACTACCCCTCTGTGAACAGGCTCGTTCCCGTTGGCACAAATACCGTTGTTTAGCAACAACCTGAGCTGCTCAAACCTGACTCCAGTGGTCTCTCTGAATTTTTAAAAACTAGTAGTGAAGACCTTTATATCTCCAGACCAATTCCCACCCAGGGTTGTGGCTCTGGGCATTTTAACAGGCTCCGCAGACTGCATGTTTGGCTTCAGACTTGATGTGGAATACTGAACTTTGGCTCCACTGACAATTTTAATCTATTTTGGGAATGTGCCACAGTTTTCAAACCCGATGGTCGTCACCCAGTCTGGGCTCACAGATGCTGTCTGCAAACATATTCCACTGCACACTGTCAAACCCACACTGATGGCTATTTACAATCAATGGCGTGTGTGATCCTTCCCGAACTACTTCCTCCTCACTGTCCACCAGTTCTGTCCACGTTACCAATCCAGTTCAGACCATTGTCTCTGAAAGGGTCCCCAGACTGAACTGCCCTATTGAATATGGTAACAGAAGTAGCCTTTACTCTTAAAATCTACCTCCCTGTTGCACCACTCCAAGCTGCTCTTCGGAATGTGACGTCCCTTTCAGATAAGACTTTTATTATCTCTACAGACCTCGTCTTTTTTTTTCTTAACTGAGGCCAGGTTAAAACCAGTTGTCTGAACTGTATCCCCTTGACTATGACAGTTTCAGCATACCGAGGCCCAGAGGCTGAGGCGGCAGGCTCGCCACGTGTTCAAAGAGCACTTTGGGTGCAACTGACTCAACAATTTTTCAAGTTTTGAGGTTTAAAGTGTTTAAAATTTGTGGTACAGACCGTCTTCTGTGTTATCAGGTATTGTTTCCCCTAAGAACAATGCCTGCTTTCCCTTTCAGTTTCTTATCTTCTATTATATTGAACTGCGACCAGATGGTGATTTCAATCATCATTAATGATCTCTCAAATGCAAACTATTGCAGCTAAATTCATGCTCTTTCCAGACAGCCTGGATTGTACCCAGCATGTCACTGAGCCCACTTGGAAAAACATTTGATTTTGTAATGACAGGTAAAATATTATTATCTCTTTGACTTATACCAGTATCTCTGATCATTTTTGTGTACTTTGATGCCTTGCTGCCTGGAACCAAGACCACAAAGGAAATTACAGTTAGTATAACAGCTCCTCGAATCTGCAACACAACTTAAATTCTTTGAGCTGGCTGGTTTGTCTGACCCATGCGATCTGAAATGCTCAGTAAGTGAGATAGTTCAACAATAACTTGACAAATGCATTCAACGTGGTGGCTTCACTTAAGATTAACAAGAAAATTATCACCATGGTTAAATAATTCTATCCATGAACTCAAGAGAAAATGGAGGAAAACTGGGCTAGACGTCCATCGTAATATTTTCAAAGAAAAACTAGCCTCCTTTAATGCTGCCATATACCCTGCAATGAGAGTCCATTTTTCTAAGATTGCTGCAGAGAATATCAGTGATTCAAGAATATTTTCTCAACTATCTCAACAGTTCCCCAACCTATAGTGTCCTCAGTCAAGCATCTGCCACAAAATGTGAGGAATTTGCAAGAAACTTTATCAACAAAATTACTTCCATTACGGAGTGTACAGCAAGGTATACTGGTAACATCTAAACCCAACTTTGTAAAAAGATGCAACAATGCCAAAATTTATAATAATTTCTAATCCAAAACTCTGTAACATTATAACAAGAAATGAACTGTCTATTTGCTGTCCCTATTGCACTTTTTAAGGGCTCTTTAATACTACTTTCAAATCTGTTAAGAAAATTATTAACACATCCCTTGAAACTGATGTGTTTGCAGATGCCATCAAAAACGCGACTGTCAAACTCCTGTTTAAAAAGCCAAACCTTGCCAGTGAGGCATTAGGTTTAACAAAACCTTCCCTTCCTGGGCAGGGTTTTTGAGAAAATTATTTTCAACCAACTCAGCAACTTTCTGAATGAGAACAATATTCTAGAAATTTCCAGTCAGGTTTTAGAGCAAAGCACAGTACAAAGATGACCTTTATCAAATTTGTCAGTGACCTGAGGCTTAGCATCGATTCCAACATACTCTAGATCCTAATTCTTCTGGATATAAGTGCTGCCTTTGACACAATTTACCACAAGCCAATGTTTGGCTCTATTTCACTGGTTAAAGCTTCTATTGTTTGTCAATTAAAGCAACAAGGAACATTGAAACTTCAAGGCGAATGTGGAAGGTGAGCACCAGCTGCCTGCCTTTTGATCGCTGGTGGGATCGCTCTGCTACCGGAGAGGGGAGACTGCCTTTTGATCACTGGTAGGGTCGCTCTGCTACTGGAGAGGGGAGACTGCCTTTTGATCACTGGTGGGGTCGCTGTGCTACCGGAGAGGGGAGACTGCCTTTTGATCACTGGTAGGGTCGCTCTGCTACTGGAGAGGGGAGACTGCCTTTTGATCACTGGTGGGGTCGCTGTGCTACCGGAGAGGGGAGACTGCCTTTTGATCACTGGTGGGGTCGCTGTGCTACCGGAGAGGGGAGACTGCCTTTTGATCACTGGTGGGATCACTCTGCTATGGAGAGGGGAGACTGCCTTTTGATCACTGGTGGGATCACGCTGCTACCGGAGAGGGGAGACTGCCTTTTGATCACTGGTGGGGTCGCTGTGCTACCGGAGAGGGGAGACTGCCTTTTGATCGCTGGTGGGATCGCTCTGCTACCGGAGAGGGGAGACTGCCTTTTGATCACTGGTGGGGTCGCTGTGCTACCGGAGAGGGGAGACTGCCTTTTGATCACTGGTGGGATCACTCTGCTACCGGAGAGGGGAGACTGCCTTTTGATCACTGGTGGGGTCGCTGTGCTACCGGAGAGGGGAGACTGCCTTTTGATCACTGGTGGGGTCGCTGTGCTACCGGAGAGGGGAGACTGCCTTTTGATCACTGGTGGGGTCACTGTGCTACCGGAGAGGGGAGACTGCCTTTTGATCACTGGTGGGGTCACTCTGCTACTGGAGAGGGGAGACTGCCTTTTGATCACTGGTGGGGTCGCTCTGCTACTGAAGAGGGGAGACTGCCTTTTGATCACTGGTGGGGTCGTTGTGCTACCGGAGAGGGGAGACTGCCTTTTGATCACTGGTGGGATCACTGTGCTACTGAAGAGGGGAGACTGCCTTTTGATCACTGGTGGGGTCGCTGTGCTACCGGAGAGGGGAGACTGCCTTTTGATCGCTGGTGGGATCGCTCTGCTACTGGAGAGGGGAGACTGCCTTTTGATCACTGGTGGGATCACTGTGCTACTGGAGAGGGGAGACTGCCTTTTGATCACTGGTGGGGTCGCTGTGCTACCGGAGAGGGGAGACTGCCTTTTGATCGCTGGTGGGATCGCTCTGCTACTGGAGAGGGGAGACTGCCTTTTGATCACTGGTGGGGTCGCTGTGCTACCAGAGAGGGGAGACTGCCCTTTGATCACTGGTGGGGTCGCTGTGCTACCGGAGAGGGGAGACTGCCTTTTGATCACTGGTGGGATCACTCTGCTACCGGAGAGGAGAGACTGCCTTTTGATCACTGGTGGGGTCGCTGTGCTATGGAGAGGGGAGACTGCCTTTTGATCACTGGTGGGATCACGCTGCTACCGGAGAGGGGAGACTGCCTTTTGATCACTGGTGGGGTCGCTGTGCTACCGGAGAGGGGAGACTGCCTTTTGATCGCTGGTGGGATCGCTCTGCTACCGGAGAGGGGAGACTGCCTTTTGATCACTGGTGGGGTCGCTGTGCTACCGGAGAGGGGAGACTGCCTTTTGATCACTGGTGGGATCACTCTGCTACCGGAGAGGGGAGACTGCCTTTTGATCACTGGTGGGGTCGCTGTGCTACTGGAGAGGGGAGACTGCCTTTTGATCACTGGTGGGGTCGCTGTGCTACCGGAGAGGGGAGACTGCCTTTTGATCACTGGTGGGGTCACTGTGCTACCGGAGAGGGGAGACTGCCTTTTGATCACTGGTGGGGTCACTCTGCTACTGGAGAGGGGAGACTGCCTTTTGATCACTGGTGGGGTCGCTCTGCTACTGAAGAGGGGAGACTGCCTTTTGATCACTGGTGGGGTCGTTGTGCTACCGGAGAGGGGAGACTGCCTTTTGATCACTGGTGGGATCACTGTGCTACTGAAGAGGGGAGACTGCCTTTTGATCACTGGTGGGGTCGCTGTGCTACCGGAGAGGGGAGACTGCCTTTTGATCACTGGTGGGGTCGCTGTGCTACCGGAGAGGGGAGACTGCCTTTTGATCGCTGGTGGGATCGCTCTGCTACTGGAGAGGGGAGACTGCCTTTTGATCACTGGTGGGGTCGCTGTGCTACCAGAGAGGGGAGACTGCCCTTTGATCACTGGTGGGGTCGCTGTGCTACCGGAGAGGGGAGACTGCCTTTTGATCACTGGTGGGATCACTCTGCTACCGGAGAGGAGAGACTGCCTTTTGATCACTGGTGGGGTCGCTGTGCTACCGGAGAGGGGAGACTGCCTTTTGATCACTGGTGGGGTCACTCTGCTACTGAAGAGGGGAGACTGCCTTTTGATCACTGGTGGGGTCGTTGTGCTACCGGAGAGGGGAGACTGCCTTTTGATCACTGGTGGGATCACTCTGCTACCGGAGAGGGGAGACTGCCTTTTGATCACTGGTGGGGTCGCTGTGCTACCGGAGAGGGGAGACTGCCTTTTGATCACTGGTGGGGTCGCTGTGCTACTGAAGAGGGGAGACTGCCTTTTGATCACTGGTGGGATCGCTCTGCTACCGGAGAGGGCAGACTGCCTTTTGATCACTGGTGGGGTCACTGTGCTACCGGAGAGGGGAGACTGCCTTTTGATCACTGGTGGGGTCGCTCTGCTACTGAAGAGGGGAGACTGCCTTTTGATCACTGGTGGGGTCGCTGTGCTACCGGAGAGGGGAGACTGCCTTTTGATCACTGGTGGGGTCGCTGTGCTACTGAAGAGGGGAGACTGCCTTTTGATCACTGGTGGGATCGCTCTGCTACCGGAGAGGGCAGACTGCCTTTTGATCACTGGTGGGGTCGCTGTGCTACTGGAGAGGGGAGACTGCCTTTTGATCACTGGTGGGGTCACTGTGCTACCGGAGAGGGGAGACTGCCTTTTGATCACTGGTGGGATCACTCTGCTACCGGAGAGGGGAGACTGCCTTTTGATCACTGGTGGGGTCGCTGTGCTACCGGAGAGGGGAGACTGCCTTTTGAATACTGGTAGGGTCGCTGTGCTACCGGAGAGGGGAGACTGCCTTTTGAATACTGGTAGGGTCGCTGTGCTACCGGAGAGGGGAGACTGCCTTTTGATCACTGGTGGGATCACTGTGCTACCGGAGAGGGGAGACTGCCTTTTGATCACTGGTGGGATCACTGTGCTACTGGAGAGGGGAGACTGCCTTTTGATCACTGGTGGGGTCGCTGTGCTACCGGAGAGGGGAGACTGCCTTTTGATCACTGGTGGGGTCGCTGTGCTACTGGAGAGGGCAGACTGCCTTTTGATCACTGGTGGGATCACTCTGCTACCGGAGAGGGGAGACTGCCTTTTGATCACTGGTGGGGTCGCTGTGCTACCGGAGAGGGCAGACTGCCTTTTGATCACTGGTGGGGTCGCTGTGCTACCGGAGAGGGCAGACTGCCTTTTGATCACTGGTGGGGTCGCTGTGCTACCGGAGAGGGGAGACTGCCTTTTGATCGCTGGTGGGATCGCTCTGCTACTGGAGAGGGGAGACTGCCTTTTGATCACTGGTGGGATCACTGTGCTACTGGAGAGGGGAGACTGCCTTTTGATCACTGGTGGGGTCGCTGTGCGACCGGAGAGGGGAGACTGCCTTTTGATCGCTGGTGGGATCGCTCTGCTACTGGAGAGGGGAGACTGCCTTTTGATCACTGGTGGGGTCGCTGTGCTACCAGAGAGGGGAGACTGCCCTTTGATCACTGGTGGGGTCGCTGTGCTACCGGAGAGGGGAGACTGCCTTTTGATCACTGGTGGGATCACTCTGCTACCGGAGAGGAGAGACTGCCTTTTGATCACTGGTGGGGTCGCTGTGCTACCGGAGAGGGGAGACTGCCTTTTGATCACTGGTGGGGTCACTCTGCTACTGAAGAGGGGAGACTGCCTTTTGATCACTGGTGGGGTCGTTGTGCTACCGGAGAGGGGAGACTGCCTTTTGATCACTGGTGGGATCACTCTGCTACCGGAGAGGGGAGACTGCCTTTTGATCACTGGTGGGGTCGCTGTGCTACCGGAGAGGGGAGACTGCCTTTTGATCACTGGTGGGGTCGCTGTGCTACTGAAGAGGGGAGACTGCCTTTTGATCACTGGTGGGATCGCTCTGCTACCGGAGAGGGCAGACTGCCTTTTGATCACTGGTGGGGTCACTGTGCTACCGGAGAGGGGAGACTGCCTTTTGATCACTGGTGGGGTCGCTCTGCTACTGAAGAGGGGAGACTGCCTTTTGATCACTGGTGGGGTCGCTGTGCTACCGGAGAGGGGAGACTGCCTTTTGATCACTGGTGGGGTCGCTGTGCTACTGAAGTGGGGAGACTGCCTTTTGATCACTGGTGGGATCGCTCTGCTACCGGAGAGGGCAGACTGCCTTTTGATCACTGGTGGGGTCGCTGTGCTACTGGAGAGGGGAGACTGCCTTTTGATCACTGGTGGGGTCACTGTGCTACCGGAGAGGGGAGACTGCCTTTTGATCACTGGTGGGATCACTCTGCTACCGGAGAGGGGAGACTGCCTTTTGATCACTGGTGGGGTCGCTGTGCTACCGGAGAGGGGAGACTGCCTTTTGAATACTGGTAGGGTCGCTGTGCTACCGGAGAGGGGAGACTGCCTTTTGAATACTGGTAGGGTCGCTGTGCTACCGGAGAGGGGAGACTGCCTTTTGATCACTGGTGGGATCACTGTGCTACCGGAGAGGGGAGACTGCCTTTTGATCACTGGTGGGATCACTGTGCTACTGGAGAGGGGAGACTGCCTTTTGATCACTGGTGGGGTCGCTGTGCTACCGGAGAGGGGAGACTGCCTTTTGATCACTGGTGGGGTCGCTGTGCTACTGGAGAGGGCAGACTGCCTTTTGATCACTGGTGGGATCACTCTGCTACCGGAGGGGGGAGACTGCCTTTTGATCACTGGTGGGGTCGCTGTGCTACCGGAGAGGGCAGACTGCCTTTTGATCACTGGTGGGGTCGCTGTGCTACCGGAGAGGGCAGACTGCCTTTTGATCACTGGTGGGGTCGCTGTGCTACCGGAGAGGGGAGACTGCCTTTTGATCACTGGTGGGGTCGCTGTGCTACCGGAGAGGGGAGACTGCCTTTTGATCACTGGTGGGGTCGCTGTGCTACTGGAGAGGGCAGACTGCCTTTTGATCACTGGTGGGATCACTCTGCTACCGGAGAGGGGAGACTGCCTTTTGATCACTGGTGGGGTCGCTGTGCTACCGGAGAGGGGAGACTCCCTTTTGTTCACTGGTGGGGTCGCTCTGCTACTGGAGAGGGGAGACTGCCTTTTGATCACTGGTGGGGTCGCTCTGCTACCGGAGAGGAAAAGCCTGCCATCGTGCCTGCAGAATGTTACCCAGGTTTTTCTACATTTTGGATATGGATTTGGACTATAGGCTTTTCTCTCTGCCTTTGTCTTTTTTGCCTTTGTCGCATTTCTTTGTGTGTATGGGGAGGGTGATTTTTTGTGTGGAGAGGAGAGATTTGGTGCTAGATGCTCGTGCTGCTGTTCCTTTCTTTCTTGGTTTCATGGCTATCTGGAGGAGAAGAATTTCAGAATTGTATGCTCTAATAATCAATGAAGCTTTGAACTTTGCTCCCCTTGTAAAAATCAGAAGTAACAAGGCTGGGAGTTACCCTTGGTTCAGATCTGAGTTTTAAATCGCACATAAAGAAAGTGACTGGAGCAGCATTTCTACATTTAAGAAATATTGGAAGGTTACATCCTTTTCTGTTATGATGATGCTGAAAATCTAGTTCACGCGTTTATTTTGAATAGACTAAATTACCGTAATGCTCTTTTTACTGGCCTTCCCAAGCAATTTATTGACAATCGTCAACTCATTCAGAACACTGCTGCTAGACTTTTAAACAAAACCAGGCTGAAGGAACATATCACTCCCATACAAGCTCATCTGCATTGGCTTTCTGTAGAATTTTTAGATTGGTTTTAAAGTTTTCTTACTAGCTTTTAAAATTTTTAATGGTCTGGGACAATAAGATTTTTGTTTGATAATCCTGCTGGAGATCTCAGGTCGTCTCGCACTAGTCTCTTAAATGGAAACAAAGATAACTGGTTGGTCAAATGTTTTTTTGAACTACCCTCCCAAACTGTGGAATTCAATATCTAAAACTATAAGGATATAAACTCAGTAAACAGGTTTAAGCGCCAGTGCAACGCCTATCTATTTAACCTTATTTTTAACTAACATCTTTTTGTCTTTTATTTTCATGTTCCTTTTTATTTTTTTATTTTATTTTCATGTTTGTACTATGATCACTTTGTACAGTGGAGATGTCAGGGTAAGTTTTTTTTACCCCATATAAGTGTGACACATTTATTGTGCAAGCCAATGAGACATCAAATACAGAGTCTAAGCTCTTCTTACTTCAAACCTTTGCAATTAGAACAAGTGTTGTTATTTTGACCCAAATAGCAAAGGAAAATAAACTTCTGTTGACTGCATCATCAGTCTTTGCTCCAGAAAAACAACAGTCCCTGGATTACCCAAGGATTCAAGTCCTGGGAACCCCTGTGGTCAAATATTACCTTCTATAGTAGTAGTCCATATTGTTATCATGCCGTATACAATTGCAATAATTCTTTCACTTCAGTAATCACTCTAGCAGAATTAAACCATAATTAAACTAATTGAATACGTATTGTATTCAGTTATTATTGAATGCTCGAGAAACATTCTATGGCAGTATTTGCATCAAGTCAGACATCTGCAAGTCATGTCATTCAGAAATTGGGGAGACCTTGTGTATTTTTTAACATGTTTAGCATGTGGATAGTAAGCCTGGAATAAATTGGGGATTTAGATCACGTTATCCTGACCACTCTTCATGTAATTCCAGAACTGAATGTGCGTGTTGCGGATGTTAGACAAACGGTGGGAAAAGATGGTTGAAATTGAAATTGTGTGCCACACAGTAAGCAAAACAAGATATCCAAGCTCATAATTTGGAAGCTGTGCAATCCAGTTATTACCTAAAATTAATTTGCTTCCATATAGAATGGAAACAGTAATTTCCTTCAAATGTATTTGAATGTTGCTCAGAATGTTTCCATGATTGTACAACCGTGCTTCTGTTTCCTTTACAGAATACATCACAGTGGGATTGTCTTCAGTCAAGCGAAAGAGAGGAAATTACCTTCTTGAGACATTGAAGTCCATATTCAAACAATCGACTAATGACGAGCTGACTGAAATGGTGGTGGTCGTCCATTTGGCAGACTTTGACATGGTGTGGAATACGCAGGTGGCTCAGGACATAGCCACAAAATTTGCCCACCATATCATCTCAGGCCACTTGATCATTATTCATGCCCCAGAATTATACTACCCACCCCTCAAAGGCTTGAAAAGGAATTATAATGATCCAGCTGATCGCGTGACTTTCAGGTCAAAACAAAATGTAGACTATGCTTTCTTGCTCAACTTTTGTGCAAATTTATCAGATTATTACATAATGCTAGAAGATGATGTTCAATGTTCCCACTCTTTCTTAACTGCAATTAAGAAGGTTCTCGCTTCAAAAGTGGGCTCCTACTGGGTCACACTGGAATTTTCTAAGCTGGGCTACATTGGAAAACTTTACCACTCATATGACCTTCCAAGACTGGCCCAATTTCTACTGATGTTCTACCAAGAGATGCCATGCGACTGGTTATTAACTCATTTCCGAGGCCTTCTCACACAAAAAGATGTCATTCGTTTTAAGCCTTCCCTGTTTCAACACGTTGGCTATTATTCTTCTTTCAGGGGGACCGAGAATAGATTAAAAGATGATGACTTTGAAGAAGATTTCTTTGATGTCCCTGACAACCCACCAGCGGCAATCCACACAAGCCTCAAAGTTTTTGAAAACTATGACCCCAGCAAAGCCTACAGTAATAGCGAAGAGTACTTCTGGGGAAAATCACCCACTACAGGAGATTTCTTCACTATTGTGTTTGTAAAGCCGATGAACATTAGTAGAATCCATGTAGCCACTGGCTCAGAAGACAGACATGGCGATATTCTTCATTCTGGGATTGTTGAAGTTGGGAAGCATCCAAAATTGACACAAAAGGGGAAGGATTGTTCAGAATATGTTAAATTAAAAGAATTTCAAAATGGACTGTTTGATCAAAAAGATATAGGAGCCATTGTGAACTTTAGTGTGGAATGTGTGCGAATATACATTACAGACAGCCAAAAAGACTGGCTAATTATTCGCAGCATTGGTGTCTGGGCAAAGCAAGCCACCTTACTCTAACTGTACCACTCTGGTCATTCCCTCCTTGGTGACCTGTATTGAGTTGGCTTTCTGTGTGAGTATCTCATCGGTGATCTTGCAGAGCTTGTCCAGCTGGGTAGTCCAACAGACATCCTCAGTGATATCTTAAACCGACCCCAGTTGTCAGCATTGTTCAGTGGTTAGGGGAAAACCCATGAAGACTTTCCTCTCATCTTGTCCAGGGAATATCAGTTCTGTAGTTCTGAAAAGAGCTAAATAATAAGTAATTAAGCACTTTCCAGATGTATATGATCTTTCAATGTACCATCAAAAATCACTTGCAAGTGGCAGGCTACCTGCAAGTTCGCCATTATAACAAGCTGTTTGCTCATTTCCCAGTTTATTATGCAGCACAATTGCTAGTTTGAGAAAGAGTGAAATTTTGTGTTCTGTGCTAATATATCAGCCCAGAATTATGAAATCAGGTTAATCAGGACATCAGAATGTCATGGTATTCATTGGGCGGGTTTCTCCAGCTCTCCATCTTTTTCTCTGAATAATGTGATGGGTTATGAAAGGATGTGACTGGGTCAGATAGAAAATGCCAGGAAGTATGTCAATTCAACTTCAAAGCTCATGTGAAAATTTTAAAAAGCTCTCCCCAAAATACTGTGAGCATCTAATCACTTCTGAATCAAATATTAATAAGCACAATGATAATCTGATGTATAAATAAATTCAAAACATCATTTTTGAACAAAAACAGTGACTGCCATGTTCTGATCAAATGAATGTTAGATCACTGTGCCTATCTTTTCAGCTATAAGCCATCAAGAGTTAAACTCTCTAATTATCCACAAAAGGGGGACATTCTGATACAAGTTCAGGTTTATTGTTATTCAACCTCACATATTTATATAGCTAAATTAAGTATTGTTCTTCGTGGGGCCAAGGTATGAGGTAAACACAGTACATATAGTCACCCACAGCACAGAGAGTCACAAAACAAAATTAGCACAAGTCTCTGAGTGGCATAGCCACGAGATTGACATTCCTACAGGCTCACAACATAAGGAAGGACAATAAAGTGGCTGTTTGAGTGTGTCACTTATCCTAATATGACTAGCCATGGCTAGAAATGTCCCCAACTCAGTATCTGAGTCTTAAGTTATAAATAAATTATTTCTAGGGGCTATTTGAGGGAGATTGAAACTATTTTGTTCTTTATGAATGATCTTACAATTCCTCATCAAATGGTTCTGGGTGTGCTTTGCCTTACCTTAGGAAGAGGGAAAATGGCCTTTATAATAGGTGTAAATATCTGAAAAAATTATATATACTTTGTATAAGTATTTGCGCCATGATGCAAAGAATGCCTTGATGTTATATTCCATAAATAATGCGATCATTGCTGTTTTCAAGATAAGTTTGCATATTAAGATCTTTATTCATGATATCCTGTAAATAAGGAATTGTTTACTTGTGCTTTTTTAATTAGAAGTGTGGTTCAAATATTTGGATATTAAATGCAGCTATGGTTTATTAATGTTAGATATTGCTGCATTGTATGATGGTTAACTTTTTCAAGATGAATCTTAGTTTAATTTTTTACTATTCCATGGAGATGGATTCAGACCATTGTATCTGTCAATCAGTAGATATACAGTAGATATTGCTTTCATTTTTGCTGCTGGTCAGAAATACAAAAGATGCTTCAGACATGTGAAGTATCCTGTAAGTGGAAGTGACTAGGAATTGACGATCAAATCACAAAAGAAAGTGTGCAGATGCTGGAAACCTGAGCAACACACACAAAATGCTGCCTGGCCTGCTGAGTTCCTCCAGCATTTTGTGTGTGTGTGTGTGTGTTGAGGCCTGTTTGTACCCCTACAAGAAGGTTCCAAGATCAGCTCATTATTGTGGTAACCAAAGTGATGGTTACTTAATTCCTTTCAAAACTTGATTACATCTGCTCATGCAAGCATTATCAGATGTTCAGTTTCTCAGATCTAATTATCCAGCAGTGGACTTATAACCATGCTGATGATTATTTAACAATTGATCTATGTCACCAAACTAAATTAGATCATTTTTATCTCACTTTTCTAAGCTCTGCACTGCAGGGAATGGGATTTCCACATATCACATTCACAGATCTGTTGCAGTCTAAATGACCTAACTCATTGCTATGATCAGCTGACCCTTCATGATCACCATACTTTTCAATGGCTTAAGTGACTGAAGGCAAATTAGATTGAAGTTTGTTTAGCTGTTCTGTGGTGATATCAGATTTCAAATATCTTCAAAGTTACTTTTAAAGGATCACCCAGCACAGGAATGGGGCCCCCTTCAGCCCATCTCATCCATGCCAACAGTGATGTCTATCTGCTCTAGAATAGACTGCCAGGGAGCCACATATGGGGAGCTAGTGAAAATCTCAGGTGATTTACAAAGCAATTAATGCTCAGAGGATTGATAGTGTTTACACTCCAGGCTTCAAACCCATTTTGTGAAGAAATCCAATGCCTAGGGTTCATGCAGGGTGAATTTTGCTTTATTTGGTGCTCCAATAGATTGTGAATTATTGAGGTCTTAACTGACCTTAGACAATAGAAAGCAACTAGTGTTTTTAAATGTCTTGAAAAGGTGCATTGATTTACACAACTAAGTGCAAGTTTATATTTTAAATTTTGGGATCTTTACATCCATTTTGACAATCTTATTTTGCCATTGATTCTGATGGTAGTTCCATGTAAATCCTTGGCCTTGGCCCTTAGTTATTTTTGTTCTCCTGAAGTTTGCACTTCATTTGCTTTATAAACCCATTTTCTTGATTCCCAAATGACATGCACATTGTTAAAGGTCTGTAATTTGCAGGTAGTTACGTAAAGAAAATTGACAGCAAAATACTGCTTTGATATTCAAAGGTGGGTGAAGTATGAGAAGAACATAAATGCTTTATAAAATTTATAGATTGGATTGATTGACCTAGAAATCCATCCTTCCTCAGTAATACTGGTAGTGTTAAATGTCGTAACTACTGTTATAGTCTGCCTCAGATTCTTTCCATTCTCCAGTGAGCATATATAATAGAGCTGGGGTGCCTAAGACTGTTGTACAGTATTGTATTTGTCAATGTGGAGAGGTGAGCAAGTTTGTAAATCTGGCGGGAGCAAAGGATGTTGGGAATGGTGAGGGTGGAGCGCTGCTGGAGGGGTGTAAGAGAGGTGGCAGAGAAGGATTGCCAGGGGAGGACACACCCAGCCCTGAGGCACCAGGCAAGGTCTTTTTGATTCTAAGCAATTGGTTTATTTCATTACAGAATGTTTGTCTGATGCTTCCCTCGCCTTCCTGCTTTTCCCAACCATGACTTGCCTCTCCCTGCATCCTTCCCACTCTCAGTCCACAATAAAGAACCATATCAGAATCAGATGTGTCATCACTCACATATGCTAAGATTATTTTCCTCTGGCAACAATACATAAAATCACCACAGTGCTGTGCAAAAGTTTTAGGCACCCTAACTGTATACACGCATCACACGATACGTATGGTATGTTTGCAGTATTTCATCCAACAGACCAGTCATCACCTGTGGTTAATCGTTCATCTCCAATCAGTGTTCTGCCCTTCCATCATGTTTCTGCCTTAGAGTGTTGAAGGTCCCAGGAAAATTACCACTCTCCATTTCCGCTAATAATGAGTCTGGTCATTTGGAACATTGTTCCATTTACTTTTTCCATGACAGCTTTTGACACTTTCCAGCAGTATAAAAGATAAATATTGACAGATCAAGTAAGCGTACAAATGGCTTTTGTTAAACTAATGCCTTAAGCCTTTAATGTTTGGAGATGACTCAGAGTGGCAATTGCATTCGATTCCATTGTTTGTGTCATATCCTGTACAGTTCACTACAGATGTCTCATGAAGCCTAGCCTTAATCCAAGGACCACAATGGCCTTAATCACTGCTACAACCCAGCAGCAGTAGACTCAGTGCTGCCATCAACAACTATTTCACATTTTATGGAAAGCAAAGTGAACTCTTACTATGACAATACCTGCAAAACAGATTACAGTATGCTGAAGCCAAGACCCACTTCAGGCAGGTAGGAGATGGTTAGAATCAGAGTGGTCAGAATAAATGCAAAATTGAATTATAAGTAGGGGCTCCCTAGGGGGGTCCTTAGGCCCTTCGGTTAATGGTAAAACTCCATGTCATCACAAGTTTGGGAACCACAGGGTTAGAGTTATTTTGTAGGAATTCAGTCGAAGAACTGGGTAACGTTGGCAGGTGTGTAGGGCTTGGAAGCTTTGTCATTTTCCACACTCAGTGGAGAATTTAAGCATGAAAGTTGTTTCTTGTAGTTTGCTCTGCATGTTCTCAAAATAAATGTAAGCTCCAGAGGAGAACTGATTTGTTTTTTTTGGTTTGGTCACACTTCTCTCAAGTTTAATGGTGAAGAGCGCAGTGAATTTAAAATTAATTTGCTTTGAGAAATCAATCTTGATGGGCATTCTGTAGTAGTATTGTGTTAATATTTCTTCAAACATGATTGAGCAGTTATGGTCAGGTTAAATCTGGCAAATCTGCGCCATAGAATCATATCATTCATATCAAAATGAACTGTTGACTTATTAGCATTTCTTTCTGTAAACAAGCAGCAGTGACTGCTACATTACAGTCTAAATCATGATAATAAATCTACTTGAATGGACCTGCATGGAGCTAAGTCCCATGTAGCTCTGGACTGCCTTGTTCAGTGAATCAGTTGATACCTTCCTGGAAGTCACACAAAATATGACAGTGACTTCCTATGTGTGTTCAATTCTGTTTTAAAATGCAGAAGTGACAATCATAATTGATGTAAATTATTATCATTTCACTTACTTAAAGAACATTTTCTTCTCCCGGTAATGTACGTTGGGTTTAATTCAGCAAACCTGGTTTTGAATTTGAAAACAAAGAGCCAGAATATCTATCAGGATCAGCAGGAAAAAGATTATTTTCAGATTTCTTTTTTCAAGATCCTCCTTAGTTTGCCAAGTTTTAAATTTTACCATCCTGGCAGATTCACTGTATATTTTCAACAGCGGAGATGTCCTTTAAACTATGGTTCAATATGTCATTCCTAATACAACTCCAGCTCTTCATTAACACACAAGTGGCCATCACAGTTTGCACTGTAAAATAAGAATGGAATGATACAAATTAGGCTTTTGTAAACAGGATATAAACTGAAGCACAGAGTGTATTGTTTCACTGGATTCATTCCGAAGCCCTTTATTGTAAAATATTGGGAAATGATTCTATTGAGGTTATTACGCACTGTTTTTGGGAGATGTATTCTGCCACTGTTGCTATGTTCTTCCATGGATGAGCACAATTAGTAAATGTACTTGTTCAAGTCCTCTAAGATTGTTCATCAGTTTTTGTTCATGTGTTACTTTTGCTTTATTGTCGTCATGATTCTGATTAGATTTTTGCAAATGCACTTTAAGACTAGTGCTTTCATTTCAGTTATCTTGTAAAGAAATTTTTTTATGTAGAAGACTGCAAATTTTTATTGTCAGTAATGTATTTGAATAAATTTATTTGCTTAGTATTGTTTATGTAATCCTTTCCTAAACTGTTAAACAAGTTAAACATATTCTTGAATAGTTGTCTTCAGTCTCAGTTTGAGATGTTATCATATTGGATTCTTTCTGCTGTTGATAACAATTGTACGGTTGAATACGTGAGCTGAGTCATAGGTTTTATCATAAATGTCCTTCACTAAGACAGGGCTTCAAAAAAGGAGGAAAAATATCTGTAATTTTTGCTTGCCAAACAAAATATTTTTATAGGATGGTGTAGAACTGGCAGCCTATTGTACTTTGATCCATCTTTATGTCCATACTCTCATTCTCTGACTTAGTTTCTTTTACAAGTCCTTCCAAATTATGAATGCCTGAATTATGTACATATAGAAGAGCATTTGGGAAAACGGTGTGATGGGTTTGCCTGCTGTTACGTGAATGCAGGCATCTTCTACTGTGTGTAAACTTGATTCATGCCCACCTTTCCCACTTATGAACAGTTTGGGATTGTGAATATTTCACAAGAACATGACCCTGCTATAACTTAGAAGGATTTGCAGTGGTTTCTTTTCTGATAAGAGATGAGTGTGGTTGGTGCTGAGGAAGAATCTAACATCCAAAACTTAAACATACTCCCATCCTATGATACCTGCCTTGCTGGGTGTTGGGCACAGTTCCTGTTTTTACCAAGGGTTTCCTAACATTTATAGAATTACGTCTTTCTAATTTTGTCTGGGATACTTTCAACATTTGGGACTTCAAGATACAATGTCCTCTATATCCATCAATTGGGTAGGTTTTAAATTAAGTCTGTATCTCAATCCGTTTCTCCGTAATTTGCTAGAGAAACTCAGCAAGGCAGCAGCATCTATGGGGGGAATAAACATTTGAAATTTCATGCTGAGACCCTTGAAGAATAGACTGCATCGACAGCTCTAAAGACTAATGGCCCCTGAGAGACAAACTTGCATCAAGGATGGGAAGTGCTTTGAAATAAGGATTGTTAATGGATATGAGAGTTGGATGCACAGTGAGGATGAAGCCCACATCAGAATATCACAAGATGGGATGGAAGTAAGTGGTGATTTGGTACATATCACATCTCAGGTTATGTTAGTTC
Source organism: Hypanus sabinus (assembly GCF_030144855.1). Classification (NCBI taxonomy): domain Eukaryota; kingdom Metazoa; phylum Chordata; class Chondrichthyes; order Myliobatiformes; family Dasyatidae; genus Hypanus; species Hypanus sabinus. The sequence continues at coordinate 50,871,219 of NC_082730.1, read as the reverse complement.
GTTCAGAGGAGGACACCTCACAGCTGGGCAAATGGGGCCATTCCAGGGCCATCACTGAAGAGAACTGCTTGACAGGAGCGGTAAGGAAGGATGAGCTTGCAGAGCAGCAACGGGCCCCAGGATGAGTACAACCAATTAAAACCAGACTGGGAATGACGATCTACCCAGTCAAGAAAATACAACATGCAAAACTTTTAAGACTGGGCTTTATTTGGTTGTTCAGCTTTCATTTTTGTTTTTCATTAAAAGAGAAATAATGCAAAATATGCATCAAATGTAACAGTGGTCTCAAAGCCAAGTACAAATACATAATAGGCACTGGAATAGGTTGGGTTGATGCCTGAGTCAAAAAGAAACTGACTGAAAATCCCTGAATAAAGTGGGTGTACAACAGCCTAGTCTCCTTCCTCCTGCACACAGTGAGGTTGAGTCAGGTGAGGAAGCCCCCTGAACAGTGAAGGAGTATATCACCCCAGGGAACACAAGTGGCAGTGGTTTAAAAATATGTTAATACTGCTGACTGTATTGACCATGAATGTCTTGCACTGTTTGAATCACATTCACTTTTAGGGTTAAAAAAGCATTGCCTCCTTAGTTGTTCCCATGGGAAGTACTGAGATTAAGTGCAGCTGCTAGATCATCAAGTTAGTGAAAGATGTGCTAAATGTGTTGATCTTCCAGTTCCATGCGATGCCTGTGGAGGAGACTGGCACATTGCAAGCTACTGGAGCACAAGCTGAAGGATGGACTGGAAGTTTGGTGCAGGCTTTGTGGGGAAGGGCTGCAGTTAAGTCTCCTGGCATGAGACTTTGAGATGTTAAGGCCTGTGTAAAAGCTTCTCCGACACTATAGTTTGGCAGTGGTACTCTGTATACAGAATGTGCTCCCACTGCCAGTGATAACAGATGAATGTAAAGTGTGGAAATTGTATTTCAAAATAAAATTTCCTGCAATAAGGATGCACAGTCCCTGATGTACCACCTGACACTTGTTTTTGCTAATTTGACTAACTATTTTCCTCTGCAGCAGCACACACTATGTTGGAGGAGCTCGGTGGGTCAGACATCATCAATGGACGATGGATATTTTGGGTCAAATCCGTTCGTCTGGACTGAATGATAGAAGGGAGACGGCCAGCATAAAGAAGTGAAGAGAAGGGGTGGAGCAAGATTTCACAAGCAATGTAGGCGATGAACGGTAATGGAACGAAGGGAGAAGGGAGAGTGGAAATAGTGACAGAAGCTGGAAGGTGACAAAGGGCTGGAGATAATAGGATCTGATGAGGGAGGAGCATAGAATCATGTGAAGGAGGTGAGGAATGCAGATGAGAGCAGTGGGGGAGAGGAGCCAGCAGGAGAAGGGTATGGGTGATGGACAGTTGGCATGGGAGAAGAGAAGGAAAGAAGCAGGGCGATGGAGGCTGGAGTGGGTGTGGAAAGTACGGAGTAGATCAGGGTGAGAGTGAAAAGGTGCAGAAGGACAGCAGTCTACCAGAAATTGGAGATTTCAATGTCCATGTGATGTTCATCTCAATGCCGATTGTCCATTTTCCTCTGTAGGTACTGCCCGACCCACTGAGTTTACGCAGAGCACTACAGGTCTGTGATATTGTGACCACCTTTCAACCCACTCAGAATCACTCTGACCATAGCCCTTCATTTTTCTATCATTCATTAAGAGTCTCTTAAATGTTCCTAACGTACCTGCCTGTGCCCAGCCTTCAATAATAGGAGTGGTGTATTCAGCCCAAATGAAAATGGTCATGAATTGACAGCTGGTAAAGGTAAAGCTGATAGTTTCATGAAACTCTAGAATCCAACGAATGTTTCAGAACTACACTCTGCACAGTGAGTGGTTCTGGACTGGCCTAGCGATAGTGCTGATTCAGGGAATTAGACTGAGCTGCTACAGAAAGCAACTGACCCAATAAATAAATCAGTACCAAATAAAACCCAATGATTGGCTATAATGCATTGCAAACCCTAAACTAACATGCAATATTTCTGGTTAGAGTGGAGACATCATTAAGATTCAGGTACAGTTATTATCAAAGAACCAAAACGAGTCCTTAGATCCAAATCCCCAGAGTAGACCCTGTTACATACCCCGTGGGTATCTTGTGACTGTCTTATGACCATGATGTAATTCAATATCTGGTGAGCGTGATGTAATGATCTTGCGATAATGGGGTGATGCAATTTCCCGCCAGAGTGAGGTCACATGATGTAATTTTCCCGCCAGTGAGAGGTCATGTGATGGACTGTTCCAACAGGTATAAAACAGGAAAGCCTTGCTGTGACATGGGTTAGTTTGTTGCTCAATTCGTTAGTTACTCTGTTATGTTGCGTATTCGTCTCGTGTCACAGTTTTGTTTTAAATTGGAGTTTTACTTTCTATTGTAAGCTGTGCCGGCAGTTTTCAAAATCACTGCCAGTTATGTTTGTTGTATCTTTGACTTAATTTTAAAGTCTAAGTATTGGAGAGTGAAGAATTTACCAAAGTACGGAAAACCCAAAGGATCGAGTAAAGCTGGAGTCGTCGGCGGTTTACTACAGGATCAAACTTATAGAACCTTCGTTCAAGGAATTAGTAACCTGCATCTGAGATAATTCCTGCTATAAGAGCAGAAAAGGTTGGGGGCAGCGTTTTTCACCAAGGAAAAGGTCAGTTCCTTCAAACTGTTTTTATTTCTTTTGACACAAGTCTTTCGGGCAGGACATATTTCAGCTGGGATCAGCAGTAATGTCACGTCGTCGAGAAATTCGTCACTTCAGGAAAGTATCTCCTAATTGACTGTCTAAATCACTTGGACACATTTCACATTTGGACAAATCACATTTATCGCTTTAAGAACTGTTCCAAGTTGCCATATAGCTGTTAACTTCCAGTTAAGTTAGTCATTTGTTTTCTTTTCATTTGTTGTTGAGCTGAGTTTAAATAAATGTTTAATTTGTTTATAAAAAACCTGTCTCAATTCTATATTAATTGTTGCCGTATCGTAACAGCCCAAAGCTTCGGTCACAGTTCATCATTTGAGCAGGGCAAATCACCGTGAAGCTTGGAGACATGAAGCACAGCAGCCAGGGCAATCTCACAGCCTCAGCGTCACAGAGAGTGGAGTGAACATCACGGGAGAATGAGCAAACTCAAGAGACTGTCATCTCTGATCCTGACATCCTGCCTTTACCATCTGTCCAGGCCAGCAATTTACATTGTCCAAACAATGGATTGTGCCACAGCAAAATGCTCTGGCCCCAGACCACGCCACCCAGCCCAAATCGGCTTGGCACTTAGCGCGGTCCAATCTCACACCCGTATTACTCGGACGGGCATTGAAACTCCTCTGCCTCAATGACTCCTCTCTGAATCACTCACTCCAACTCCATCGATGTTGCAAGGTAGCAATACAGCTCATTCCTCTAATTCACCTCACCTTCACTCACCTTCATTATTTGCGATGATAGTTTACCACAATCTGTTAAATTTTTGTCAGCCATGTAATGTAACTACATGCCACTTGAAGTACAGTGAGCATTAGCAATTATATTCAATGTGAAGAAATTCCAACTATTCTTGTTGGGTAAGCCCTCTGCTGTATTACAGATCTCAAACAATCACCAGTACTCCTAAGTCCCAAGGTAGCAATTCCAAAAATGACAATTCCTAGATTGAAAAGATCAGTGGTTTTGCTGCAACGGTATGAATACACAGTTGTTTAATGACTCAAGAAGCATAATTGCTGTCATTCTCTCTGGTTGCTATATGAATTGCTGGATGTAGATGGTAAAAGGTTTCATGCTGTAACTACAGATGATTATTTGAGGCAAAACCATGAATCAGCATGAACTAGTTATGATCTGTGGCTGTCCTATAATCAAAGTTTGAACTGTCAGTAGACCAATGTAGCTTGAAGTGCAAATGTCAAATAATTACAGAGTTTATAGATTGACTTAACATGGAAACAGGCACCTCAGTGCATCGAGTCCATACCAACATTAACCACACGTTTAGATAGAAACATAGAAAAGCTGCAGAATGAAACTGGCCCTTCGACCCACAAAGTTGTGCTGAACATGTCCTTACCGAAGAAATTACTTAGGGTTACCCATAGCCTTCTGTTGTTCTGAGTTCCATATACCTGTCCAGGAGTCTCTTAAAAGACCCTATTGTACCCGGCTCCACTACCGTCACTGGCAGCCCATTCCATGCACTCACCACACTCTGTGTAAAAAAAAAACTTACCCCCTGATATCTCCTCTTTACCAACTTCCAAGCACCTTAAAACTCTGTCCTCTCTTGCTAGCCACCACTGGTGACCAACCTCCATGACCCGTCTACAACCACTCTTTGCCTTCTGTGGGCAAGCCAGTTCTGGATCCACAAAGCAATTACCCCTTGGATCCCATGCCTCCTTACTTTCTCAATAAGCCTTACATGGGGTACCTTATCAAATGCCTTGCTGAAATCCATATACACTACATCTACTTCTCGTGGTGAACTACATATACCTGTCTGGACATGCCCCCTGCTGACTGCTCCTGGGGCCCCTCCCACAGACTCCTGTATAAAGGCGATTGAGGCCTGAGCCTGGCCTCTCAGTCTCCAGGATGTAGTATGGTGGTCAACTACTGCTTGTTCTTTCTTCCAGTCAATAAAAGCCGATATCTCGCCTTCACATCTCAGAGAGAGTTATTGATGATGCATCAATTTTATTGACTGGAAGTTTTAAAACATGGAAAGCATTTTACATTTGGAAAAATTGGATTTGGACCCCCAAGACCCTGAAGCAGCTCTTGCCTTTGAACTCTGGCTTGCATGCTTCCAATCATACTTGGAGGAGGTTCGTGCAACTGAACCCGCTGTTATGCACAGAATTCTCCTCTCGAGGGTCACCCCGAAAGTTTACTCACTTATCAGGGACCTGTTGACCTACGAAGGGGCACTGGACGCCCTCAAAAGACAGTACCTGCGGCCGGTGAACACCGTATATGCAAGACATTGCTTAGCTACCCAGTGACAGCGGCCTGGAGAATCGAGCGCCAAGTTTCTCCAAGCACTACAGACACTCGTGCGAACTTGCAACTGCAAAACTCTCATGGCAGAACAGCATGCGGAGCTCCTTGTACGAGATGCCTTTGTTACAGGAATCAGGTCACTGTACGTGCGCCAGCGGCTGCTGGAAAATGCTGATCTTACGCTCGGCGATTGAGACGACCGACATGCTGGAGGCTGCTCTGCACAACGCTGATGCTGTCCAGCCGCGCGATCCCCTGGAAGTTCCATGGACACCGCAGACCCTGCCAACGCCGCTCCCAGTCGCGATTCCACGAACTCCCCGAACCCGACCACAGCTGCTGCCAGTCGTAAGCCCACGCAGTGTTACTTCTGCAGACTCGAAAAGCACCCCCGGAAACGCTGCCCGGCCCGAGAAGCGATCTGCTCCAGCTGCAGGAAGACCCTGCCATTTCGCCAGGGTCTGTAAGTCTGAACCGCGAGTGGGGTCAGGCAGCGCTGCGTGTGAGGCATGGGGGCCGCCATCTTGCATTCCCGGATGGGGGTGGCCATCTTTGTCGGCGTCAGCATGCCCCGCCCCCGACCCTCCGGTGCTTACCGGGCACCAAGACGGCTCAACTCTGGCCACTGTAACCCTCGACCAAAGTGCCCCACACCAGCTTGCACGGTCAATGATGGACATCCTGGTGGAGGGGCACAGGACTAGCTGCCTGTTTGACACGGGCAGCACTGAGAGTTTTATTGACCTGGACACAGTGCAACGCTGTGGACTCGTGACACGGCCGGTAAGCCAGAGGGTCACCTTGGCTTCTGGGTCGCATTCCGCAGACATCCGGGCGGGTTGTGTAATGACATTGGTGGTGCAGGGCACAGAATATCGGAACTTTGCGCTACTGGTCATGCCTAAACTGTGCGCGCCTGTGCTATTGGGGCTGGACTTCCAGAGCCACCTCGAAAGTGTGACTATGGCATATGATGGGCCCCTCCCACCACTCACTGTCAGGAATCCTCAGTTTTGTGGGACTTCGCCATATACCCCGCTACTGACCACACACAAACACCGACCCGCACATCCCACCCAGCACCATGCTGACAGCTGCGCTACTGACACCACTTGCAGCCTCTGCACCCTCAAGATCCCTCCCCCACAGCTGTTCGCCAACCTGACCCCCAACTGTAAACCTGTGGCAACTAAAAGCAGGAGGTACAGCGCGGGGGACAGGGACTTCATTCAGTCAGAGGTGCAGCGGCTGCTCAGAGAGGGGATCATTGAGCCAAGCTCAAGCCCTTGGAGGGCCCAGGTGGTTGTTGTTCAGACTGGGCATAAAAATAGGATGGTGGTGGACTATAGCCAGACCATCAATAGGTTTACGCAGCTTGACGCGTACCCCCTACCCCGCATCGCGGATATGGTCAATCAGATAGCTCAGTACAAGGTGTACTCGACAAAAGACCTGAAATCCGCTTATCACCAGCTCCCCATCCACCCAGAGGACCGCCCCTACACCGCCTTCGAGGTGGGTGGCAGGCTCTATCACTTCCTGCGCGTCCCCTTCGGTGTCACAAATGGTGTCTCGGTCTTCCAGAGGGAAATGGACCGGATAGTGGACCAGTGCCAACTGAAGGCCACATTTCCCTATCTGGATAACATCACCATCTGCGGTCACGACTGGCCGGATCACAATGTCAACCTCCAATGATTTTTCCAAGTGCCAAAGCCCTGAACCTTACTTATAATAGGGACAAGTGTGTGTTCAGAACCACCCGACTCGCTATCCTTGGGTATGTCGTGGAAAACGATTTCATTGGCCCTGATACCGACAGTATGTGCCCCCTGTTAGAACTCCCTCTTCCCACCACTCTCAAAGCCCTCAGACGGTGCCTGGGCTTCTTTTCCTATTATGCCCAATGGGTCCCCCATTACGCAGACAAGGCCCGCCCCCTGGTCAAGTCTACCACTTCTCCCCTTTCTGCCGAGGCCTCTGCAGCCTTCAGCTGCATTAAAGGGGACATTGCCAAAGCATGCGGTGGGCGAGACCGTTCCCTTCCAAGTAGAGAGTGACACCTCCGATTTCGCTCTGGCTGCTACCCTCAATCAGGAAGGCAGGCCAGCAGCATTCTTTTCTCGTACCCTTCAAGGCTCTGAAATTCGGCACTCCGCGGTGGAGAAAGAAGCCCAGGCCATAGTGGAAGCTATTAGGCATTGGAGGCTCTATCTCGCCGGCAAAAGGTTCACCTTGCTGACCAACCAGTGCTCAGTTGCGTTCATGTTCAGCAACCAACAGCGGGGCAAAATCAAAAATGATAAAATTTTGCGGTGGAGAATAGAACTCTCCACCTACAACTATGATATCCTGTACCGGCCTGGAAGGCTCAATGAGCCCCCTGATGCCCTATCCCCGGGAGCGTGTGCCAGCGCACAGCTTGACCAGCTATACGCCCTTCATGCACATCTTTGCCATCCGGGGGTCACCCGATTTTACCACTTCGTGAAAGCCCGGAACCTACCGTACTGCCTTGAGGACATCAGGACGATGACCAGGGACTGCCGAATCTGCGCTGAGTGCAAACCGCACTTCTACCGTCCTGAAAAGGCACAACTTATCAAGGCCACCCGCCCCTTTGAGCAACTGACTGTTGACTTTAAGGGCCCCCTTCCCTCCACCGACCGCAATGTCTACTTTCTCAACATTATCGACGAGTACTCGCGGTTTCCCTTTGCCATCCCCTGCCCCGACACCACTACCATGTCCGTCATAAAAGCCCTGCACCAGCTCTTCACTCTGTTCGGATATCCCTGCTATTCCCTGCTATATCCACAGTGATAGAGGGTCCTCCTTTATGAGTGACGAGCTGCACCAGTACCTGCTGGCTAGGGGCATTGCTACTAGTCGGACCACGAGCTATAATCCCCGGGGAAATGGACAGGTGGAGAGGGAGAATGCTACAGTGTGGAAGGCCACACTTTTAGCCCTTAAGTCAAAAGGGTTGCCGGTCTCTCGATGGCAGGAGGTCCTCCCTGAGGCACTCCACTCCATCCGCTCCCTGTTATGTACGTCCACCAATGCCACCCCTCATGAGCGCCTCTTTTCTTTTCCCAGGAAGTCTGTCACTGGGACCACCCTACCAGTTTGGCTGACGTCCCCAGGGCCAGTGCTGCTCCGGAAACATGTGAGGAGTAATAAATACTCTCCGCTGGTCGAGAGGGTTCACCTTCTACATGCGAACCCCCAGTATGCCTACGTGGTCCTACCTGATGGGCGGGAGGACACGGTCTCCGTCCGCGACCTGGCGCCTGCAGGAACAGCAGACCACTACCCCGAACACTCCTCGGTAACTATGAACCCTGTACCTGAGGTGACACCGTGCACACCGAGCCCTACACAAACTCCTCATGACACTCCTATACCGGGCATCTCGTACGCGCATATACCAGGCGCCTCGCACACGCATGAGGGATCACTGACGCCTAGTGGGCTGACACCTCCAGTTAGGCTGGAACCTGCACAACCTCCGTCTCCTGTGCAATCACCTCCACCGGCACCTGTGCAATCACAGCCGGTGCTACGTAGATCGCAGTGACAGATTCAACCACCTGATAGACTTAACCTGTAAATATACTTGTAAGAAACTTCGCCCCATGGGGACTCTCTTTTAAAACAAAGGGGGGGGGTGGTGAATGTGGTGAACTACATATACCTGTCTGGACACTCCCCCTGCTGTCTGCTCCTGTGGCCCCTCCCACTGACTGTGGCTCCTCCCACAGACCCCGGTATAAAGGCGATTGAGGCCTGAGCCTGGCCCTCAGTCTCCAGGATGTAGTATGGTGGTCAACCACTGCTTGTTCTTTCTTCCAGTCAATAAAAGCCAATATCTCGCCTTCACGTCTTAGAGAGAGTTATTGATGGTGCATCACTGTTCTACCTTCATCAATGTGTTTAGTCATATTCTCAAAAAATTCAATCAGGCTCGTAAGGCACGACCTGCCTTTACAAAGCCATGCTGACTATTCCTAATCATATTATTCCTCTCCAAATGTTCATAAATTCTACCTCTCAGGATCTTCTCCATCAACTTACCAACCACTGAAGTAAGACTCACTGGTCTATAATTTCCTGGGATATCTCTACTCTCTTTCTTGAACAAGGGAACAACAACCGCAGCCCTCCAATCCTCCAGAACTTCTCCCATCCTCATTGATGATGCAGAGATCATCACCAGAGGCTTAGCAATCTCCTCCCTCGCCTCTCACAGTAACCTCTGCTACATCTCGTCTGGTCCCAGTGACATCCAACTTGATGCTTTCCAAAAGCTCCAGCACATCCTCTTTCTTAATATCTACATGCTTAAGCTTTTCAGTCCGCTGCAAGTCATCCCTACAATCACCAAGATCCTTTTCGATAGTGAATACTGAAGCTAAGTACTCATTAAGTACTTCTGCTGTCTCCTCCGGTTCCATACACACTTTTCCACTGTCACACTTGATTGGTACTATTCTCTCACATCTTATCCTCTTGCTGTTAACATACTTGTAGAATGCCTTGGGGTTTTCCTTCATCCTGTCCACCAAGGCCTTCTCATGGCCCCTTCTGGCTCTCCTAATTTCCTCCTTAAGCTCCTTCTTGCTAGCCTTACAATCTACTAGCTCTCTATTATTACCTAGCTTTCTGAACCTTTTGTAAGCTCTTCTTTTCTTCTTGACTGGATTTACAACACCCTTTGTACACCACAGTTCCTGTACCCTACCATCCTTTCCCTGTCTCATTGAAACATACCGATGCAGAACTCCTCGCAAATATCCCCTGAACATTTGCCACATTTCTTCCATACATTTCCCTGAAAACATCTGTTCCCAATTTATGCTTCCAAGTCTTGCCTGATAGCCTCATATTTCCACTTACTCCAATTAAACATTTTCCTAATTTGTCTGATCCTGTCCCTTTCCAATGCTAAGGTAAAGGATTGTGATCACTCCCTCCAAAATGCTCTCCCACTGAGATATCGGACACCTGACCAGGTTCATTTCCCAATACCAGATCAAGTACAGCCCCTCCTCTTGTAGGCTTATCTACATATGGAGTCAAGAAACCTTCCTGAACACACCTACCAAACTCCACCTCATCTAAACCCCTCACTCTAAGGACATACCAATTGATACTTGGGAAATTAAAATCTCCCACCACAACAACAACCTTGTTATTATTACAGAATCCATCTCCCTATTTGTTCCTCAATGTCCCTGTTACTACTGGGTGATCTATAAAAAAACACTCAGTAGAGTTATTGGCCCCTTCCTGTTCCAAACCTCCACCCATAGAGACTCCGTAGATAACCTCTCCATGACTTCCTCCTTTTCTGTAGCTGTGACACTATCTCTGATCAAGTGTCATGCCCCCACCTCTTTTGCCTCCTTCCCTGTCCTTTCTGCAACATCTAAAGCCTGGCACTTGAAGTAACCATTCCTGCCCCTGAGACATCAAAGTCTCCATAATGGCCACAACATCATAGATCCAAGTATGATCCATGCTCTAAGCTCATCTGCTTTGTTCCTAATAATCCTTGCATTCAAATAGACACATCTCAAACCATAGTTTGGAACGCGTCCCTTCTCGATCACCTGCCTATCCTGCCTCTCGCACTTTCTCCAAGCTTTCTCTACTTATGAGCCACCTGCCTCTTCCGCCATCTCTTCAGCTTGTTTCCCACCTCCCTAGAAATCCTAGTTTAAACTCTCCCCATTAGCCTTAGCAAACCTGCCCGGCAGGATATTCGTCCCCCTAGGATTCAAGTACAACCCGTCCTCTTTGTGCAGGTCACACCTGCCCCAAAAGAGGTCTCAATGATCCAGAAATCTGAATCCCTGCCCCCTGCTCCAATCCCTCAGCCACACATTTATCCTCCACCTCACTCTATTCCTAGACTCACTGTCTCGTGACACAGAAGGTAATCCTGTGATGCCTACCTTTGAGGTCCTGCTTCTCAACTTCCTTCCTAACTCCCTGTAGTCTGCTTGCAGGACTTCACTTTTCCTGCCTATGTCGTTGGTATGAATATGTACCATGACCTCTGGCTGTTCTCCTTCCTACTTCAGGAAATCTTGGATGCGATCAGAAACATCCCAGACCCTGGCACCTGGGAGGCAAACTATCATCCGTGCTTCTTTCCTGTGTCCACAAAATCGCCTGTCTGACCTGTTAACTATACTGGATTATAACTATAGAGTCCCCTGTCTCCGCTGCCATCCTCTTCCTTTCCCTACCCTTCTGAGCCACGGGGCCAGACTCTGAGCCAGAGACACAGCCACGATTGCTTCCCCCACTTTTCTCCCACCACGTGCTCTTCAATTACCCAAGATTCTTCCACCCACACTAGGGGTAGGGGGAATGTAATTCATTACAGCCAAAACATCCACTAGCATGCATATATTTGGACTGTAGATAAAAATGAGAGCATCCAAAGGAAACGCACTTGGTCACAGGGAGAATGTGCACATTCCTCTCAGCAAACACTCAGGGTGAGAATCTCTGAGACCTGTGAGACTGTAGCTCTGATGACGTGTCTCGGCCTGAAACGTCGACTGTTTACTCTTTTCCATAGGTGCTGCCTGGCCTGCTGAGTGAGTTTCTCAGCATTTTTGTGTGTGTTCCTTTGGATTTCCAGCATCTGCAGACTTTCTGCTACTTGTGAGGCTCTGCTAGCTTTATGCAAGGTGTACTGGTTATTCCAAGTATTATTGGGAAGTTTGGAAATATGCATATAGGAAAATAGGGATAAAAATTGGAAAGTCTTGTCCATGGACACAGTTGGCACCACTACAGTCATGGAGGTGGCTGACTTTACAATTGCAGTAAGTCCAGGAAAACTGACCAAACTGGATCGATGCACCCTCCCAATGACCAAAGACAAATATATAGAAACACGGACAGCACAATGAACTACCAAAGAGCCAAAGTGGATTGTTTACTATGCAGTCTAATTGTTATTCAACAACTACATTGAAACAATATATATAGGTACCAATAGCATAGGTAGGAAAGGGGAAGAGGTCCTGAAATGAGAGTATAGGGAGTTAGGAAGGCAGTTAAGAAGAAGGACCGCAAAGGTAGTAATCTCGGGATTACTGCCTGTGCCACACGACAGTGAGAGTAGGAATGGAGTTAGATGGAGGATGAATGCGTGGCTGAGGGATTGGAGCAGGAGCCAGGGATTCAAGTTTCTGGATCATTGGGACCTCTTCTGGGGCAGGCGTGACCTGTTCAAGAAGGACGGGTTACACTTGAATCCTGGGGGGGACCAATATCCTAGTGGGGAGGTTTGCTAGGGCAACAGGGCAGACTTTAAACTAGTAAGATGGGGGGGCGGGAATCAATTTGAGGGAACCATGGGAGAGGAGGTTAGTTCACCAGTAGAGCAAGTAAATAGACTGTGTGAGGGAGGAAAGGCAGGTGATGGAGAAGGGATGCGCTCAGCCCGAAGATGTAGGGGAGAAGAAAGAAAAGGATAATAAATTTGAATGCATTGTTAGGGATGAAAAGAGAGGAGGGAGTGGAGAGTATCTTAAATGTATCTATTTTAATGCTAGGAGCATTGTAAGAAAGGTGGATGAGCTTAAAGCATGGATTGATACCTGGAATTATGATGTTGTAGCTATTAGTGAAACATGGTTGCAGGAAGGGTGTGATTGGCAACTAAATATTCCTGGATTTAGTTGCTTCAGGTGTGATAGAGTAGGAGGGGCCAGAGGAGGAGGTGTTGCATTGCTTGTCCGAGAAAATCTTATGGCGGTGCTTTGGAAGGATAGATTAGAGAGCTCCTCTAGGGAGGCTATTTGGGTGGAATTGAGGAATGGGAAGGGTGTAGTAACACTGATAGGAGTGTATTATAGGCCACCTAATGGGGAGCGTGAGTTGGAAGAGCAAATGTGTAAGGAGATAGCAGATATTTGTAGTAAACACAAGGTGGTGATTGTGGGAAATTTTAATTTTCCACACGTAGACTGGGAAGCTCATTCTGTAAAAGGACTGGATGGTTTAGAGTTTGTGAAATGTGTGCAGGATAGTTTTTTGCAACAATACATAGAAGTACCGACTAGAGATGGGGCAGTGTTGGATCTCCTGTTAGGGAATGCGATAGGTCAGCTGACAGATGTATGTGTTGGGGAGCACTTCGGGTCCAGTGATCACAATAGCATTAGCTTCAATATAATTATGGAGAAGGACAGGACAGGACCTAGAGTTGAGATTTTTGATTGGAGAAAGGCTAACTTTGAGGAGATGCGAAGGGATTTAGAGAGAGTGGATTGGGTCAAGTTGTTTTATGGGAAGGATGTAATAGAGAAATGGAGGTCATTTAAGGGTGAAATTACGAGGGTACAGAATCTTTATGTTCCTGTTAGGTTGAAAGGAAAGGTTAAAGGTTTGAAAGCACCATGGTTTTCAAGGGATATTAGAAATTTGGTTTGGAAAAAGAGGGATGTCTACAATAGATATAGGCAGCATGGAGCAAATGAATTGCTCGAGGAATATAAAGAATGTAAAAGGAATCTTAAGAAAGAGATTAGAAAAGCTAAAAGAAGATACGAGGTAGGTTTGGCAAATAAGGTGAAAGTAAATCCAAAAGGTTTCTACAGTTATATTAAAAGCACGAGGATAGTAAGGGATAAAATTGGCCCCTTAGAGAATCAGAGTGGTCAGCTATGTGTAGAGCCGAGGGAGATGGGAGAGATTTTGAATGATTTCTTCTCTTCGGTATTCACTAAGGAGAAGGATATTGAATTGTGTAAGGTGTGGGAAACAAGTAAGGAAGTTATGGAACCTATGACGATTAAAGAGGTGGAAGTACTGGTGCTTTTAAGAAATTTAAAAGTGGATAAATCTCCGGGTCCTGACAGGATATCCCCCGGACCTTGAGGGAAGTTTGTGTAGAAATAGCAGGAGCTCTGACGGAGATCTTTAAGATGTCATTAGAAAAGGGGATTGTGCCGGAGGATTGGCGTATTGCTCATGTGGTTCCATTGTTTAAAAAGGGTTCTAGAAGTAAGCCTAGCAATTACAGACCTGTCAGTTTGACATCAGTGGTGGGTAAATTAATGGAAAGTATTCTTAGAGATAGTATTAATAATTATCTGGATAGACAGGATCTGATTAGGAGTAGCCAGCATGGATTTGTGTGTGGAAGGTCATGTTTGACAAACCTTATTGAATTTTTTGAAGAAGTTACGAGGAATGTTGACGAGGGTAAGGCAGTGGATGTAGTCTATATGGACTTCAGCAAAGCCTTTGACAAAGTTCCACATAGAAGGTTAGTTAAGAAGGTTCAGTCGTTAGGTATTAATGCTGGAGTAATAAAGTGGATTCAACAGTGGCTAGATGGGAGATGCCAGAGAGTAGTGGTGGATAATTGTTTATCGAGATGGAGGCCGGTGACTAGCAGGGTGCCTCAGGGATCTGTTTTGGGCCCAATGTTGTTTGTAATATACATAAATGATCTGGATGATGGGGTGGTAAATTGGATTAGTAAGTATGCCGATGATACTAAGGTAGGAGGTGTTGTGGATAATGAGGTGGGTTTTCAAAGCTTGCAGGGAGATTTATGCCGGTTAGAAGAATGGGCTGAACGTTGGCAGATGGAGTTTAATGCTGAGAAGTGTGAGGTTCTACATTTTGGCAGGAATAATCCAAATAGAACATACAGGGTAAATGGTAGGGCATTGAGGAATGCTGAGGAACAGAGAGATCTAGGAATAACAGTGCATAGTTCCCTGAAGGTGGAGTCTCATGTAGATAGGGTGGTGAAGAAGGCTTTTGGAATGCTGGCCTTTATAAATCAGAGCATTGAGTACAGAAGTTGGGATGCAATGTTAAAATTGTACAAGGCATTGGTAAGGCCAAATTTAGAATATTGTGTGTAGTTCTGGTCACCGAATTATAGGAAAGATATCAATAAATTAGAGAGAGTGCAGAAACGATTTACTAGGATGTTACCTGGGTTTCAGCACTTCAGTTACAGAGAAAGGTTGAACAAGTTAGGTCTCTATTCATTGGAGCGTAGAAGGTTGAGGGGGGATTTGCTCGAGGTATTTAAAATTTTGAGAGGGATAGATAGAGTTGACGTGAATAGGCTGTTTCCATTGAGAGTAGGGGAGATTCAAACGAGAGGACATGATTTGAGAGTTAGGGGGCAGAAGTTTAAGGGAAACACGAGGGGGTATTTCTTTACTCAGAGAGTGATAGCTGTGTGGAATGAGCTTCCTGTAGAAATAGTAGAGGCCAGTTCAGTTGTGTCATTTAAGGTAAAATTGGATAGGTATATGGACAGGAAAGGAGTGGAGGGTTATGGGCTGAGTGCGGGTAGGTGGGACTAGGTGAGATTAAGAGTTCGGCACGGACTAGGAGGGCCGAGATGGCCTGTTTCCGTGCTGTAATTGTTATATGGTTCGGGCAGCACTGAGATTTATACGGTTAAAGAAACCTTTGGCGTCACTACATCACAGTGATTGGCTAGCTTCTTTTTTAATAACATATGAAGCCTAGCTCCTCTGCAGGTTTCATGCCAACAAAGCTGCGAATGTTTTCACATGTGGTGGAGCTACTGTGGAGAGATTTATACTGAGGACAATGTTTCAAAGTAAAGGAAATCAATTCTGGCAAAGTAAGGAGGTGCAGGCCAACAAGCATCTATGAGACTCAGCAATGGGTTGTCTGTCAAATAGTCCAAATTCACAGTCCAATTAACATTAGAAACAGTTAAAATTGTCCGTGGTTGATCAAAGCAAGAGAAATACTTGAAGATACTGATGTGAAATGATACATTGAATACAAGCAGGCTTTTCCCACTGAGGTTGGGTAAGTCTAGATATGTTATGCAGAGCTCGAGCTCATAGGGTGAAAGGTGAAATATTTAAGGGGAACCTGGGGAGAGCTTCTTCACTCAGAGCATGGTGAGAGTGGGGAACGAGCTGCCTGCAGAAATGTTGGATGCTGGTTCAATATAAACATTTGAGAGAAATTTGGATAAGTACCGTACATAGACGGGAGGGGTGTGGAGAACTGTGGTGCTGGTGCAGGTCAATGTGACTAGCCAGAATAATAGCTTGGCACAGACTAGATGGGCCAAAGGGCCTGTTTCTGTGCTGTAGTACTCTTTGATTCTATGTGTAAACCTGATATCCACAAAAAGATCAGCCATAAAGTTAATGAGATAAAAGTTCTCAGATTCAAGGCATGTGCTGAAGCAGCTGTACACATTGAAAAGCAGTAATGATTTTTACATGTGAGAGGTGTTCATAAACTTATTTTCCAAGATGGAATACCATGTGATATATTTACATGTTATATCAATAAATTATATGGATATTAAACATAATTGTATTGTCAAAGGTTCATTTATTATCAAGGTCTGCAAGTCTAAAATTCTTCTTCTCCAGGAAGCCAGGAGATCAACACAAGAACAGCAGCACAATCACCAACCCCAAATCCCTCCTCTCCACACAAAAAAATACAAGCAAAAATGGAACAGGCACATTGACCCGCAAATCCCCGTCCCCCGACACGCCAAAAAGAGCGAAAGATCGAGCGAGAACCACAGAATACAAATGAACCATAAGACTGAAAAAAGAAGACCACATCCAAAACGCAGAAAACCTGGGCAACATTCTTTCTCTCGGCAGCAGAGCGATCTCACCAACGATAAAAATGCAGTCTCCAGTCTCTGTGCAGAGCGATCTCACCAACGATAAAAATGCAGTCTCCAGTCTCCGTGCAGAGCGATCTCACCAACGATAAAAATGCAGTCTCCACTCTCCGTGCAGAGCGAACTCACCAACGATAAAAATGCAGTCTCCAGTCTCTGTGCAGAGCGATCTCACCAACGATAAAAATGCAGTCTCCAGTCTCCGTGCAGAGCGATCTCACCAACGATAAAAATGCAGTCTCCACTCTCTGTGCAGAGCGATCTCACCAACGATAAAAATGCAGTCTCCAGTCTCCGTGCAGAGCGATCTCACCAACGATAAAAATGCAGTCTCCACTCTCCGTGCAGAGCGATCTTGTAGCGGTATGCTACACACAGCGCTAAAATTACGACACGGAGTCGGTAACTGCAGTCGAAGGAAAAAACTTTATTCGAAAACTTCAGCCTCACTTTTAAGCCTCTGTCAACCGGCCCCCCATGGCGCAGAGGCTCCAAAGCTCTGTGCTCGCAAACCCCCGTAGGCTATCTAATTGTGAGTCGGTTCGGATACGCTAGGAAATGGGTCGCCACATAACCCCCCCCCCCCCAGAACCGGCGATACACCCCCCAATGTCCACAGTCTGGGCCAGAACCTGCTTGGGAGGTCAGCCTCTGCGCCGAGGCGCCGGAAACTCGGCCGGTTGCGCCAGGTCCACATGGGCCGGTTTGAGGCGGTCCACCGTGAAAACCTCCTCTTTCCCCCCAACGTCCAGCACGAACGTGGACCCGTTGTTCCGGAGCACCATAAACGGCCCCTCGTATGGCCGCTGCAGCGGTGGCCGATGCCCGCCCCTTCGTACAAACACAAACTTACAGTTCTGCAGGTCTTTGGGTACGCAGGTCGGGTTCCGCACATGCTGTGAAGTGGGTATGGGGGCCAGGTCACCCAGCTTCTCGTGTAGTCTGCCCAGGACTGCTGCTGGATCTTCCTCTTGCCCCCTTGGGGCTGGTAGGAACTCCCCGGGGACAACCAGGGGCGCGCCGTATACCAACTCGGCCGACGAGGCGTGCAGGTCGTCCTTGGGCGCTGTGCGGATGCCGAGTAGGACCCAGGGAAGCTCGTCCGCCCAGTTGGCTCCTCGCAGGCGGGCCATGAGGGCCGACTTCAGGTGATGGTGGAAACGCTCCACTAGCCCGTTCGACTGTGGGTGGTAGGCAGTTGTGTGGTGCAGCTGAGTCCCCAAAAGGCTGGCCATAGCTGACCACAGGCTGGAGGTGAACTGGGCGCCTCTGTCGGAGGTAATGTGGGCTGGTACACCAAAGCGAGATATCCAGGTGGCGATCAGGGCTCGGGCGCAAGATTCGGAGGTGGTGTCGGTGAGAGGGATCGCCTCTGGCCATCTTGTGAACCGGTCCACGATAGTCAGGAGGTGCCGTGCTCCGCGCGACACTGGCAGGGGGCCCACGATATCCACATGAATGTGGTCGAAACACCGGTGGGCGGGATGGAACTGCTGCGGTGGGGCTTTGGTGTGCCGCTGCACCTTGGCCGTCTGGCAGTGCATGCACGTTCTGGCCCATTCACTGACCTGTTTGCGGAGTCCGTGCCAAACGAACCTGCTGGAAACCATCCGGACAGTTGTCCGGATGGAGGGATGCGCCAAGTTATGAATGGAGTCGAAAACGCGGCGCCGCCAGGCTGTCGGGACGACGGAACAGGGCTGGCCGGTGGCGACGTCACAGAGTAGGGTCCTCTCACCCGGGTCCACGGGGAGGTCCTGGACCTGCAAACCGGAGACTGCGGTTCTGTAACTCGGAATCTCCTCATCCGCCTGCTGTGCCTCTGCCAGTGCCTCAAAGTCTACCCCTTGGGAAAGGGCATGAACGGTAGGGCGAGAGAGCGCATCCGCCACGACATTGTCCTTACCCGAGACGTGCCGGACATCCGTCGTGTATTCAGAGATGTAGGACAGGTGGCGTTGCTGGGGGGATGACCAGGGGTCGGATGCTTTTGTAAACGCAAAGGTAAGCGGTTTGTGGTCCGTGAACGCGGTGAAGGGCCGACCTTCTAGGAAGTACCTGAAATGCCGGATTGCCAGGTAGAGCGCCAACAGTTCCCGGTCGAAAGCACTGTACTTGAGCTCGGGTGACCGCAGGTGTTTGCTGAAAAACGCCAGGGGTTGCCAGCGACCTGCGATGAGCTGCTCCAGCACCCCACCGACTGCCGTGTTAGATGCGTCCACTGTGAGGGTGGTAGGGGCGTCCATTCTGGGATGTACTAGCATTGCAGCGTCCGCCAAAGCTTCCTTCGTTTGAACGAAAGCGGCGGCGGACTCCTCGTCCCAGGTAATGTCCTTGCTCGGACCCGACATCAGGGCGAACAGGGGGCGCATGATTCGGGCAGCTGAAGGGAGGAAGCGGCGGTAGAAATTGACCGTACCTACGAATTCCTGAAGGCCTTCGATCGTGGTGGGTCGGGGGAAGTGGCGGACCGCATCTACCTTAGCGGGCAGAGGGGTTGCCCCGTCTTTAGTAATTCTGTGGCCCAGGAAGTCAATGGTATCGAGTCCGAACTGGCATTTGGCAGGGTTGATTGTAAGACCGTACTCACTCAGTCGGGCGCAGAGTTGACGGAGGTGGGACAGATGCTCCTGACGACTGCCGCTGGCTATGAGGATGTCATCCAAATAGATGAACGCGAAGTCCATGTTCCATCCCACCGCGTCCATTAACCGCTGGAACGTCTGTGCGGCATTCTTCAGGCCGAACGGCATGCGGAGGAACTCGAAAAGGCCGAATGGGGTGATGAGAGCCGTTTTGGGGACGTCGTCAGGATGCATCGGGATTTGATGGTATCCCCGGACGAGATCTACCTTGGAGAAGATCCGTGCGCCGTGCAGGTTTGCTGCAAAGTCCTGAATGTGCGGCACAGGGTAGCGGTCCGGTGTGGTAGCCTCGTTCAGCCTGCGGTAGTCGCCGCACGGTCTCCAGCCCCCCGTCGCTTTGGGCACCATGTGCAGGGGGGAAGCCCATGGGCTGTCGGACCGCCGGATGATCCCCAATTCCTCCATCCTCTGGAACTCCTCCTTCGCCAGTCGGAGCTTGTCCGGGGGAAGCCGCTGAGCGCGGGCATGGAGGGGTGGTCCCTGGGTCGGGATGTGGTGCTGTACGCCGTGCCTGGGCATGGCTGCTGTGAACTGCGGTGCCAGAACTGATGGGAACTCTGCCAGGACCCTGGTGAAGTCGTTGTCGGACAGCGTGATGGAGCCGAGGTGAGGGGCCGGCAACTGGGCTGCACCCAGGGAGAACGTCTGAAAGGTCTCGGCATGTACCAGTCTCTTCCTGGGCAGGTCGACCAGCAGGCTGTGAGCCCGCAAAAAATCCGCACCCAGAAGCGGTTGGGCTACGGCGGCCAGTGTGAAGTCCCACGTGAACTGGCTGGAGCCGAACTGTAGCTGCACCTGACGGGTGCCATAGGTCCTTACTGTGCTGCCATTCACGGCCCTCGGGGGGGACCCGGTGCTCTGCTGCGGGTGTCGTAACTCGTCGGAGGTAAAACGCTGATCTCAGCCCCAGTATCGACCAAAAACCGGCGTCCCGACCTTCTATCCCACACACACAGGAGGCTATCCCGATGGCCAGCCGCCATAGCCATCAGTGGCGGCTGGCCCTGGCGCTTCCCGGGAACTTGCAGGGCGGGCGACAACGGCAGGCTTCTGCGCCCCACCGCTGGTGGTAGAAGCACCAGTGTTCATTGGGCCGGGGGTTGGCGGGCTCTGCGGCCGGGCCTGGACTGGTTTGCTGCCGGGAGCGTGGCTGGGAGATCTGTGCGATGGATGCCCCGCTCACCTTTTTGGCGTTCCACAGCAAGTCCGCCCGGGCTGCCACCTTCCGGGGGTCACTGAAATCCGCGTCGGACAGCAGCAGGCGTATGTCCTCGGGCAGCTGCTCCAGGAATGCCTGCTCAAACATGAGGCAGGGTGTGTGTCCGTCGGCGAGAGACAACATCTCATTCATTAAAGCCGATGGAGGTCTGTCGCCCAAGCCATCCAGGTGCAGTAAACGGGCAGCCCGCTCGCGCCGTGAGAGTCCGAAAGTCCTGAAGAGCAGCGCTTTGAATTCCGTGTACTTGCCGTCTGCCGGGGGCGACTGTACGAACTCCGCGACCTGGGCCGCTGTGTCCTGGTCGAGGGAGCTCACCACGTAGTAGTAGCTGGTGTCTTCTGAGGTGATCTGGCGAACGTGGAATTGGGCTTCGGCTTGCTGGAACCATAGGTTCGGTCACTGTGTCCAGAAACCCGGCAGTTTCAACGAAACCGCATGAACAGAGGCGGCGTCGGTCATTTCTGGTCCAAAAATCGTTTGGACCGTCGGGGTCACCAATTGTAGCGGTATGCTACACACAGCGCTAAAATTACGACACGGAGTCGGTAACTGCAGTCGAAGGAAAAAACTTCAATCGAAAACTTCAGCCTCACTTTTAAGCCTCCCTCAACCTGCCCCCCGTGGCGCAGAGGCTCCAAAGCTCTGTGCTCGCAAACCCCCGTAGGCTATCTAATTGTGAGTCGGTTCGGATACGCTAGGAAATGGGTCGCCACATAACCCCCCCCCCCCAGAACCGGCGATACACCCCCCAATGTCCACAGTCTGGGCCAGAACCTGCTTGGGAGGTCAGCCTCTGCGCCGAGGCGCCGGAAACTCGGCCGGTTGCGCCAGGTCCACATGGGCCGGTTTGAGGCGGTCCACCGTGAAAACCTCCTCTTTCCCCCCAACGTCCAGCACGAACGTGGACCCGTTGTTCCGGAGCACCATAAACGGCCCCTCGTATGGCCGCTGCAGCGGTGGCCGATGCCCGCCCCTTTGTACAAACACAAACTTACAGTTCTGTAGGTCTTTGGGTACGCAGGTCGGATGCCGCCCATGCTGTGAAGTGGGTATGGGGGCCAGGTCACCCAGCTTCTCGTGTAGTCTGCCCAGGACTGCTGCTGGATCTTCCACTTGCCCCCTTGGGGCTGGTAGGAACTCCCCGGGGATGACCAGGGGCGCGCCGTATACCAACTCGGCCGACGAGGCGTGCAGGTCGTCCTTGGGCGCTGTGCGGATGCCGAGTAGGACCCAGGGAAGCTCGTCCGCCCAGTTGGCTCCTCGCAGGCGGGCCATGAGGGCCGACTTCAGGTGACGGTGGAAACGCTCCACTAGCCCGTTCGACTGTGGGTGGTAGGCAGTTGTGTGGTGCAGCTGAGTCCCCAAAAGGCTGGCCATAGCTGACCACAGGCTGGAGGTGAACTGGGCGCCTCTGTCGGAGGTAATGTGGGCTGGTACACCAAAGCGAGATATCCAGGTGGCGATCAGGGCTCGGGCGCAAGATTCGGAGGTGGTGTCGGTGAGAGGGATCGCCTCTGGCCATCTTGTGAACCGGTCCACGATAGTCAGGAGGTGCCGCGCTTCGCGCGACACTGGCAGGGGGCCCACGATATCCACATGAATGTGGTCGAAACACCGGTGGGCGGGATGGAACTGCTGCGGTGGGGCTTTGGTGTGCCGCTGCACCTTGGCCGTCTGGCAGTGCATGCACGTTCTGGCCCATTCACTGACCTGTTTGCGGAGTCCGTGCCAAACGAACCTGCTGGAAACCATCCGGACAGTTGTCCGGATGGAGGGATGCGCCAAGTTATGAATGGAGTCGAAAACGCGGCGCCGCCATGCTGTCGGGACGACTGGACGGGGCTGGCCGGTGGCGACGTCACAGAGTAGGGTCCTCTCACCCGGGCCCACGGGGAGGTCCTGGAGCTGCAAACCGGAGACTGTGGTTCTGTAACTCGGAATCTCCTCATCCGCCTGCTGTGCCTCTGCCAGCGCCTCAAAGTCTACCCCTTGGGAAAGGGCATGAACGGTAGGGCGAGAGAGCGCATCCGCCACGACATTGTCCTTACCCGAGACGTGCCGGACATCCGTCGTGTATTCAGAGATGTAGGACAGGTGGCGTTGCTGGGGGGATGACCAGGGGTCGGATGCTTTTGTAAACGCAAAGGTAAGCGGTTTGTGGTCCGTGAACGCGGTGAAGGGCCGACCTTCTAGGAAGTACCTGAAATGCCGGATTGCCAGGTAGAGCGCCAACAGTTCCCGGTCGAAAGCACTGTACTTGAGCTCGGGTGACCGCAGGTGTTTGCTGAAAAACGCCAGGGGTTGCCAGCGACCTGCGATGAGCTGCTCCAGCACCCCACCGACTGCCGTGTTAGATGCGTCCACTGTGAGGGTGGTAGGGGCGTCCATTCTGGGATGTACTAGCATTGCAGCGTCCGCCAAAGCTTCCTTCGTTTGAACGAAAGCGGCGGCGGACTCCTCGTCCCAGGTAATGTCCTTGCTCGGACCCGACATCAGGGCGAACAGGGGGCGCATGATTCGGGCAGCTGAAGGGAGGAAGCGGCGGTAGAAATTGACCGTACCTACGAAATCCTGAAGGCCTTCGATTGTGGTGGGTCGGGGGAAGTGGCGGACCGCATCTACCTTAGCGGGCAGAGGGGTTGCCCCGTCTTTAGTAATTCTGTGGCCCAGGAAGTCAATGGTATCGAGTCCAAACTGGCATTTGGCAGGGTTGATTGTAAGACCGTACTCACTCAGTCGGGCGCAGAGTTGACGGAGGTGGGACAGATGCTCCTGACGACTGCCGCTGGCTATGAGGATGTCATCCAAATAGATGAACGCGAAGTCCATGTTCCATCCCACCGCGTCCATTAACCGCTGGAACGTCTGTGCGGCATTCTTCAGGCCGAACGGCATGCGGAGGAACTCGAAAAGGCCGAATGGGGTGATGAGAGCCGTTTTGGGGACGTCGTCAGGATGCATCGGGATTTGATGGTATCCCCGGACGAGATCTACCTTGGAGAAGATCCGTGCGCCGTGCAGGTTTGCTGCAAAGTCCTGAATGTGCGGCACAGGGTAGCGGTCCGGTGTGGTAGCCTCGTTCAGCCTGCGGTAGTCGCCGCACGGTCTCCAGCCCCCCGTCGCTTTGGGCACCATGTGCAGGGGGGAAGCCCATGGGCTGTCGGACCGCCGGATGATCCCCAATTCCTCCATCCTCTGGAACTCCTCCTTCGCCAGTCGGAGCTTGTCCGGGGGAAGCCGCCGAGCGCGGGCATGGAGGGGTGGTCCCTGGGTCGGGATGTGGTGCTGTACGCCGTGCCTGGGCATGGCTGCTGTGAACTGCGGTGCCAGAACTGATGGGAACTCTGCCAGGACCCTGGTGAAGTCGTTGTCGGACAGCGTGATGGAGCCGAGGTGAGGGGCCGGCAACTGGGCTGCACCCAGGGAGAACGTCTGAAAGGTCTCGGCATGTACCAGTCTCTTCCTGGGCAGGTCGACCAGCAGGCTGTGAGCCCGCAAAAAATCCGCACCCAGAAGCGGTTGGGCTACGGCGGCCAGTGTGAAGTCCCACGTGAACTGGCTGGAGCCGAACTGTAGCTGCACCTGACGGGTGCCATAGGTCCTTACTGTGCTGCCATTCACGGCCCTCGGGGGGGACCCGGTGCTCTGCTGCGGGTGTCGTAACTCGTCGGAGGTAAAACGCTGATCTCAGCCCCAGTATCGACCAAAAACCGGCGTCCCGACCTTCTATCCCACACACACAGGAGGCTATCCCGATGGCCAGCCGCCATAGCCATCAGTGGCGGCTGGCCCTGGCGCTTCCCGGGAACTTGCAGGGCGGGCGACAACGGCAGGCTTCTGCGCCCCACCGCTGGTGGTAGAAGCACCAGTGTTCATTGGGCCGGGGGTTGGCGGGCTCTGCGGCCGGGCCTGGACTGGTTTGCTGCCGGGAGCGTGGCTGGGAGATCTGTGCGATGGATGCCCCGCTCACCTTTTTGGCGTTCCACAGCAAGTCCGCCCGGGCTGCCACCTTCCGGGGGTCACTGAAATCCGCGTCGGACAGCAGCAGGCGTATGTCCTCGGGCAGCTGCTCCAGGAATGCCTGCTCAAACATGAGGCAGGGTGTGTGTCCGTCGGCGAGAGACAACATCTCATTCATTAAAGCCGATGGAGGTCTGTCGCCCAAGCCATCCAGGTGCAGTAAACGGGCAGCCCGCTCGCGCCGTGAGAGTCCGAAAGTCCTGAAGAGCAGCGCTTTGAATTCCGTGTACTTGCCGTCTGCCGGGGGCGACTGTACGAACTCCGCGACCTGGGCCGCTGTGTCCTGGTCGAGGGAGCTCACCACGTAGTAGTAGCTGGTGTCTTCTGAGGTGATCTGGCGAACGTGGAATTGGGCTTCGGCTTGCTGGAACCATAGGTTCGGTCACTGTGTCCAGAAACCCGGCAGTTTCAACGAAACCGCATGAACAGAGGCGGCGTCGGTCATTTCTGGTCCAAAAATCGTTTGGACCGTCGGGGTCACCAATTGTAGCGGTATGCTACACACAGCGCTAAAATTACGACACGGAGTCGGTAACTGCAGTCGAAGGAAAAAACTTCAATCGAAAACTTCAGCCTCACTTTTAAGCCTCCCTCAACCTGCCCCCCGTGGCGCAGAGGCTCCAAAGCTCTGTGCTCGCAAACCCCCGTAGGCTATCTAATTGTGAGTCGGTTCGGATACGCTAGGAAATGGGTCGCCACATAACCCCCCCCCCCCAGAACCGGCGATACACCCCCCAATGTCCACAGTCTGGGCCAGAACCTGCTTGGGAGGTCAGCCTCTGCGCCGAGGCGCCGGAAACTCGGCCGGTTGCGCCAGGTCCACATGGGCCGGTTTGAGGCGGTCCACCGTGAAAACCTCCTCTTTCCCCCCAACGTCCAGCACGAACGTGGACCCGTTGTTCCGGAGCACCATAAACGGCCCCTCGTATGGCCGCTGCAGCGGTGGCCGATGCCCGCCCCTTTGTACAAACACAAACTTACAGTTCTGTAGGTCTTTGGGTACGCAGGTCGGATGCCGCCCATGCTGTGAAGTGGGTATGGGGGCCAGGTCACCCAGCTTCTCGTGTAGTCTGCCCAGGACTGCTGCTGGATCTTCCACTTGCCCCCTTGGGGCTGGTAGGAACTCCCCGGGGATGACCAGGGGCGCGCCGTATACCAACTCGGCCGACGAGGCGTGCAGGTCGTCCTTGGGCGCTGTGCGGATGCCGAGTAGGACCCAGGGAAGCTCGTCCGCCCAGTTGGCTCCTCGCAGGCGGGCCATGAGGGCCGACTTCAGGTGACGGTGGAAACGCTCCACTAGCCCGTTCGACTGTGGGTGGTAGGCAGTTGTGTGGTGCAGCTGAGTCCCCAAAAGGCTGGCCATAGCTGACCACAGGCTGGAGGTGAACTGGGCGCCTCTGTCGGAGGTAATGTGGGCTGGTACACCAAAGCGAGATATCCAGGTGGCGATCAGGGCTCGGGCGCAAGATTCGGAGGTGGTGTCGGTGAGAGGGATCGCCTCTGGCCATCTTGTGAACCGGTCCACGATAGTCAGGAGGTGCCGCGCTTCGCGCGACACTGGCAGGGGGCCCACGATATCCACATGAATGTGGTCGAAACACCGGTGGGCGGGATGGAACTGCTGCGGTGGGGCTTTGGTGTGCCGCTGCACCTTGGCCGTCTGGCAGTGCATGCACGTTCTGGCCCATTCACTGACCTGTTTGCGGAGTCCGTGCCAAACGAACCTGCTGGAAACCATCCGGACAGTTGTCCGGATGGAGGGATGCGCCAAGTTATGAATGGAGTCGAAAACGCGGCGCCGCCATGCTGTCGGGACGACTGGACGGGGCTGGCCGGTGGCGACGTCACAGAGTAGGGTCCTCTCACCCGGGCCCACGGGGAGGTCCTGGAGCTGCAAACCGGAGACTGTGGTTCTGTAACTCGGAATCTCCTCATCCGCCTGCTGTGCCTCTGCCAGCGCCTCAAAGTCTACCCCTTGGGAAAGGGCATGAACGGTAGGGCGAGAGAGCGCATCCGCCACGACATTGTCCTTACCCGAGACGTGCCGGACATCCGTCGTGTATTCAGAGATGTAGGACAGGTGGCGTTGCTGGGGGGATGACCAGGGGTCGGATGCTTTTGTAAACGCAAAGGTAAGCGGTTTGTGGTCCGTGAACGCGGTGAAGGGCCGACCTTCTAGGAAGTACCTGAAATGCCGGATTGCCAGGTAGAGCGCCAACAGTTCCCGGTCGAAAGCACTGTACTTGAGCTCGGGTGACCGCAGGTGTTTGCTGAAAAACGCCAGGGGTTGCCAGCGACCTGCGATGAGCTGCTCCAGCACCCCACCGACTGCCGTGTTAGATGTGTCCACTGTGAGGGTGGTAGGGGCGTCCATTCTGGGATGTACTAGCATTGCAGCGTCCGCCAAAGCTTCCTTCGTTTGAACGAAAGCGGCGGCGGACTCCTCGTCCCAGGTAATGTCCTTGCTCGGACCCGACATCAGGGCGAACAGGGGGCGCATGATTCGGGCAGCTGAAGGGAGGAAGCGGCGGTAGAAATTGACCGTACCTACGAATTCCTGAAGGCCTTCGATCGTGGTGGGTCGGGGGAAGTGGCGGACCGCATCTACCTTAGCGGGCAGAGGGGTTGCCCCGTCTTTAGTAATTCTGTGGCCCAGGAAGTCAATGGTATCGAGTCCGAACTGGCATTTGGCAGGGTTGATTGTAAGACCGTACTCACTCAGTCGGGCGCAGAGTTGACGGAGGTGGGACAGATGCTCCTGACGACTGCCGCTGGCTATGAGGATGTCATCCAAATAGATGAACGCGAAGTCCATGTTCCATCCCACCGCGTCCATTAACCGCTGGAACGTCTGTGCGGCATTCTTCAGGCCGAACGGCATGCGGAGGAACTCGAAAAGGCCGAATGGGGTGATGAGAGCCGTTTTGGGGACGTCGTCAGGATGCATCGGGATTTGATGGTATCCCCGGACGAGATCTACCTTGGAGAAGATCCGTGCGCCGTGCAGGTTTGCTGCAAAGTCCTGAATGTGCGGCACAGGGTAGCGGTCCGGTGTGGTAGCCTCGTTCAGCCTGCGGTAGTCGCCGCACGGTCTCCAGCCCCCCGTCGCTTTGGGCACCATGTGCAGGGGGGAAGCCCATGGGCTGTCGGACCGCCGGATGATCCCCAATTCCTCCATCCTCTGGAACTCCTCCTTCGCCAGTCGGAGCTTGTCCGGGGGAAGCCGCCGAGCGCGGGCATGGAGGGGTGGTCCCTGGGTCGGGATGTGGTGCTGTACGCCGTGCCTGGGCATGGCTGCTGTGAACTGCGGTGCCAGAACTGATGGGAACTCTGCCAGGACCCTGGTGAAGTCGTTGTCGGACAGCGTGATGGAGCCGAGGTGAGGGGCCGGCAACTGGGCTGCACCCAGGGAGAACGTCTGAAAGGTCTCGGCATGTACCAGTCTCTTCCTGGGCAGGTCGACCAGCAGGCTGTGAGCCCGCAAAAAATCCACACCCAGAAGCGGTTGGGCTACGGCGGCCAGTGTGAAGTCCCACGTGAACTGGCTGGAGCCGAACTGTAGCTGCACCTGACGGGTGCCATAGGTCCTTACTGTGCTGCCATTCACGGCCCTCAGGGGGGGACCCGGTGCTCTGCTGCGGGTGTCGTAACTCGTCGGAGGTAAAACACTGATCTCAGCCCCAGTATCGACCAAAAACCGGCGTCCCGACCTTCTATCCCACACACACAGGAGGCTATCCCGATGGCCAGCCGCCATAGCCATCAGTGGCGGCTGGCCCTGGCGTTTCCCGGGAACTTGCAGGGCGGGCGACAACGGCGGGCTTCTGCACCCCACCGCTGGTGGTAGAAGCACCAGTGTTCATTGGGCCGGGGGTTGGCAGGCTCTGCGGCCGGGCCTGGACTGGTTTGCTGCTATGAGCGTGGCTGGGAGATCTGTGCGATGGATGCCCCGCTCACCTTTTTGGCGTTCCACAGCAAGTCCGCCCGGGCTGCCACCTTCCGGGGGTCACTGAAATCCGCGTCGGACAGCAGCAGGCGTATGTCCTCGGGCAGCTGCTCCAGGAATGCCTGCTCAAACATGAGGCAGGGTGTGTGTCCGTCGGCGAGAGACAACATCTCATTCATTAAAGCCGATGGAGGTCTGTCGCCCAAGCCATCCAGGTGCAGTAAACGGGCAGCCCGCTCGCGCCGTGAGAGTCCGAAAGTCCTGAGGAGCAGGGCTTTGAATTCCGTGTACTTGCCGTCTGCCGGGGGCGACTGTACGAACTCCGCGACCTGGGCCGCTGTGTCCTGGTCGAGGGAGCTCACCACGTAGTAGTAGCGGGTGTCTTCTGAGGTGATCTGCCGAATGTGGAATTGGGCTTCGGCTTGCTGGAACCATAGGTCCGGGCACTGTGTCCAGAAACCTGGCAGTTTCAACGAAACCGCATGAACAGAGGCGGCGTCGGTCATTTCTGGTCCAAAAATCGTTTGGACTGTCGGGGTCACCAATTGTAGCGGTGTGCTACACGCAGCGCTAAAATTACGACACGGAGTCGGTAACTGCAGTCGAAGGAAAAAACTTCAATCGAAAACTTCAGCCTCACTTTTAAGCCTCCCTCAACCTGCCCCCCGTGGCGCAGAGGCTCCAAAGCTCTGTGCTCGCAAACCCCCGTAGGCTATCTAATTGTGAGTCGGTTCGGATACGCTAGGAAATGGGTCGCCACAATCTCACCAACGATAAAAATGCAGTCTCCAGTCCCCGTACAGAGCGATCTCACCAACGATAAAAAGGCAGTCTCCAGTCCCCGTACAGAGCGATCTCACCAACGATAAAAATGCAGTCTCCAGTCTCCGTGCAGAGCGATCTCACCAACGATAAAAAGGCAGGCAGCTGTGTTTTAATATCCCTCGTCATTTTAATTTGACGAACAACGTAAGATTTATTTGGCAAAATGGAGTCTCATCGGTTTGCGACCTTCTCTCCACGAGGTTCCTGCACGCTGCCTCTGCCTCCTGGAATCCCCTCGGAGACTGCAGAGGCTGTAACACCCAAACAATCTCCAAACTACAAATCATTGGCTCCAACAGTTCCAGTATGAAAAACAAATGTAAAGGACATGAAAGTTGTGAAATATATGGTTTCGCAATCTATCCAGAATTTGTCAACTGAAGGAGCACCATCTTGACCAGAAGATATAAATAATGCATGAAGCAATGATTGCCGATCTTACTGATAGGTCAGAATGAAGTACATCCTCAAAATGCTCCTGATGATCTGTAGATACTATAGCGATTTACCAGCAGTAGCAGTATAGTCCAAGATCCACATCAAATGACCTTACAGTCCGAATCAGAATCAAGTTTAATATTACTGGAATGTTCGTGAGATTTATGATGTGGCTGCATTACATTGTAATACATCATCATAAAAAGGAACTATAAATTGCAGTAAGAAGCAGATGTGAAAAATAAGATGAAGTGTGATGAGGGATGCTGCTCTTTTGAGGCATGGCCTTCCGAAAGCATCTTCGATGCTGGGAGGCTAGCGCCCGTGATGCTGAGTTCACCACTTCCTGCAGACCCTGTGCTGTGCCCCCTCCGTAGCTTGGCACTTCAGTAGAATTTTGAGAGAGTCTTTGGCGATATTCCAAGTCTTCTCACGCTCCTGATGGAAGTTAGCCACAGTCATACCTTCTTTGTAATTGCATCAATATGTTGGGACCAGGTCAGATCTTCAGGGATGTTGACTCCTAGGAGCTTGAAGCTGCTCATCCATTTCCACTGCTGATCCTTTGATGTGTGTTCCCCTGACTTCCCCTTCATAAAGTGCACAATCAATTCCCTAGGTTGTTGTTGCGACTCCACTCAATCAGCTGATCTGTCTCATTCCTGTACGCCTCCATGTCACCACCTGCCAAAGATGTTTGTGCCTTTGGCAAATTTACAAGTAGCATTTGAACTATGCCTAGCCACGTAGTTGCAGGTGTAGAGAGTGTGGAGCAGTGGGCTGAGCACACCTCCTTGAGGTGCACCAGTGTCCATTATGAGTCAGGAGGAGGTGTTATTTCCGATCTGCACTGCACGTAGTCTCCCAGTGAGGAAGTTAAGGATGCAGCTATAGAGGGAGGTGCAAAGGCCCATGTTTTGGAGCTTGTTAAATAAAACTGAGGGCCTGAATGAGTTGAACACTGAACTGCAATCAATGAACTACAGCCTGCTCATCGTCCGCTTTTATTCCCTGTATGAATACAAAATCTACTTTGACATCTTAAACCCACCTTGCTAACTCGCTACTGTAATAAATCCATTAAAGAGTAATCATTAATTCTGTACTCACAATTAATGTATTTTATATCGAGCATTACTTTGAATTTATATGAATTAATTACCATTTGCCAATCATTACCCTGTGCTAAAGCATTCCAAAGCTCTGACTACCATTAATGATACCAGATTTTTGTAATTAATTAAAATCCCGTCAAATTGGAAGCACTTAGAAAGAAAGTCCCTTGCAATTTGCAGCTAATTGAGAAATGCTTTGCAGATCTTTGTGGAATGTGCTCCAGGGGTGGTGATAGAGGCAGATACATTAGGGACATTAAAGGATATGCACATGGATGCTAGAAAAATGGGAGTGAGATATTTAGGAGGAAAGGGTTAGTTTAATCTCAGAGTAGTTTAAAAGATTGGGAATGCATCGTGGGCAGAAGCGGCTGTACTATGCTGTAATGTCCTATTTTCTCATTTAATCTTAGATTTGCAAAATGAGACGAGGGGGCCTTTCAGCTTTTGATGCCGTCTTCACTTTTCCTGACATTTCTTTCCTCTTCAAGGTCTGACTTAATCTTCATAGCCACTGTGTTTCTCACTCTGTTGTGCAGCCTGTCTATAGTTTGCTGAGCAGTCAGTATATGCTGAATCTGAAAGTCCATAAATGCATAAATCACTGGAGCAGAATTAGGCCATTCAGCCCATTGAGTCTGCCCCATCATTCCATTATGGCTGATAGCTTATCGCTCGCAACCCCACTCTCCTGCCTTCTTCCTGCAATGTTTGACCCCCCCCCACTAACCAAACCCTTCAATATACCCAATAAATTGGCCTTCATAGACGTCCATAGCAATGAATTCAATAGATTCACCACCCTTTGGCTAAAGAAGTACCTCCTCATCTCTGTCCTTCTATGCTGTGGCTGTGCCTTCTGGTCCTAGACTCCCCACACTATAAGTATTTGGGCGCCGGAGCAGTATAGCATCACGATGCTGTTACAGCTCGGGGCATTCTGGTGTTGGGAGTTCAATTCTGGCATCATTCTGTAAGGAGTTTCTGTACATCCTCCCCACAGAAAGCATAGACTTTCCTCTGGGTCCTCCAGTTCCTCCCACAGGCCAAAGACGCGGGGGATAGATTAGTGTGTCATTGTGACTAGGTTAGAGTTAATTGGGTTAGTCGGGGGTTGTTGGGACAACCTGCCTCTAAGACTAGAGGAGCCCACGCTGTGCTCTATCCCTAAATAAATAAAGGAAACATCCTTTCCACATCCACTCTGACTAGGCCCTTCCACATTCGATAGGTTTCAATGAGATCATCCCTCATTCTTCTAAACTCCAGTGGGTACAGGCTCAGAGCCGGCAACTACATTAACCCTTTCATTTCCTGGATCATTCCCATAAACCTCCTCTGGACTCTCTCCAATGCCAATGCATGCTTTCTTCGATAGGGGACTCAACACTGCTCACAATACTCCAAATGTAGTCTGACCAACACCTTATAAAGCCTCAGCATTACATCCTTCCTTTCATATTCTACTTCTCTTAAAATGAATACTAACATTGTACTTGCCTTCCTTAATACTGACTCATCCTGCCAATTAAACATTAGGCCTCCCAAGTCCCTGAATTTGCTCCCAGTTTAGAAAATAGTCTTTGCCTTTCTTCCTTCTACTCAAGTACATGAACATAAACTTCCCAACAGTGTATTCCATCTGTACCTCTCTGCCAATTCTCCTAATCTCTCCAAATCCTTCTGCATTCTCCCTGCTTTCTCAACACTGCCTGCCATTCCACCTATCTTTCTATCATCCACAAACCTGGCCACAAAGCCATCAATTCCATCATCCAAACCATTGACATATAACATGAAAAGAAGAGGTCCCAACGCTGAACACCGCTAGTCATCAGTAGCCAATAAAAAGGCCCCCTTTGTTCCCACTCTTTGTCTCCTGCCAGTGAACCAATCTTCTATCCATGCTAGAATTTTTTCTATAATAACATGCTCTCTTATTTTGTTTAGTTGCTTCATGTGTGGCACTTTGTCAAAGGCCTTCCAAGTAAACAATATCCATTGACTCTCCTTTGCCTTTCCTGCTTATTATTTCTTCAAAGAATTCCAGCAGTTTTGCCAGCCAGGCAAGGCTTCTCCTCAAGGAAACCATGTCGACTTCTGTCTATTTTATTATGTGCCTCTAAGTACCCTGAAATCTCATCTTTATGGACTCCAACATCTTAACAGCTATTGAAGTTAGGCTAACTGGCTAATAATTTCCTGTCATTAGCCTCCCTCCATTTTTAAAGAGTGGAGTGACATTTACAGTTTTCCAATCCTATGGAACCATCTTGAAAGATCACCACTGTTGCCTCCACAATCTCTCTATCCACCTCTTTTAAAATGCTGGAGTAGAGTTCATTTGGCATCTAGGTGTCTCATCTACCTTCAGCTTCCCAAGCGCCTTCTCCCTAATAATAGTAACTGCACCCACTTCTGACCCCTGACTCTCAAATTTTTAGCATCCTGCTGGTGGCTTCCACAGTGAAGACTAACACAAAATACTTACTGATTTTGTCCACCATATCTTCATCCCCCATTACTATCTCTCCAAGGTCATTTTCTAGCCATCTGATATCCAATTTTACCTCTTTGTAATCTTTATATATCTGACATATCTTTTGGTATCCTCATTTATAATATTGGCTATCTTACCTTTCATATTTCATCTTTTCTCTGCTTATGGCTTTTTAGTTGCTTCTGTTGGTTTTTAAAAGCTTCCTCACTAACTTTTAATATAATGTATGCCCTCTCTTGTAGCTTTTATGCTGTCTTTGACTTCCCTTGTCAGCAACAGTTACCTCATTCTCCCTTTAGAATGCATCGTCTTCTTCAGGATGAATCAGTCCTGTGCCTTCCAAATTGCTCCTAGAACCATCTGCCATTGTTGTCATCCCTGCTAGTGCCCCCTTCCAATCAACTTTGGCCAATGTCCTTTATTACACTGTGTAATGATTCAATCTGTATAAACAGTGTGCAGGAGATGCCTTTCACCTTATCTCGGTACATGATGGTTAAAAGCAATTCCCCTTCCAATTCCAAACGACACCTCCACGATCCTCCACATAGTGAAACCCAACTGGATGCCAGTCTCATACAAACCCCCGAACTCTATGCAGCTGCAGGTGAGCAGGAGGTCGGGGGAATTTTATGACCTGTTCCTGTTTGCTAAGAATCTCAATAACCCTGAGCCCCAATTCTAACAGGGTGCACTTTTTGCATACACAAAATATCTTCACATTCTTCACAAGAATTATACGTGGTCACAAAGCTCAATAGCCAGCAGCCGTGGGGAGCAACTCAAACAAGGGGTGTGTGGTGATACAGCTTCTGGAATGAGAGAAACCATGGGATATGGGTAGACTGCCATCCTGTCCCAGTCTGCCCAGTGCCAATCTCCTCTGCCCGCCCTTCCATTCCGGAAAAATGATGATTCCTTGCTGCAGCAGCACCAGCAGGTTTTCACACCAGGTCCTGACATAACAGCAGCGTGGGGACTGTGTCAGGTTCCTGCCACACTCAGCAACCGCCTTTTCTAGAGGTTCACGAGGACCTCACCTGTGAATATTTGTACTATAACTCCAAAAGTGCTCTACAAGTTAGCTCTGTGGGTATCTGTAGAAATGAAAGTCATCAGACATGCAGAGCTCTTCTCACAATACAGCAAAATTACTAAACTGATTTGTCTAGATGAGTGATTAAATGTATCAGTCACTAACTCAAAGAAGTTCAAGCCAAAAATGTGAATGCAAGGTTTCCAATTTTCAAAGTGAAATTACTCAAATTCCCCAACCATCTTCCAATGCCTCAATCCAGAAAGTGATAAAGATCAGAAGTTCAAATGTGCTGTTTTTGAAACTCATTGTTAATTCATGTATGTGAATGGAATGGTAGGTTAATGAAATCTAAATTCAGCAAGCACCAAACTCCTCATCATATTTTAGCAATATGCGAATCTGATAATTAGAAGACGATTAGAATTCAGTTAAGGAAACTCATGATTTTAAACATGGCTTTCCTCACATCCATCTTTTGCCCTTTTCTGAAGTGACCTAAACTACATTGTGGGAAATGACCATTGTGCTGATGGTCAGCCTATCCTTATATCCTGGTGAATGCTGAGGCTGAAACTGAATGCAATTGAGTCTAAGCTATAAATGCTGATTTCTTTCAACCTAGGTGCAATTCAAAGACGCGAAAACATTAAAGCATCCTTTGTGATCATGACTGCAGGCTATTGTCTCATGCTTCTCCTCCCTCCAGATCCCGTGTAAGAAAATATACCTGGAGAAAGCATGGAATACAGAGAATATCGATGGAGACAGGCATGATGAATCTTTTGTTAGAACTAAATAATGGTAGCATCTTTTGAAAGGCAATGATGCCCTCTGTCTGAAAGTTCTAAAAAATTGCTGATATTATTGGTTCCATTTCTCTCTCTTTGTACACATTTCCTTCACTTCTACATTTGAAAGGTTTAATGTTCCAGTGTTGATGTTCTCTCTCCTTTTCTTACTTCCCGCAATGACCTCCCAACCATAAGACCATAAGGCATAGCAATAGAATTAGCCCATTTGCCCCATTGAGTCTGCCCTCCTATTCAATCGTTGCTGATCCTTCTTCAGCCTCACAACCTTCAATGCAATGGCCAATCAAGAACCTATCATTCTCTGCCTTAAACATACTCAGCAACCTGACCTCCACAGCTGCCTGTGGTATCAAATTCCACAAATTCACCACCCTCTGGGTAAAGAAATCTCTCATATCTCTGTTTTAAATGGATGTCACTCTATCCTGAGGTTGTGCCTTCTTGTCCTAGACTCCCCCACCATGGGAAACCATCCTTTCCACATCTACTCTATCTAAGCCTTTCAACATTTGAAAGATTTCAATGAGATCCCCCTCATCCTTCTAAATTCCAGCAATTACAGGTCCAGAGCCATCAAACGTTCCTCATATGACAGCACTTTCATTCCTGGAATCATCCTTGTGAACCTCCTCTGGACCCTCCCCAAAGATAGCTCAAATATACAACTTCCACTGCATCCCCTTTATCTATCCTACTTGTAATCTCCTCAAAGAATTCCAACAGATTTGTCAGGTCAGATTTTCCCTTAAGGAAACCATGCTGACTTTGACCTATCTTCTCCTGTGTCACCAAGTACTCCATAATCTCATCCTTAACAATTGACTCTAACATCTTCCCAACCACTGAGGTCAGGCTAAATGGTTTATGATTTCCTTTCTGCTACGTTCCTCCTTTCTTAAAGAGTTGGGTGACATTTGAAATTTTCCAGTTCTCTGGTACCATGATTTTTGAAAGATCATTACTAATGCCTCCACAACCTCTACCACTACCTTTTTCAGAACCCTAAGGTGCAGTTCATTCGGCCCAGATGACTTATGTACCCTTAGGTCTCTCAGCTTATGAGTACATTGTCCCTTGGAATGGTAGCTGCAGTCACTTCTCTTCCTTCACACACTACAACATCTGACACACTGCTACTGTCTTCCACGTGAAGACTGATGCAAAATACTCATTTAGTTCACCTGCCATTTCATTGCCCCCCATTATTATTTCTCCGGCCTCATTTCTAGCAGTCCGAAATCCACACTCATCTCTCTTTTATTTTTTTATATACTTTTTCCACTTTGATATTGTTTGCTAACTTGTTTTCATATTTCTCTTCTAATGATTCTTTTAGTTGCTTTCTGTAGGTTTTTAAAACCTTCCCAATACTCCATCTTCCCACTAATTTTTGTATTGTTGTATGCCCTCTCTTTGACTTCATCTTTGAACCATTTGACTTCATCTACAGACAATCCCCACGTTGCCTTTATCCTTTCAAAGATTTTCCTTCTCTGCTCTCTATCCCTTACCAACTCTGTAACTTCCAAACTAACTTATTTTCTCTCTTTCCCAGTTCAGACAAAGAGTCTTAGCATGGGGAGGCTTTGGTTCATCAGGCTTCAGTGAGGACAGGCTTGGGTGAGGAACATATCTTCTTCATTCTTCATTTGTCAGTACACAGTGAATGCAGTGAGAAGGGCTCCAGGGGCTATGTTCTGTTCTTTGTGTGAGATGTGGGACTTCTGGGAGACCTACAACCTCCGGGATAACCACATCTGCACTAAATGCACAAGGTGTAGCTCCTCGGAGACCGTGTTAAGGAACTGGACCTTCAGCTCATACGGAAGACTGAGGCAGTGACAGATAGGAGCTACAGGGAGGTTGCCAGCCTAAGTTGTGGGAAGCAGGCATTTGGGTGACTGTCAGGAGAGGGAAAGGAAATGGGCAGCCGGTACAGAATACTCCTACAGTTATCAATATGCTGCTTTGGATACTGTTGTAGAGAATGACTGGAGCTGTACTGAGGCTGGTGCTGTGGTTTAGAAGGGGTGCAGAAGTGATGGGGGATTCCATATTTAGAGGAGCAGACATGAGATATTGATGACACCATAGAGACACCCAGATGGTTTGTTGTCTCCCAGGTGCCAGGGTCAGAGACGTCTCAGATTGACATTCTAAATGGGGAGGGTGAGCAGCTAGTAGACTTGGTACACATTGGCACCAATGACATAGGTAGGAAAAGGGAGGAAATCCTGGAGAGAGAATTTAGGGAGCTGAGTAGAAAGCTGAAAAGCAGGATCTCCAGGGTAATAATCTCTGGATGGCTGACTGTTCCACGCACCAGGGAGAGTAAGAATAAGATAATTTGGCAGATGAATGTGTGGCTGAGAAACTGGTGCAGGGGGCAAGGTTTCAGATTTTGGGATCATACCTTCTAGGGAAGGTATGGTCTGTACAAAATGGACAAGTACCCTGAACCAGAGGGGGAGCAGTATCCTTGCAGGCAGTTTTGCTAGAACTGTTCGAAAAGATTTAAACTAATTTGGCAGGAGGGTGGAAATGGGAGTGATAGAGCTGAAGATGGAGCAGTTGGTATACAAGTAGAGGCACTGTGTAGTGAGACTGTCAGGAATGTCAAGCAGATGGTAGGGCAAAATTGCAGTCAGCAGGATGAGTTGAAGTGTAACAAGGGGCAAAATTGAAAAAGCAAGGTGAATACAGGACTGAATGTGTTCTGTTTGAATGCAAGCAGTATAAGGATTAGATGATCTAGAACAGGCATGGGCAAACTACGGCCCGGGGGCCATATGCTTTTTAATCCAGCCCGCAGAACTTGATGAAATATTAATAAACCTTGTTAACGTTTTTTCCCCGCAATTCTGGTGTTTTCCCAATAGATGACGCACTCTATATACATTGACCTTTGTTGAGGTGCAGCGTATTATTCCACATTTGCGCTTTACTCTTTGTTCGGCTCGACCTATTTGTGTGAACAGGCGTTCAGCGTCATGAACATCAACAAAGCCAGCCACAGATCCAAGTTAACTGACCAACACCTCAGATCCCTCCTGAGAATCACCACAACAAAACTAAATCCAGACTTTGATGCGCTGGCTAAAAAGGGAGACCAACAACACTGTTCCCACTGAAATTAAAAATAAGTTTCTTCGTTGTGTTATGTAAAAAATGCATTTGAAAATATTTTTTTCAATAAGCCTTACATGTTACATGTCATTTCTGTTAAGTGATGGACATGAGTAGTGCGCAAGTGCACATACGTTCTCAAAATAAAAAATGCGCTCCAGATCAAATAACGCGCTCTGCATACTGGCACGCTGTCACTGTTCTGTCCTTGTGCTGGTCGTTGTTGAGTTTTGGCACAGGGGACAATTGAATAAGAAGGAGCAGGACAAATAGACCTGCATCTCCTACCGTTTTTGAAATAAAAACAGTCAGGAGGAGAGTGATGATGATAATATCTTGAAGGATAACAGAATTTTCAGTGCTTTAAAATAATAACTGTTACTATTAAAAAAGCTGTATTTTATTCATTTAATTTTCAGTGTTTTAAAAGTCATTTCAATAAATAGCTAAATACCATGGGACTTCAAAGACAGATATTTTGTTGTAATGCATTTGTTCATTTTCAATTGAAATTAAAGCACATGTTTTCTACATATCCCATGATATTTTATTTTCTCTCATGAGGTGTATTACCAAAACACTCCGTCCATCTGCTCCTGGTCCGGCCCCCCTGTCAAATTTTAGAACCCTTTGTGGCCCACAAGTCAAAAAGTTTGCCCACCCCTGATCTAGAAGCACAGTGTGACCTTGTGGGCATCACTGAGTCGTAGCTGAAAGAAAATCATAGTAGAGAACTTAACATCCAAGGACAGGCAGTGGGCAGATGGGGCAGTGTGGCTCCGTTGTTAAAAAATTAAATCAAATCCTTAGAAAGCAGTGACATAGGATTGGAAGGTGCAGGATCATTGTGCATACAGTTAAGGAATTACATGGGTAAAAATACCCTTAAAGAACATTGCAAAGCTTTTAAAAAGCAACAGAAAGCAACTAAAATGAAAAGATGAAATATGCAGGTAATATAATAGAGGATTCCATAACCTTTTTCAGATATATAAAGAGTAAAAGAGAGGCGAGAGTAGATATCGGACCACTGGAAAATGATGCTGGAGAGGTAGTAATAGGGGACAAAATGGCAGGAAAGATGAATCAATATTTTGCATCAGTCTTCACTGTGGAAGACACTCGGAAAATGCCAGATGTTCGAGAGTTTCAGGGAGCAGTTGGTATTACGAGGATTAAGATAAAAGGTCTGAAGGTAGATAAGTCATCTGGACCAGATGGATTACACCCCAGGGCTCTGAAAAGGTAGATGAAGAGATTGTGGAGGCATTAGCAATGATCTTTAAAGAATCAATAAATTCTGGTATGGTTCCAAAGCACTGGAAAATTTCAAATGTCACTCCTCTCTTCAAGAAGGGAGCAGGCAGAAGAAAGGAAATTACAGGCCAGTTAGCCTTACCTCCATGACTGATAATATGTTAGAAACATAGAAAACCTACAGCACAATATAGGTCCTTCGGCCCACAAAGTTGTGCTGAACACATCCCTACCTTAGAAATTACTAGGGTTACCCATAACCCTCTATTTTACTAAGCTCCAAAAGCCTCTTAAAAGACCCTTACATATCCGCCTCCACTACCTTTGCTGGCAGCCCATTCCACGCACTCACCACTCTCTGCATAAAAAACTTACTCCTGACATCTCCTCTGTACCTACTCCCCAGCACCTTAAACCTGTGTCCTCTTGTGGCAACCATTTCAGTCCTGGGAAAAAGCCTCTGACTATCCACACGATCAATGCCTCTCATCATCTTATACACCTCTATCAGGTCACCTCTCATCCTCCGTCGCTCCAAGGAGAAAAGACCACATTCACTCAACCTGTTTTCATAAGGCATGCTCCCCAATCCAGGCAACATCCTTGTAAATCTCCTCTGCACCCTTTCTATGGTTTCCACATCCTTCCTGTAGAGAGGTGACCAGAACTGAGCACAGTTCTCCAAGTGAGATCTGACCATGGTCCTATATAGCTGCAACATTACCTCTCGGCCCTCAAATTTAATTCCACGATTACTGAAAGCCAATACACCGTATGTCTTCTTAACCACAGAGTCAACCTGCGCAGCTGCTTTGAGCGTCCTCTGGGCTCAGACCCCAAGATCCCTCTGATCCTCCACACTGCCATTAATACTATATTCTGCCATCATATTTGACCTACCAAAATGAACCACTTCACACTTATCTGGGTTGAACTCCATCTGCCACTTCTCAACCTAGTTTTGCATCCTATCAATGTCCCACTGTAACCTCCGACAGCCCTCCACACTATCCGTAACACCTGCAACCTCTGTGTCATCATCAAACTTACTAACCCATCCCTCCACCTCCTCATCCAGGTCATTTATAAAAATCCCAAAGAGTAAGGGTCCCAGAACAGATCCCTGAGGCACCCCACTGGTCACCGATCTCCATGCAGAATATGACTCATGCTGGAGTCAATTGTTAAGGAAGAGGTTTCAGAGTTCTTGGAGGCACGCCTTAAGCCCTTAAGGCGAAGTCTTGCCAGGCTGGCAAATCTGCTGAAAGTCTTTGAAGAAATAACAAGCAAGATAGGCAGTCAGTGGATGTTGTTCACTTGGAATTTTGGAAGGCCTTTGACAAGGTGCCACACATGAGTCTGCTTAGAAGTATGGATTGGCAGGAGTCAAAGAGTGGGAATAAAAGGAGCCTTTTCTGATTGCCTGCTGGTGACTAGTGGTGTGCCATAGGGGTCTGTGTTTGAACTGCTTCTTTCTTACGTTATATGTCAATGATTTGAGTGCAGAAGTTGATGGCTTTGTGGCCAGTTTGCAGACAGTATAAAGCTAGGTGGAGGGACAGGTAGTTTTGAGGAAGCAGGGAGACTGCAGAATGACTTAGACCGTTTGGAATAATGGGCAAAGAAGCGGCAGATAAAATACAGTGTTGGGAAGTGGGTGGTAAAAGGAATGAAAGGGTAGACTATTTTCTAAATGGAGAGAAAATTCAAAAATCTGTGGTGCAAAGGGAATTGGAAGTCCTCATGCAGAATTCCCCAAAAGATTAATTTGCAGGTTGAGACTGTGTGATGAAGGGAAATGCAATGTTTGAGAGGGCTAGAATAGAAATATAAGGGTGTAATGCTAAGGCTCTATAAGGCTTTGGTCAGACCACACTTGGAGTATTATGAGCGGTTTTAAATTCCTTATCGAAAAAAAAGGATGTGCTGACATTGGAGAGGGTTCAGAGGAAGTCCGTGAAAACAATTCCAGGAATGCAAGGCTTATCATATGTGAAGCGTTTGATTGCTCCGGGTCAGTACTGACTGGAATTTAGAAGAATATGGGGAAGGGTGGGGGGGAGTTGGAGTCTCATTGAAACCTACTGAATGTTGAAATGGATGTGGAGAGGACACAGACCGAAAATAGAGGGGTGTCCATTTAGAATGGAGATGAGGAGGAATCTCTTCAGCCAGAGGTTGGTGAACCTGTAGAATTTGTACTCCATGTGGCTGTGGAGGTCAGGTCTTTGGGTTAATATAAGGTGGAAGTTGGTAAGTC
This sequence comes from Hypanus sabinus, assembly GCF_030144855.1. Lineage (NCBI taxonomy): Eukaryota > Metazoa > Chordata > Chondrichthyes > Myliobatiformes > Dasyatidae > Hypanus > Hypanus sabinus. Next base: position 50,829,313 of record NC_082730.1, on the reverse strand, counting down.
AAAGTGTGAAAGGTTATGGGAAGAAGGCAGGAGAATGGGGTTGAGAGAGCTATGGATCAGTCCTGATTAAATGGTGGCGCAGACTCAATGGGCTGAATGGCCTAATTCTCCTCCTATGTCTTTTAGTCATACGCTCTTACAGGTTTCAACCTAAAATCTTATCGCTGTTTCTCTTTCTACAGAAGCTGCTTGACAAGCTGAGCATTTCCAGCATTTTCTGTTAATATTACTTCTACTTGTCTACATTCTATGTTTCCTGCATAAAAATTTGGAACAAACATAAGGCATTGAAAAATAACTAATCCTTTGCTTAGATTCAGGAATGATCCTTCAGTCAGTTTCTGGTCCTACAAGTTTCCTACAGTCCCCACTATATACATCCTTCTTAATTTTATATGTCTCAACCATGTCTCTTACCCCCCCTTCTCTTACCCCCCTCTGCTCTGGGGAGAACAGACTTATCTGCTACAGACTCTCCTCAGAACTCAGCTGTTCCAACCTACATTGTTCAAATTAGCAATAAATTACCAGCATTTACAGCTTCTACTGATGGAAGAGAAGAATGTGGGTTTAAATGTTTATTTGCCTATCATCTGACTGGACTCCAATAGATCTTTCAAGGCCTTCACGGTGACAATGAACTTTCTCCAGAGCTCAGTCTTCTTACAGATCTTTGACAGTAGATGTCTTGTGCTGCCACTGATCCAGGCCTGAGTCAGTGGAGCTAGAAGGTTGAATCTTGCAAGGTATATCTGCGTTGATTATCAGACTAGAATGATATATGCTTAAACCCAGTATCCTTGAGCTCAGTGCAAGGATTTCCCAAACGTTCTAGATGAATACAATAAAGCTGAACTTATCCTGATATTCACTGGGTACACCAGACCAGACATAGTTCCCAGGTAACTACTTATGCTCAGCTCCTAGGAATTTAAGATTACAATGCAAACAACCAGCGATTTGCTTCAGAAAGATTTTTGCAAGCAAGTTCAAATGACGACATTAGAATTATCAAGACCTTTACATTTTTCTTCCCTGGACCCTTGCTACCAAAGGAGAGGCTGCTTGGAGATGACCAATTTGTTCCTCGTTGTGACCTCAAGTAGTTGCAAAAGAAACAGCACCAGCCTTTCATGACAGAAGAACATATTGAGACTGAACAATTAAGCCTGGCTCAAACAAGAGAAAATCTGCAGATGCTGGAAATCCAAGCAGCACACACAAAATGCTGGAGGAATTCAGCAGGCCGTGCAGCATCTATGGAAAAGAGTACAGTTGACATTTCAGTCCAAAACCCTTCAGCAGGGCTGGAGAAAACAGTGAGGAGTAGAGTTAAAAAGTGGGGGAAGAGAAGGGAGAAACACAAGGAGACAGGTGAAACCAGGAGGGGGAGGGATAAGGTAAAGAGCTGGGAAGTTGATTGGTGAAAGAGATAAAGGGCTGGAGAAGGGGGAATCGAATAGGAGAGGACAGAGGTCATGGAAGAAAGAAAAAAGTGAGGAGCACCAGAGGGAGGTGATGCGTGGCAAGGGGATGAGGTGAGAGAGGGAAATGGGAATGGGGAATGATGAAGGGGGGCATTACCAGAGGTTCAAGAAATCAATGTTCATGCCATCAGTTTGGAGGCTACCGTGATGAAATACAAGGTGTTTTTCCTCCACTCTGAGTGTGGCCTCATCACGATAGTAGAGGAGGCCATAGTTAGACACAACAGAACGAGAATGGGAAGTGAAATTAAAATGGGTGGCCACTGGGAGACCCACTTGTTCTGGTGGATGGAGAGTAAATGCTTGGTCTCCCAGTCTGAGTTGAGTCCCGTTGATTTGCAGGAGGCCACACCAGGAGCGCCAGACACGGTAAATGACCCCATCAGAGATGAAGGACTGTCTGGGCCCTGACTGGTAGTGAGGGAGAAGGTGTAGCACTTGTTCTGCTTGCCACCTGGTTGTCAGGTCTCCAGAGTACAGACTTAATGCAGCACACTGGATTGCATCATGGTCCAGCTACGTCCAAACTATCGAGAGGTAAATTGTAGGTAGGATGAAGCCAAGAGATGTTGGAATACTTTGTCTATTGTTAGTACTGGGAAAGAAAAAGGCTCCATTTCTAAGACTGGGATAGTAAACTGATATAATCTGCAATTTGCACAGTGGACTCACTGACAGTCAAGGCTATTCAGAAACGGGGCTGGCCCAATATGAGTGAGAAGACCTGGATTACACGAGGCAAGAAAATGCAGCAGAGAGCAGACTGGAGGAAAGATCTGATGGTGTACTCCCAGTGATGTGCATTCACCCAGCTAAGTGGATACCAGTCATAAGAAGAGCCTCATATTGAATTCCAGCAATCCCAAAGCAGTACAGGCGTCGTAACTGTAATTTATTGTAATTCCCTTGCATGTGGATTGACATGAAATGTTTTATAGTCATAAATGCCTGGAATTAGAACTGTCCTTTCTCGTGAACCAAAGTGAATAATACAGTCCTTTGCCCTACATGGTTAAAGGGATGTGCTTTACACATAGAAACCTGCTCTGACACCATCCCCGTGCAGTTCCTGACAGGATCGCACCTCTTCTGCCCTTGGCACTTTGCACTGCATCAAACACCGAGAGGTGTCACCCTTTATTGGCACCTTCCTCAAGGCAGACAATGCTCATCATTGAGATTGGGGACTGGGACAAGAGAGGAAATTCCAGAGTACTGTGTAAGTGATCCTGTGGTCACCATAAGGAGGGTTGGCCAGACGAGTACTATGCCAGAGTAGGAATCCTTGTACAATGTGGCAATGCCAACAAAGATTCCATGACTTCACTTCATAACAGTGCTACAATAGTCCAGCTAGTTGAGATACCACCTCACTGTTTCCCATTTTCTGAAATGGGAAAAAGCACGGAATAACTCAGGGAAAGGAGGAGCAGCAGAGGATAATTGGAAGGAGCAGAGGGAGTGACGGAACATTTTGCTAAAGGGGAAGATAGAAGTCATGTAGAAATTAGTGCTGCTATGGATTCGTTATTACCACAGGCAGCAGAATACCGTGAGGAGGTTTTGCTCACGTGCCATTCCGACAGATCAAAGCACACACACTGCGAGTACATTACGGCAGTAAGAAGGAAACGAGAGTGCACAGCACTGTGTTGGAGTTACAAAGAACATGCAATGCAGGTGGACAAATAAAGAGCCATGCCAAGAGAGACTGGGAGATCAGCAGCTCACCTTTTAGTGTACAACAGCAGAACAGAAGCTGCCCTCGAACATTCATTACAGATTTTTGTTCAGCAAACTGGGTATGTTAGGGATCATCAAAACAAGTAGCAAGTATTGAGTTCGGTGCATATCGTGATGATTTCAAATACTCGTTTGTAATTCACTGTTATTTATTATCAGTGGACTTGGTTGTGAGTATAAATGAACACTTGCAATGAAAATTAAATCAATGTCAGTTGATACAGGTGCTGGAGATGTGCCATTGTGATGAACGGACAGACTTCAGTAATCTTACTTTAACACAACACATTCCAAGGTACTTCCACAGGACTGTATTACATCTTTGCTAGTTCTTGGATCATTTTCATCTCACACAATATTCAAATCTAAGTGTGTTCTCACAATATCATGTGTAATCTCAGGTGACTATATTACCCTTTCCAAATGTTGATTAGCTCTCCACATTGTAGAGAACACACATGCAATGCCTAAAGCAAAGATGTTAAATGAAAGTGAATTTGCATCAAAGCAAGTTGAAGTTCTATCCTCTGGTTTAATAGCAATTGCCACAGAAATGGAAACAGGTCATAAACGATGCAGCTTCTAGTCATGCTGCACTATATTGCAAGTTTAACACAATGTCAGTGATTGCACCTACTTCTGATCTTCTACTGAGAAATAATCATATTGTCACTAACGGAACACATTATGGACACCGCTAAAGAAGGCCATCAAGAAACCATAAAAGCAAACAATTGTTAAGGGAGGAGTAATGGATTTTCTGGTTGAACACAAATTGACAAATTTCTGGCATGTCTAGCAACCTGAAAGTCAAACTTCACAGAATCATTTTAAATATCAAAGTTACCCAAAGGATCATAGGTTAACATTAGTGTTGACATTGAAGATCTCTATCTAATAATCATTGATAGATTCTTTGTTGTAGGAATTGGCATTTCTCTCTCCACGGAAGTTAACACCTCAATGTTTCATTCAACATTGTGGGCAGAAGGGCCTGCACAGTGTTGTAATGTTCTGTTTGTGCTGCAGATAATGAAAATGGCCCTTCATTCAATGAAAAGGAAATTCAAGTCATTTGAAATCTCCCTACCATAGGTTCCACACATACCAAGATAACATCTTATTGCCTTTGGGCCAGTAGTGAGATAAAGAGTCTTCTAAGAATGCTAAAGAATTGAATTGAATTGAATTTCAGCTTATTGTCATTTAGAAAATACAACTGCAATGCAGTTAAAAAATGAAACAAAGTTCCTCCAGAATGATATCGCAAAAGCACACGACAAAACAGACTACACCAGAAAATCCACATAACATTTGGCAATCCCCAATCCAGAGTCTGGAGAGGCTGCTGCGTATTAATATCGCGCTACCGTCTTAGCGCGTTCCCCGGAAAGGAGCTCCAAATCCATCAGACAAAACAAGACTACCCAGACTCACAACCAAGTCAGGAGACCAACTCTACCACCCAACAGACCAAAAACTAAAGCTACAAGACTCACACAAAACCACATAGTTATAACATATAGTTACAACAGTGCAAAACAAGACCATAATTGATTAAAAAAAACAGACCATGAGCAAAGTAAAAATAGTCCAAAGATGTTAAAAGACTATAAGTTGGAAAGAAACCAGCACACAGTTTCTACAAGTCCTCAGCGTCCCGATAGACTGTCATCCCACGCCGGCGGCAGAAGGGAATACCCCCGCTATGGGCTTCCATGGCACCGCCGGACTTAGCCTCGCAGATGCAACACACAGTGAAAGTACCCCGACCGCAGCGGACTCCAAGTCCGTCGAACCTCCAAGTCTCCGACCATTCCCTCCGGCACAGCCTCTCTGAGCACCATTCTTTGCCAAGCGCACTACGACGCCCCCGCCACCAGCCACCAGCAACGCGACCCCAAGGACTGGGGGCCTCTTCTTCCCAGCAGAGACCTGGACCTCACCACTACAGCGGCAATGAAGAAGGCCTTCCTGGAGATTTTCAGATGCTCCTCCGTGCTCCCACGTCCGTTCTTCATCAGATTAGGATTGTGCATGGTACCCCGCTCGACAAATAACAGATATCAACTCCGGAGAGTTGTTGATTATAACATAGTCATGGCTTGCAACTTATCATGCAAATTGCACCATTTGCCTAGTCACAGTTTACACTTATTAAATGGGAAAAGAGATAAAATGTTTCATTCCATTGAAGTACGTTGTGATTTTCCTGAAAGCATCATTTCATTTACCATAGCTACAAAGCACTAAATGTTGCAAAGCATATATGTTGCACACAAAAACTCCAACTATGGAAAAGGGAGTAACTGAGTGTTGCAGAATTATCAATACTTTTAGTTCTGCATCAGATGTTGCAGAAGCATTTAGATAGCAAATGTGAATTACTCACCAAGGTTTTATCATCCAGAAAATATGTCTTTTATGTGAATATTTGATCCAATGCCCAGTTAGAAAAGTTGCCATTTATACACAGTTCCTTTACTTGGATCATGTTGGTGCCTTTTTTTGTCTTAAATTTCTTTCTTCTGGTTTTAGCTCAGAAGAATTTTACAGGCATATTATCTGGGAACTTCAGTGGCTGCTTAAATAGTTGGCAACTGTCCTTGATTAGCCATTTCTTGCCATTTAGATCAAAAGCTGAGAGAAATACTAAAGAACTCAAATTCAAACTCAAAGGTCATACCTTCCCCAGAAGAGATCCCGATGATCCAGAAACCCTGCTGCCCCCTGCACGAGTCCCTCAGTCACACATTTACCTGCCAAATCATCCTATTTTTGCCCTCACTAGCATGTGGCACAGACAGCAAACAGAGATGGTTACCCTGGTGATCCTATTTCTCATCTTTCCATGTAGCTCCCGAAAAGCCTCCTGCAGGACCTCCTCACCTTGTCTATCTATGTCATCCATGCCGATATGTACCAAGACTTCTGACTCCTCACCCTTGCCCTTGAGAATGCATTCGATCCTATCTGGCACCAGGGAGGCGAAATACCATCCGGCTGTCTCCATTACACCCACAGAACCGCACCTCCGTTCCTCTGACTATGGAATCTCCTATCAACACTGCCGTCCTCTTCACCTCTCTGCTCCTCTGACTATGGAATCTCCTATTAACACTGGCGTCCTCTTCACCTCTCTGTTCCTCTGACTATGGAATCTCCTATCAACACTGCCGTCCTCTTCACCTCTCTGCTCCTCTGACTATGGAATCTCCTATTAACACTGCCGTCCTCTTCACCTCTCTGTTCCTCTGACTATGGAATCTCCTATCAACACTGCAGTCCTCTTCACCTCTCTGTTCCTCTGACTATGGAATCTCCTATCAACACTGCCGTCCTCTTCACCTCTCTGCTCCTCTGACTATGGAATCTTATATCAACACTTCCGTCCTCTTCACCTCTCTGCTCCTCTGACTCTGGAATCTCCTATCAACACTGCCGTCCTCTTCACCTCTCTGTTCCTCTGACTATGGAATCTCCTATCAACACTGCCGTCCTCTTCACCTCTCTGCTCCTCTGACTATGGAATCTCCTATCAACACTGCAGTCCTCTTCACCTCTCATCTCCTCTGACTATGGAATCTCCTATCAACACTGCCGTCCTCTTCACCTCTCTGCTCCTCTGACTATGGAATCTCCTATTAACACTGCCGTCCTCTTCACCTCTCTGTTCCTCTGACTATGGAATCTCCTATCAACACTGCAGTCCTCTTCACCTCTCATCTCCTCTGACTATGGAATCTCCTATCAACACTGGCGTCCTCTTCACCTCTCTGCTCCTCTGACTATGGAATCTCCTATCAACACTGCCGTCCTCTTCACCTCTCTGTTCCTCTGACTATGGAATCTCCTATCAACACTGCCGTCCTCTTCCCCTCTCTGCTCCTCTGACTATGGAATCTCCTATCAACACTGCCATCCTCTTCACCTCTCTGTTCCTCTGACTATGGAATCTCCTATCAACACTGCCGTCCTCTTCACCTCTCTGCTCCTCTGACTATGGAATCTCCGATCAACCCTGCCGTCCTCTTCACCTCTCTGTTCCTCTGACTATGGAATCTCCTATCAACACTGCCGTCCTCTTCACCTCTCTGTTCCTCTGACTATGGAATCTCCGATCAACACTGCCGTCCTCTTCACCTCTCTGTTCCACTGACTATGGAATCTCCTATCAACACTGCCGTCCTCTTCACCTCTCTGTTCCTCTGACTATGGAATCTCCTATCAACACTGGCGTCCTCTTCACCTCTCTGTTCCTCTGACTATGGAATCTCCTATCAACACTGCCGTTCTCTTCACCTCTCTGTTCCTCTGACTATGGAATCTCCTATCAACACTGCCGTCCTCTTCACCTCTCTGACTATGGAATCTCCTATCAACACTGCCGTCCTCTTCACCTCTCTGTTCCTCTGACTATGGAATCTCCTATCAACACTGCAGTCCTCTTCACCTCTCTGTTCCTCTGACTATGGAATCTCCTATCAACACTGCCGTCCTCTTCACCTCTCTGTTCCTCTGACTATGGAATCTCCTATCAACACTGCCGTCCTCTTCACCTCTCTGTTCCTCTGACTATGGAATCTCCGATCAACACTGCCGTCCTCTTCACCTCTCTGCTCCTCTGACTATGGAATCTCCTATCAACACTGCCGTCCTCTTCACCTCTCTGCTCCTCTGACTATGGAATCTCCTATCAACACAGCCGTCCTCTTCACCTCTCTGTTCCTCTGACTATGGAATCTCCGATCAACACAGCAGTCGTCTTCACCTCTCTGTTCCTCTGACTATGGAATCTCCTATCAACACTGCCGTCCTCTTCACCTCTCTGCTCCTCTGACTATGGAATCTCCTATCAACACTGCTGTCCTCTTCACCTCTCTGCTCCTCTGACCATGGAATCTCCTATCAACACTGCCGTCCTCTTAACCTCTCTGCTCCTCTGACTATGGAATCTCCTATCAACACTGCCGTCCTCTTCACCTCTCTGCTCCTCTGACTATGGAATCTCCTATCAACACTGCCGTCCTCTTCACCTCTCTGCTCCTCTGACTATGGAATCTCCTATCAACACTGCCGTCCTCTTCACCTCCTGTTCCTCTGACTATGGAATCTCCTATCAACACTGCCGTCCTCTTCACCTCCTGTTCCTCTGACTATGGAATCTCCTATCAACACTGCCGTCCTTTTCACCTCTCTGCTCCTCTGACTATGGAATCTCCTATCAACACTGCCGTCCTCTTCACCTCTCTGCTCCTCTGACTATGGAATCTCCTATCAACACTGCCGTCCTCTTCACCTCCTGTTCCTCTGACTATGGAATCTCCTATCATCACTGCCGTCCTCTTCACCTCTCTGTTCCTCTGACTATGGAATCTCCTATCAACACTGCCGTCCTCTTCACCTCCTGTTCCTCTGACTATGGAATCTCCTATCATCACTGCCATCCTCTTCACCTCTCTGTTCCTCTGACTATGGAATCTACGATCAACACTGCCGTCCTCTTCACCTCTCTGCTCCTCTGACTATGGAATCTCCTATCAACACTGCCGTCCTCTTCACCTCCTGTTCCTCTGACTATGGAATCTCCTATCATCACTGCCGTCCTCTTCACCTCTCTGTTCCTCTGACTATGGAATCTCCTATCAACACTGCAGTCCTCTTCACCTCTCATCTCCTCTGACTATGGAATCTCCTATCAACACTGCCGTCCTCTTCACCTCTCTGTTCCTCTGACTATGGAATCTCCTATTAACACTGCCGTCCTCTTTACCTCTCTGTTCCTCTGACTATGGAATCTCCTATCAACACTGCGGTCCTCTTCCCCTCTCTGCTCCTCTGACTATGGAATCTCCTATCAACACTGCCGTCCTCTTCCCCTCTCTGCTCCTCTGACCATGGAATCTCCTATCAACACTGCCGTCCTCTTCACCTCTCTGCTCCTCTGACTATGGAATCTCCGATCAACACTGCCGTCCTCTTCACCTCTCTGTTCCTCTGACTATGGAATCTCCTATCAACACTGCCGTCCTCTTCACCTCTCTGCTCCTCTGACTATGGAATCTCCTATCAACACTGCCGTCCTCTTCACCTCTCTGTTCCTCTGACTATGGAATCTCCTATCAACACTGCCGTCCTCTTCACCTCTCTGTTCCTCTGTCTATGGAATCTCCGATCAACACTGCCGTCCTCTTCACCTCTCTGTTCCACTGACTATGGAATCTCCTATCAACACTGCCGTCCTCTTCACCTCTCTGTTCCTCTGACTATGGAATCTCCTATCAACACTGCCGTTCTCTTCACCTCTCTGTTCCTCTGACTATGGAATCTCCTATCAACACTGCCGTCCTCTTCACCTCTCTGTTCCTCTGACTATGGAATCTCCTATCAACACTGCCGTCCTCTTCACCTCTCTGTTCCTCTGACTATGGAATCTCCTATCAACACTGCAGTCCTCTTCACCTCTCTGTTCCTCTGACTATGGAATCTCCTATCAACACTGCCGTCCTCTTCACCTCTCTGTTCCTCTGACTATGGAATCTCCTATCAACACTGCCGTCCTCTTCACCTCTCTGTTCCTCTGACTATGGAATCTCCGATCAACACTGCCGTCCTCTTCACCTCTCTGTTCCTCTGACTATGGAATCTCCTATCAACACTGCCGTCCTCTTCACCTCTCTATTCCTCTGACTATGGAATCTCCTATCAACACTGCCGTTCTCTTCACCTCTCTGTTCCTCTGACTATGGAATCTCCTATCAACACTGCCGTCCTCTTCACCTCTCTGTTCCTCTGACTATGGAATCTCCTATCAACACTGCAGTCCTCTTCACCTCCTGTTCCTCTGACTATGGAATCTCCTATCAACACTGCAGTCCTCTTCACCTCCTGTTCCTCTGACTATGGAATCTCCTATCAACACTGCAGTGCTCTTCACATCTCTAATCCTCTGACTAGGAAATCTCCGATCAACACTGCCGTCCTCTTCACCTCTCTGTTCCTCTGACTATGGAATCTCCTATCAACACTGCCGTCCTCTTCACCTCTCTGTTCCGCTGACTATGGAATGTCCTATCAACATGGCCAACCTCTTCACCTCTCTGCTCCTCTGACTATGGAATCTCCTATCAACACTGCCGTCCTCTTCACCTCTCTGCTCCTCTGACTATGGAATCTCCTATCAACACTGCCGTCCTCTTCCCCTCTCTGCTCCTCTGACTATGGAATCTCCTATCAACACTGCCGTCCTCTTCACCTCTCTGTTCCTCTGACTATGGAATCTCCCATCAACACTGCCGTCCTCTTCACCTCTCTGCTCCTCTGACTATGGAATCTCCGATCAACACTGCAGTCCTCTTCACCTCTCTGCTCCTCTGACTATGGAATCTCCTATCAACACTGCCGTCCTCTTCACCTCTCTGCTCCTCTGACTATGGAATCTCCTATCAACACTGCCGTCCTCTTCACCTCTCTGCTCCTCTGACTATGGAATCTCCTATCAACACTGCCGTCCTCTTCACCTCTCTGTTCCTCTGACTATGGAATCTCCTATCAACACTGCCGTCCTCTTCACCTCTCTGCTCCTCTGACTATGGAATCTCCGATCAACACTGCCGTCCTCTTCACCTCCTGTTCCTCTGACTATGGAATCTCCTATCAACACTGCCGTTCTCTTCACCTCTCTGCTCCTCTGACTATGGAATCTCCTATCAACACTGCCGTCCTCTTCACCTCTCTGCTCCTCTGACTATGGAATCTCCTATCAACACTGCCGTCCTCTTCACCTCTCTGTTCCTCTGACTATGGAATCTCCTATCAACACTGCCGTCCTCTTCACCTCTCTGTTCCTCTGACTATGGAATCTCCTATCAACACTGCCGTCCTCTTCACCTCTCTGCTCCTCTGACTATGGAATCTCCTATCAACACTGCCGTCCTCTTCACCTCTCTGTTCCTCTGACTATGGAATCTCCCATCAACACTGCCGTCCTCTTCACCTCTCTGCTCCTCTGACTATGGAATCTCCGATCAACACTGCAGTCCTCTTCACCTCTCTGCTCCTCTGACTATGGAATCTCCTATCAACACTGCCGTCCTCTTCACCTCTCTGCTCCTCTGACTATGGAATCTCCTATCAACACTGCCGTCCTCTTCACCTCTCTGCTCCTCTGACTATGGAATCTCCTATCAACACTGCCGTCCTCTTCACCTCTCTGTTCCTCTGACTATGGAATCTCCGATCAACACTGCCGTCCTCTTCACCTCCTGTTCCTCTGACTATGGAATCTCCTATCAACACTGCCGTTCTCTTCACCTCTCTGCTCCTCTGACTATGGAATCTCCTATCAACACTGCCGTCCTCTTCACCTCTCTGCTCCTCTGACTATGGAATCTCCTATCAACACTGCCGTCCTCTTCACCTCTCTGTTCCTCTGACTATGGAATCTCCTATCAACACTGCCGTCCTCTTCACCTCTCTGTTCCTCTGACTATGGAATCTCCTATCAACACTGCCGTCCTCTTCACCTCTCTGCTCCTCTGACTATGGAATCTCCTATCAACACTGCCGTCCTCTTCACCTCTCTGTTCCTCTAACTACGGAATCTCCTATCAACACTGCCGTCCTCTTCGCCTCTCTGTTCCTCTGACTATGGAATCTCCGATCAACACTGCCGTCCTCTTCACCTCTCTGTTCCTCTGACTATGGAATCTCCGATCAACACTGCCGTCCTCTTTCCCTCTCCGTTCCTCTGACTATGGAATCTCATATCAACACTGCCGTCCTCTTCACCTCTCTGTTCCTCTGAGCCAGAGCAGCAGACATTGCCAGAGACCCGGTCACTGTGGCTCCTGCCTATAGCTTGTTCCCCTCATTGGTGTCTAATGCTGTACACTTATTACTGAGGGGATTGGCCACAGGAATACTCTGCACTGACTGTTTATTTCGCTATCTTCTCCTGACAGTCACCTAGTTGCTTGTTTCCTGCAATCTGGGTTCCTTTCTTTCCCTTCTTCAGTCACCTATATGGGACGAATATCTTCGAGGAGCAACTTCAGTTCCTTAATACATTATCTCCGAAGATGCAGCTCGCTGCATCTCATTCATATGTGTTTACCCATGAGACTGGAAGTCTCCCAGACTTTCCACATCCCACACAGAGTGCAAAACACTGCCCCTGGAGCCACTCCATCGACACTACTCTGCCTTAACAGATGAGGAATGAACAAGTAAGAACGGAAAGAGAGAAACATACCAGATACTTCACCTCACCCGAGCACATTGAGCCAAAGCCACTCTGAACACTGGCACCCTCACAGGAATGGCCACTCTGCTTGCACTTGAATTATTCTTATTGGCCCTTTCTAATGAATCCCTCTTGCTGATTGGTCGCTGCCTAACTCAGAGAAATTGCCACAAGGCTCTGCCTTTTTGGAGCTGATGGCATCCCTTATTGAAAGGTAGATCTACCTTACACACTCCCTCACATTGATTGCCCAACTCAGTGAAACCGCTGCGAAGCTCTACCTTTTAACTCTGGATCGTGGACTTGATTTGAAAGTGCTCTTTTCATGCCTCCCTCACATTCATTGCCCATGTCCACTAATGCCATATTGACAGCATTCTTCGGGTAAATATATGCAGTAGCTCAGCAAGACATTTTTTTATATGTCATAAGACAAGTTCTTGCTTTTTCTCTCTCATTTGGTTATTGCTGTCAGTCATCAAATATTTCATATTCTGCATCTTCTCTACGGCCTTGCAGAAATTTATAGCATACATTTTCCATTTGTACCCTTGCTCACTAATCCAAATATCTAATCAGCCAATCATGTGGCAGCAACTCAATGCATAAAAGCATGCAGACGTGATCAAGACGTTCAGTTGTTGTTCAGAGCAAACATCAGAATGAGGAGGAAATGTGATCTGAGTGACTTTGACCATGGAATAATTGTTGGTGCCAGACAGGGTGGTTTAGGTATCTCAGAAACTGCTGATCTGGGATGGAAATAACTCAGAAAATGTGTAGTTTGGGTGTTTGATGGTTGGGTTGAGTTGATCTCTGACCTTGGCAATCCATTTGGAAATGTTTCGTCACCAAACAAGGAGACATCATCGGTGCACTGTTCTTTTGTGGTGTGTCCTCTGAATGCTGGGCCTTTATATATATATATATCAATCAACTGATGGTGTCATAATGGAAACCAAATTACGATGTAGGGAGAGTCTCATCGCTGATTGGTTGCAAGGCAAATTGTGCATTGTGATCTAGAATTTTGCTCACATTGGCTTATAAATAGGACAGTGGCAGGATTCCCTGAGGCCACACACTTCAATTCCACAGACCACTGTCTGTCCATGGCCTCCTCTACCGTCAAGATGAGGCCACGCGCAGGTCGATGGAGCAATACCTTATCTCCCGCCTAGGTAGCCTCCTACCTGCTGGCATGAACATCCAACTCACAGACCTCCGTTGATACCCCTGCCCCCCTTACCCCATCCCTATCTATAATTTTAGTCTGGTTCTCTTTCGCTCTCTTTCCCCCCCTCACTATAATCTCCCCCCAGCCCTATCTTTCTTTCTCTTTTATTACCCATAATTCTCCACCTTCCCCCAACCCATTTCCCTTCAGCCTATCACTTCCCAGCTCTCTTCTTTATTCCTCCCCCCACTTCTTATCCCCCCTCGACCATCCCATGTTACTTCACTCCTGATGAAGGGTTTTGGCCTGAAACGTCGTCACTACCTCCTCCCATAGATGCTGTCTGGCCTGCTGAGTTCTGCCAGCATTTTGTGTTTTTATTGAGGTCTACATGTATGTTTACAGAATTGTTTGTGGAAAACCGTGCTTCTAAGAATTTTCTTGCATGCCATGTGTGTGATTATGCCATGACTTTCACTGATGCCCAGTCGAATTTGTGACCTTCTTGCTCTTCCTGGATAGAGACCAGGAGAGTTGGTCATGCTCCTTACAGTCAGTTGATGTTCATGGATCCTTGTGGATAGTTTTCTCCCAGTTTGGCTGACATAATATTTTGTAATGCCCGTGTAGCACCAGACTTGTCGTGTGTGACCATTTGGTGCACTCTTTGAGAAAATCAAGTTACACACGGTGCCAGCAAGCCATCAGAGGAATCCAGGTATCAGAAGAAGGCAGTGAATAGGAGCACACACTTCTGGAGAAAAGGTTTTGTTTATAAGAGAAGAACAATATGTACAAAATACTTAAATAAGCAAGAACAATTCAAAATTCAAACATTCTGTTCAGGTTCTAAATCTTAGATAACAAACCACAACAAATTCCTTTTTAATTAGAATCAATGAAATTGCTTTAATACCCTAATCTCTCTAACTAATTAGATCTAGTGTTATTCCCTATTTAAAAGTTTACAGACTAAACTTTCCTTTTTACTTATCCCTAGTTAGTTAGAAAAACAAATATAATCCCTACTTTCAAGTATTATAGTTAACTTCAGTTTCAGTTCGAGGCAGTATATCTACAAGTTTAAATTCAAGTTCAAAAATTATATGTACAGTTTTACTCCTTTCATGACAATTCTCCAACATCACAACTTTTAAACAAAGTAAATCTATTTCAGTAATTTATCAAAGTCTTTGTAGAAATAATCAGTTCTTGCAGAAAATTAAATTCAGATTCTTTGAATGAAAATAAACTTATACATCCAACCGTATTAAATCCATTGCGTTATTACACATTTCATTCCCACACTGGTCCTTCATCTTGGGTGGCTCACCATCTTGTCTCTTATTTAGTAGAGCTACTAGGACTTGATGTTTCAATCCTAATGATAAAGTCAGCACTCTCGATGTTGGCAGTGGTTTGGAGTGGTGACGAGGAGGGTAGCTACGCCATTGGGGTCATCAGGTGGGCACCCTCCTTCTTTGGTGTTTCATTGATAAGCCCACAATGTCTCCAGAGGGCTCAACGGTGCTACCTGGCGTCCCAGATACAACCCCCTCATTTCTGTCCCCTCCTGTCTTCATCTTGCAGCCCAGTTGTTGTCTTTCCTTTTAATCCAAATCCAATTGCTGCTTTCCTCTGCTGCATTTGACAAGGATTTGATTGCTTGTTGGAGGGAGACACACCTCACCCCCACCTTCTTCAATAGACTGGTTGTAGATGTAGCAACAAATCCCCTGCATCCCACTTCTACAGGGAAAATCTTGGTCATCCAACCGTTCTGAGCAGCTTCAGTTGCCAGTTCAGAGTACCTGGTCTTTTTCCTCTCATAAGCTTCTTCAACGCCATCTACCCATGGTACTGTCAATTCCACAACATATGCCAGCTTGGCTGTTCTGGACCACAGGACAATGTCTGGCCGGACTGTTGTAGCCACAATATTTGGGGGAAACACAAGCTTTTTCTCCAAGTCCACGTCCATTTTCCAATCCCAAGCAACATGCAGAATGCTTATGTCCTCTGATGTTACCTGGTGATCTGGAGGTTGGCCTGCTGGTACAAATTATGTAATGTGGATATTTCCTGCCAATATTTGTGGGAGAGCATTTACGGTGGTTTGCCTCTGTTCCAAGATTGATGCCAGCTGTCTGAGAACTTGGTTATGTCGCCAAGTGTACCAGCCCTGGCTGAGGCTCATGGTGCATCCTGTTAAAATGTGCCTTAGTGATCCAGGTGCTTGACAAAGAGAGCAAGTGGGGTCTTTTCCCCACCACTGGTTCAGGTTTTGAGGTGTTGGTAGGAGGTCATAAGTGGCTCTGATGACAAAACTTAGCCGAGATCCCTCCGTCTCCCAGATGTCACGCCAACTGAGTTTCCTCTTTTACAGACTCTCCCAATTAGTCCATTGGCCCTGCTTGGCCATTGAAATGACTCTGGCGTGTCGCTCTGCCTCCTCCTGTCCCCTCACCTCCTCCACCACGAGCCGTCTCTTCTGCGCTGATGTTGCCTTGTGCCATAGAGGAGCCTTTGGGACGAGCCCGAGCCCAGCTCTCCCATGTTGGACTTGGCCAACCACATCCCTGAAGTGAAGAGCAGACCTAACACTGAACGGCTTCAGATGGGGTCCACTTCCTCCAGTTGCCACGGGGGGGGGGGCGCTGTTCGAATAACAGTATCGTCACATTCAGTGAGGGTAATGACCAACCTTGCTTTGGTACATTTGTATTCTTCCACAAGACTTGTATTTGGTAATTCCAATTTGCCGTTCCCGTACAGTCCAACAGGACTTAAGCATTGTGGAAGTCCAAGCCACTGCTTCACATGTGTGCTGATCACTCTTTCGAGCTTTTCCACCTTGTTGATGGGGATTTCATACACTGTTAAAGACCACATGAGTCTTGGGAGTATACTGAACTGGAAGCTTGAGTTTTCCTGGCAGCCAGGTCTTGTTGATGCGAGCTATGTATGTGATGGTTTCCTTTTTGAGTTGTTTAAACTGCTCGGTGTCCTTGAGCTTGGCATCATACCATCAGCCCAAGCTCTTCACTGGCATTTCTGACACAGTTGGGACAGGTGTTCCATCAATATGAAATCTTTGATCCGTGACTTGACCTTTGACAATGGAGATGCTTCTGCACTTGCTGGGCTTGATTTTCATCCTGGCCCATGTGATGTTTTGATGAAGCTTTTGCAGAAGACTCTTGATGCAGGGGACAGTTGTCGTCAGTATTGTTATATCATCCATATAGGCTCATATCAGTGGTAACTGTTGACCAAACTGTAGTCGTTTTCCTCCCACAACCCATTTTGAGGCTGATAATGAGCTCCATTGCCATAGTGAAGGCCAATGGGGAGATGGTGCACCCCGCCATGATGCCTACTTCCAGTGGTTGCCAAGCTGTGGTGAAGTCTGATGTTGTGAGACAAACTTGCAGATCCTGGAAGTACTGTTTTACCGGATTTGTTATTGTTGCAGGCACCTGAAAGAATTCAAAAGCAGTCCACAGCAGGGAATGAGGAGCTGATCCATAGGCATTGGCCAGGTCGAGGAACAAGACATGCAGATCCTTTTCTTCTTTCTTAGCTGTCTGGATTTGATGCCATATAACACTGGTATGTTCAAGGCATCCCGAGAAGCCTGCTATGCCAGCCTTTAGGATTGATGTGTCAATGAAATGGTTTTGTTTCAGATATTTTGTAAGTCTTTGCGCCAACATGTGAAATGAAATAGTTTATCATCCATGGAAAGTCAATTCACAAACTTGTTCAAAACTTAACGAAAAGCCTTGGTATGATTTTACAGAACAAATTCCCGACTACACGGTAGGGATTTAGAGAAGGAAGTCTGAGAATTGGAATGGGAGCGTTGCGGGAGCCATTTTCTTTTTCTTCTCATCGGGGTTAGGAGAGGCGGAATTGCGCAGGCGTGTGACATCGGGCAGTGAAACGCAGAAGATTTAAAAGGAACACAGCCTTATACAGCGGGCAGCAGAGTGAGCCGGAAACAGAGAGAAGGCTGAAGGGCTTTGGCTCAAAGGGCTTAGGCGGAAACAGGCGAGGCAAGGTAGGTTTAGTTTTCAATTTTTCCTGTTATTTGAGGAAAGGAGGAATTATGAGTGTGAGGGCAGCTTGGTGTTCTCAGTGTCAGATGTGGGAGGTCCTGGAGTCTCCTAGCCTCCTGGATGTCCATATCTGCTCCAGGTGCACCAAGCTGCAGCTCCTAAGGGACCATGTTAGGGAACTGGAGCTGCAGCTCGATGACCTTCTTCTGGTCAGGGAGAGTGGGGAGTTGATAGAGAGGAGTTACAGGCCGGTGGTCACACCAGGGCCACGGGAGACAGACAAGTGGGTCATAGTTAGGAGAGGGAAGGGGAAGAGTCAGGTACTAGAGTACCCCTGTGGCTGTACCCCTTGACAATAAGTACTCATGTTTGAGTACTGTTAGGGGGGGACAACCTACATGGGGGAAGCGACAGTGGCTGTGCCTCTGGCACAGATCCTGCCCTGTAGCTCAGAAGGGTAGGGAAAGGAAGAGGAAGGCAGTAGTAATAGGGGACTCGATAGTTAGGGGGTCAGATAAGCGATTCTGTGGATGCGATCAGGAGATCCGAATGGTAGTTTGCCTCCCTGGTGCCAGGGTTCAAGATGTTTCTGATCACGTCCAAGATATCCTGAAGTGGGAGGGTGAGGAGCCAGAGGTCGTGGTACATATAGGTACCAATGACATAGGTAGGAAAAGGGAAGAGGTCCTGAAAGGAGAATATAGGGAGTTAGGAAGGGAGTTGAGAAGAAGGACCACAAAGGTAGTAATCTCGGGATTTCTGCCTGTGCCGTGCGACAGTGAAAGTAGGAATGGAATGAGGTGGAGGATAAATGTGTGGCTGAGGGATTGGAGCAGGGGGCAGGGATTCAAGTTTCTGGATTATTGGGACCTCTTTTGGGGCAGGTGTGACCTGTACAAAAAGGACAAGTTGCACTTGAATCCTAGGGGGACCAATATCCTGGCGGGGAGATTTGCTAAGGCTACTGGGGGGACTTTAAACTAGAATGGTTGGAGGGTGGGAATCAAATTGAAGAGACTTGGAGAAAGGAGGTTAGTTCACAAATAGAGAAAGCTTGTACACAGTGTGTGAGGGAGGATAGGCAGGTGATAGAGAAGGAGAGCACTCAGACCGAAGATGTAGGGGAGAAGGAAGAAAAAGAAGATAGTAAAGTTGTTTGCACCATGAGGTAGAAACAGAGAGTAAGAGGTGGATAAATTCTTAAATGAATCTATTTTAATGCTAGGAGCATTGTAAGAAAGGTGGATGAGCTTAGAGCATGGATTGATACCTGGAAATATGATGTTGTAGCTATTAGTGAAACATGGTTGCAGGAGGGGTGTGATTGGCAACTAATTATTCCTGGATTTCATTGCTTCAGGTGTGATAAAATTGGAGGGACAAGAGGGGGAGGTGTTGCATTGCTTGTCAGAGAAAATATTACAGCGGTGCTCTGGCAGGATAGATTAGAGGGCTCATATAGGGAGCCTATTTGGGTGGAATTGAGGAATGGGAAAGGTATAGTAACACTTATAGGGGTGTATTATAGACCACCTAATGGGGAGCGAGAATTGGAGGAGAAAATTTTTAAGGAGATAGCAGATATTTGTAGTAAGCACAAGGTTGTGATTGTGGGAGATTTTACTTTTCCATACATAGACTGGGAAGCCCATACTGTAAAAGGACTGGATAGTTTGGAGTTTGTAAAATGTGTGCAGGATAGTTTTTTGCAGCAATACACAGAGGTACCAACTACAGAAGAGGCAGTGTTGGATCTCTTGTTAGGGAATGAGATAGGTCAGGTGACGGAGGTATGTGTTGGGGAGCACTTCGGGTCCAGTGATCACAATGCCATTAGTTTCAATAAAATTATGGAGAAGGATAGGACTGGACCCAGGGTTGAGATTTTTGATTGGAGAAAGGCTAACTTTGAGGAGATGCAAAAGGATTTAGAAGGAGTGGATTAAGACAATTTGTTTTATGGGAAGGATGTAATAGAGAAATGGGGGTCATTTAAAGATGAAATTTTGAGGGTACAAAATCTTTATGTTCCTTTTAGATTGAAAGGAAAGGTTAAAAGTTTGAGAGAGCCATGGTTTTCAAGGGATATTGGAAACTTGGTTTGGAAAAAGAGAGAGATCTACAATAAATATAGGCAGCATGGAGTAAATGAGGTGCTCGAGGAATATAAAGAATGTAAAAAGAATCTTAAGAAAGAAATTAGAAAAGCTAAAAGAAGATATGAGGTTTCTTTGGCAAGTAAGGTGAAAGTAAATCCAAAGGGTTTCTACAGTTATATTAATAGCAAAAGGATAGTGAGGGATAAAATTGGTCCCTTAGAGAATCAGAGTGGACAGTTATGTGTGGAGCCAAAAGAGATGGGGGAGATCTTGAACAATTTCTTCTCTTCGGTATTAACGATGGAGAAGGATATTGAATTGTGTAAGGTGTGGGAAACAAGTAGGGAAGTTATGGAAACTATGATGATTAAAGAGGAGGAAGTACTAGTGCTTTTAAGGAATATAAAAGTGGATAAATCTCTGGGTCCTGACAGGATATTCACTAGGACCTTGATGGGAAGTTAGTGCAGAAATAACAGGGGCTCTGACAGAAATATTTTAAATGTCATTAGAAATGGGGATGATGCTGGAGGATTAGCATTTTGCTCATGTGGTTCCATTGTTTAAAAAGGGTTCTAAGAGTAAACCTAGCAATTATAGGCCTGTAAGTTTGACGTCAGTGGTGGGTAAATTAATGGAAAGTATTCTTAGAGATGGAATATATATTTATCTGGATAGACAGGGTTTGATTAAGAACAGTCAGCATTGATTTGTGCGTGGAAGTTCATGTTTGACAAATCTTACTGAATTTTTTGAAGAGGTTACTAGGAAAGTTGACAAGGGTAAAGCAGTGGATGTTGTCTATATGGACTTCAGCAAGGCCTTTGACAAGGTTCTGCACAGAAGGTTAGTTAGGAAGGTTCAATCGTTAGGTATTAATATTGAAGTAGTAAAATGGATTCAACAGTGTTTAGATGGGAGATGCCAGAGAGTAGTGGTGGATAACTGTTGTCAGTTTGGAGGCTGGTGACTAGTGGTGTGCCTCAGGGATCTGTACTGGGTCCAATGTTGTTTGTCATATACATTAATGATTTGGATGATGGGGTGTTAAGTTGGATTAGTAAGTATGGAGATGACACTAAGATAGGTGGCATTGTGGATAATGAAGGGTTTCAAAGCTTGCTGAGAGATTTAAGCCAGTTAGAAGAGTGGGCTAAAAGATGGCAGATGGAGTTTAATGCTGATAAATGTGAGGTGCTACATTTTGGTAGGACTTATCAAAATAGGACATACATGGTAAATGGTAGGGCATTGAGGAATGCAGTAGAACAGAGTGATCTAGGAATAATGGTGCATAGTTCCCTGAAGGTAGAATCTCATGTGGATAGGGTGGTGAAGAAAGCTTTTGGCCTTTATAAATCAGAGCATTGAGTATAGGAGTTGGGATGTAATGTTAAGATTGTATAAGGCATTGGTAAGGCCAAATTTGGAGTATTGTGTACAGTTCTGGTCACCGAATTATAGCAAAGATGTCAACAAAATAGAGAGAGTACAGAGGAGATTTACTAGAATGTTACCTGGGTTTCAGCACCTAAGTTACAGGGAAAGGTTGAACAAGTTAGGTCTTTATTCTTTGGAGCATATAAGGTTAGGGGGGACTTGATAGAGGTATTTAAAATATGAGGGAGATAGATAGAGTTGACATGGATAGGCTTTTCCATTGAGAGTAGGGGAGATTCAAACAAGAGGACATGAGTTCAGAGTTAAGGGACAAAAGTTTAGGGGTAACATGAGGGGGAACTTCTTTACTCAGAGAGTGAATGCTGTGTGGAACAAGCTTCCAGTAGAAGTGGTAGAGGCAGGTTCAGTATTGTCATTTAAAGTAAAATTGGATAGGTATATGGACAGGAAAGGAATGTAGGGTTATGGGCTGAGTGCGGGCCAGGGGAACTAGATGAGAGTAAGTGTAAGGCACGGACTAGCAGGGCCGAGATGGCCTGTTTCCATGCTGTAATTGTTATATGGTTATATTTTGGACATTCGTCTCTGCCGATATTGTCTCGTTATAGCTGCTGTGTTTTAAAGCCATAGCTTCAATAAATCCATTATCGCTATTGCCTCTCCTCCAGGGGTTTCAGCGTGAGGTTTTCCAGTTAGTAGGGTAAAGATACTCTCCTCATTCCACTCTTAAACGTTCATACCTTCAACTTCTAATTGTTGCTTCATTTCTCTCCTTCCCATGGCTACTTCAGCCACCCCACACCCTCGCATAGTGTTTTTTACAAATTCTCCTTTTTGTTTTTAAATCAGTAAACCTTGTTTTCATCCCTCTGCCAGTAGAACTTCCTAACATTACAACTTTGGGTTTAATTAACCTGGGTTACAATTTGCTGCAGTTCCTGCTTTTGATTTTATAGACCACATTGGTCTCGCCCAATTGTTGGTTTGATCTTTTGGTCTGCAGAGTACTGTCCTTAATGTTGCTGTTGGGTTAAGGCTGATTTATACCTGTGCATCGCATCTATGCCATAGGTACTGCGTACCCTATGCCTTACAGTACGCTGTAGGGTCACATGCACCTCCCCAAAAAACTCTTTCACGTGTCGCAGCAACGCAGACTGCAACAACTGTGATTGGCCCTCAACTCTTTATTTTTTTCCATTGGTTAATACAGTAGCACTGAGTAAATTGGTCTTGATGCTAATTAGGGTGATGCATTAAGGTTTCAGATGTGTTCTAAGTTACAGAATGTGCAAGGTACAAGAATTGTCAGGACAGAATTGGCACCACTTTACTAAGATTAACATTATCAGAATAGTGAGAACGGGTTCACTTTATGTTGGCGCTGTCTATGGTCATCTGCAGAGTTATCCCAGGCAAAGCTATTCATGGAAAAGTTCTGCCCCAGTACAACTTATCTGGATGCAGGTTTGTTATCCAAAAGTGAATGATGGCAAAAGGAAAGATCCAGATAGTCCTTCCTTGAAAAATGTTGGCAATTCTTTGTGAGCGAAGGCGTGCAGCAGTTCCCTTCAAAGCCTTGTCAGAAGTCATCAGCCCTCCACCAGCACACGTAAGTTTTTTTCTGTCTTTCTTCTGCACACTCAATGTACACCAAGCAGAGGTTTGTCTCTAAAATTAACAACCAGTTGACATTACACCCAACAGTCCTGTCATTACCATTAGCTTCAGGCTTTAGGACAAATAACAATGCTCAGAAGTTTAAATCTCCTGGGTTCCAAGATTCCAGAGGGTTTATTAGAAACACAGAATCATAGAAAACATATAGCAAAATAAAGGCCCTTCAGCTCACAAAGCTGTGCCGAACATGTCCTTACCTTAGAAATTACCTACGGTTTACACATAGCCCTGTATTTTTCTAAGCTCCATGAGTTTTCTAAGACTCCAGGAGTCTCTTAAAAGGCCCTATTGTATCCGCCTCCACCACTGTTGCTGGCAGCTCGTTCTACGCCCTCACCACTCTCTGTGTAAAAAACTTACCCCTGACATGCCTCTGTGCCCACTTCCAAGCACCTTAAAACTGTGCTCTCTCATGATAGCCATTTCAGCCCTGGGAAAAAGCCTCTGACTATCCACATAATCAATGCCTCTCATCATCTTATAAACCTCTATCAGGTCACCTCTCATTGTCCGTCACTCCAAAGAGAAAAGGCCATGTTCACTCAACCTGTTTTCATAAGGCATGCTCCCCAATCCAGGCAACATCCTTGTAAATCTCCTCTGCACCCTTTCTATGGCTTCCACATCCTTCCTGTAGTG
Source organism: Hypanus sabinus (assembly GCF_030144855.1). Lineage (NCBI taxonomy): Eukaryota > Metazoa > Chordata > Chondrichthyes > Myliobatiformes > Dasyatidae > Hypanus > Hypanus sabinus. The sequence goes on along the minus strand of NC_082730.1, from coordinate 50,805,782 downwards.
AGGCGACCAAAACTGAGCACAGTACTCCAAGTGGGGTCTGACCAGGGTCCTATACAACTGCAATATTACCTCTCGGCTCCTGAATTCAATTCCACGGTTGATGAAGGCCAATACACCATATGCCTTCTTAACCACAGAGTCAACCTGTGCAGCTGCTTTGAGCGTCCTATGGACTCAAACCCCGCTGTAACTTCTGACAGACCTCCACACTATCCACAACACCTCCAACCTTTGTGTCATCAGCAAACTTGCTAACCCATCCTTCCACTTCCTCATCCAGGTCATTTACAAAAATTTTAAAAATCAACCTTTTTTATTGTTGTTTACTGTCTTGTTTTTATCTACCGCTCTGTTTGATTGCCTGAGAGAGAGTCAAACAGAGTATCATTGTACCTATGTATGTGTAACGACAATAAAAATCATTCATTCATTCATCACAAAGAGTAAAGGTCCCAGAACAGATCCCTGATGCACACAACTGGTCATCAACCTCCATGCAGAATATGACCCATCTACAACCACTCTTTTCCTTCTGTGGGCAAGCCTTCTTTGGATCCACAAAGTAATGTCCCCTTGGATCCCATGCCTCCTTACTTTCTCAATAGGCCTTGCATGGGGAACCTTATGTCATGCAGGTGAGAAACTGCTAGAAAATTCAGCAGTCTGTGAACAAGGAGGCAATTAAAAGAGAGAGAGGACTCTGACTTGGTTTTGATAACACTTTTAATTGTGACCTTGAGAGAGAGAGTACGGCACCAGCTGGGAAGTCACCATGGTAACAGCTCAGATCGGTTGGGCTAACGGACGGCTGGAATTTCAAATGGATTATAAAAAGTTGAGGCTTTTGGTCTGATAACAGCAGAGGAGACATGACATGGGAGAATTGCGGAAGCTACCCGAGAAACCACTGGTGGAGTTTAAGACCACCACGAGGGTGGAGGCCACGGATTGTTTAATTTCGACCCGTGATTACCAGTGTGGGTAAGAGCTTGCCTGTGGGGGTCTGCTGGTGGTGAACCCGTGCCGTGGGTTAGTAGACCGTTCCCTAGAAGGGGCTCTGTCTGTCTGTGTCTGTGTGGGGTTCACACGAAGTGACTCTAAAGACTTCAGAAGCAAGAGCAACTAAAGCTGCCAATATGAACATCAACTCAATTAACTCTCTCTCTCTCTCTCTCTCTCTCCATCAATTCAACTTGACACAACACAAAGTGAACTGAACTGCTTAAACTTACCTGACACAGTAAGACTGATATCTACCTCTGGGACTATTATCTTTGTATCTACACACTCACGTTTATGGAGATATATATAAAAAATAGTTTATAACCTGTATTGTATTATCCAGTTTTAATTATATTAATTCTTAGTAGTAATGAATATAGTCTTAATTTATAGTAAACCAAACTCTAGGTGTGTTCCATTTCTGCTGGTCCTTTTCAAATTGTCATGGAATTCGTGACAAAATTGGGACCTGCATCCGGGATCTGAACAAATTTGGTTGGAGCCAATTTTCAAAATTGTGGGGGCTTCTCTTAATTTGGGAAATCCCTTGTAATTAACCTGTGTGTGGAAAACAGCAGAAATGGAGGCTATTGAATTTATAGAGAACCCTACTCCTCTGTTTTTGAGGAGAGCCAAAAAGGAGATGCTATGTGACATTGCTAAAAAATGGAAACTTCCCAGAATACAGAGGAGTATGACAAAGGCAGGCATTCAGAGGAAAATAGCTGAATATTGTGTTGGGGAAGAGTTATTTGAGGAGAAGTCACTATAGGAGTTTCTGATAGGTGATGGGGAGACCCTGTTATGATTAGAACAATTAAGAATGGAGAGACTTAAGTTCGAAGTTGCAGAGGCAGAGAAACAGAGGGAGTTTGAGAGGGAGATTCGGCATCAAGAGGGTCAGGTGTCAGGCCGTGGTGGCGAGAGGGGTGTATCAATTAATGTCAGTCAGGAAATTAAGTTTGCTGAAGGAGACATTGATAGGTACTTCCTACATTTTGAGAAAGTGGCTCAGAACAGGAAGTGGCAGAGCGAGGACTGGGCAGTATTGCTGCAAAGTGTGTTAAAAGGCAAGGCACAGCAAGCATATTCTGCCTTGTCTGTGACTGAGTCGACTAATTATGATGCTGTGAAGGAGGCTGTGCTTAAGGTCTATGAAATGATGCCAGAAGCCTACCGACAGAAGTTTTGTGGTTTGAGGAAGTCTGGGAACCAGACATATATAGAGTTTTCCCATGAAAGGAGAGGTACTTTGATCGGTGGTGTGCCTCGAAAGAGGTAGACAAGGATTACCACAAAGTGAGACAGCTGATGATGATCAAGGAATCTAAAGAGTGTGTCCCTAGTGAGATACGGACATACTTAGAAGAGAAAGAGGTTGAGACTCTTTCCAAGGCTGCTAGTTTAGCGGATGAGTTTGCCCTGACTCACAAGATTAAGTTTTTCCTGAGCAAGGGTTATCAGAAGAGTTTTCCGGGATAATCCACTAAGTAACACAGGAAACAAGGCAGGAGCTAGTGACACTTAAGGGGTACGGACAATGTCATTGCGGATTGCCTATCCCGCTGTTAAAATAAATGCTGATGAACTGTGTAAATGCTAAATGTACACTTTGTGAAGTAGAATGTAGTGCTTGGTGTGTAGAATCTGTGAGTGAGCAACATTTTGCTCAAAGATCAAAATTTTCCCAAAAGGGGGAAGGTGTCACGCAGGTGAGAAACTGCTAGAAAATTCAGCGGTCTATGAACAAGGAGGCAATTAAAAGAGAGAGAGGACTCTAACTTGGTTTTGATAACACTTTTAATTGTGACCTTGAGAGAGAGAGTACGGTGCCAGCTGAGACACGAGCTGGGAAGTCACCATGGTAACAGCTCAGAGCGGTTGAGCTAATGGACAGCTGGAATTTCGGATGGATTATAAAAAGTTGAGGCTTTTGGTCTGATAACAGCAGAGGAGACACGACATGTGAGAATTGCAGAAGCTACCCGAGAAACCACTGGTGGAGTTTAAGACCACCACGAGGGTGGAGGCCACAGACCGATTAATTTCAACCCATGATTACCAGTGTGGGTAAGAGCTTGCCTGTGGGGGTCTGCTGGATATATATAAAATAGTTTATAACCTGTATCATATTATCCGGTTTTAATTATATTGATTCGTAGTAGTAATGAATATAGTCTTAATTTATAGTAAACCAGACTCCAGGTGTATTCCATTTCTACTGGTCCTTTTCAACTTGTCACAGGATTCGTGACACTTATCAAATGCCTTGCTGAAACATTACATCTACTGCTCTACATTCATCAATGTGTTTAGTCACATCCTCAAAAAATTCAGTCAGGCTCATAAGACACAACCTGACTTTGACAAAACCATGCTGACTATTCTTAATCATATTCCGCCTCTCCAAATATTCATAAATCCTGCCTCTCAGGATCTTCTCCATCAACTTACCAGCCACTGAAACATGACTCACTGGTCTATAATTTCCTGGGCTATCTCTACTCCCTTTCTTGAATAAGGAAACAACATCCACAATCCTCCAATCCTCCAGAACCTCTTCCATCCCCATTGATGATGCAAAGATCATCGCCAGAGGCTCAGCAATCTCCTCCCTCACCTCCTACAATAGCCTGGGGTACATCTTGTCCGGTTGGGGTGATTTATCCAACTTTATGCTTTCCAAAAGCTCCAACACATCCTCTTTTGTAAAATCTACATGCACAAGCTTTTCAGTCCACTGCAAATCATCCCTACAATCACCAATATCCTGAATACTGAAGCAAAGTATTTATTAAGTACCTCTGCTATCTCCTCCAGTTCTATACACACTTTTCCACTGTCACACTTGATTGGTCCTATTCTGTCAGGTCACATCCTCTTGCTCTTCACATATTTGTAGAATGCCTTGGGGATTTCTTTAATCCTGTCTGCCAAGGCCTTCTCACGGTGCCTTCTGTCTCTCCTAATTTCATTCTTAAGCTCCTTCCTGCTAGCCTTGTATTCTTCTAGATTTCTATCATTACCTAGTTTTTTGAACCTTTTGTAAGCTTTTCTTTTCTTCTAGACTAGATTTACAACAGCCTTTGTACACCACGGTTCCTGCACCCTACTATCCTTTCTCATTGGAATGTACCTATGCAACTCCATGCAAATATCCCCTGAACATTTGCCATATTTCTTCCATACATTTCCCTGAGAACATCTGTTCCCAATTTATGCTTCTGAGTTCCTGCCTAATAGCCTCATATTTTCCCTTACTCTAATTAAATGCTTTCCTAACTTGTCTGTTCCTATCCCTCTCCAATGCAATGGTGACAGAGACAGAATTGTGATCACTGTCTCCAAAATGCTCTCCCACTGAGAGATCTGATACCTGACCAGGTTCATTTCCCAATACCAGATCAAGTACAGATCTTGTAGGCTTATCTACATATTGTGTCAGGAAACCTTCCTGAACACACCTAACAAACTCCACCCCATCTAAACCCCTTGCTCTAAGGAGATGCCAATCGATATTTGGGAAATTAAAATCTCCCACCATGACAACCCTATTATTATTACACCTTTCCAAAGTTTTTCTCCCTATCTGCTTCTCGATGTCCCTGGTGGTCTTTAAGAGAACACCCAGAAGGGGTATTGAACCATTCCTGTTCCTAACTTCCACCCACAGAGACTCCGTAGACAACCCCTCCATGCCTTCCTCATTTTCTGTAGCTGTGACACTATCTCTGATCAACAGCGCCACGCCCCCACCTCTCTATCCTTCCTCCCTGTCCTTTCTGAAACATCGAAAGCCTGGCACTTGAAGTAACCATTCCTGTCCCTGAGCCATCCAAGTCTCTGTAATGGGCACAACATCATAGCTCCAGGTACTGATCCACGCTCTAAGCTCATCCGATTTGTTCATAATACTCTTTGCATTAACATAGACACATCTGCTATACTTTATTAGGAGTTTGAAGAGATTTGGCATGTTAACAAATATGCTCAAAACTTTCTATAGTTGCACCACGGAGAGCATTCTGACAGGCTGCCTCACTGTCTGGCATGGAGGGGCTACTGCACAGGACTGAAAGAAGCTGCAGAGGGTTGTAAATCTAGTCAGCTTGGGTACTAGCCTACAAAGTATCCAGAACATCCTTAGGGAGCGGTGTCTCCGAAAGGCAGTGTCCATTATTAAGAACCTCCAGCTCCCATGGCATGTCCTTTTCTCACTGTTACCATCAAGTAGGAGGTACAGAAGCCTGAAGGCACACACTCAGCGATTCAGGAACAGCTTCTTCCCCTCTGCCATCTGATTCCTAAATGGACATTGAAGCTTTGGATGCTACCTCACTTTTTTAATATACAGCATGTGTTTTTTGCACATTTTTAAAAATAAACTATTCAATATACATGATTGATTTACTTGTTTATTTATTGTTTTATTTTATTTCTCTCTCTCTCTCCCTCTCTCTCTCTCTCTCTCTCTCCCTCTCCCTCACCCTCTCCCCCTCCTAGATTATGTATTGCATTGAACTGCTGCTGCCAAGTTAACAAATTTCACGTCACATGCCAGTGATAATAAACCTGAATCTGATTCTGATTCTCAAGCCATCGGTCTGAGTGCGTCCCTTCCCTATCACCTTCCTATCCTCCCTCTCACACTACCTCCAAGCTTTCTCTGTTTGTGAATCAACCCCCTCTTCCTCTGTCTCTTCAGTTTGGTTCCCACCGCCCCCCCCCAGCAATTCTACTTTAAACTCTCCCCACTAGCCTTAGCAAACCTCCCCACCAGGATATTGGTCCCACTGGGATTCATGTGCAACCCGTCCTTTTTGTACAGGTCACTCCTACCCCAAGAGGTCCCAATGATCCAGAAATCTGAATCCCTGCCCCCTGCTTCAGTCCCTCAGCCACATACTTATCCACCACCTCCCTCTATTCCTCTACTCACTGTCACGTGACACAGGCAGTAATCCCGAGATTACTATCTTTGTGGTCCTGTTTCTCAACTTCCTTCCTAACTCCCAGTAGTCTGCTTTCAGAACCTCCTCCCTTTTCCTGTCTATGTTGTTGGTACCAATATGTATCACGACCTCTGGCTGTTCTCCTTCCCACTTCGAGATATCGTGGACGCGATCAGAAACATCCCAGACCTTAGCATCTGGGAGGCAAACTATCATCTGCATTTCTTTCAACACACAAAATACCGGTGGAACACAGCAGGCCAGGCAGCATCTATAGGGAGAAGCACTGTCAACGTTTTGAACCAAGACCGTTCATCAGGGGCCCGAAACGTCGATAGCGCTTCTCCCCATAGATGCTGCCTGGCCTGCTGCGTTCCACCAGCATTTTGTGTGTGTTGCTTTGGATTTCCAGCATTTGCAGATTTCCTCGTGTTTGCTGATCCGCATTTCTTTCCTGTGTCTACAGAATCGCCTGACTAACCCCCTCACTATAGAGTCCTCTATCACTGCTGCCATCCTTTTGTTTTCCTGCCCTTCTGAGCCACAGGGCTGGACTCAGTGCCAGAGGCATGGCCACTGTTGCTTCCCCCAGGTAGGCTGTTCCCCCCAACAGTACTCAAACAGGAGTACTTATTGTTAATGGGGATAGCCACAGAGGTACTCTAGCATCTGAGTCTTGCCTTTCCCTCTCCTGACTGTTACCCGTTTATCTGTCTCCTGAGGCCCCAGTGTGACTACCTGCCTATAGCTCCTCTCTATCACCTCCTCAATCTCCATAATGAGACGAAGGTCATCGAGCTGCATCTCCAGTTCCCTAAGTCTCCTTAATTTTACTTCCATAAATCTTCCCTATAGATCCCTGCTCCACAGAAACACCAAGTTAAAATTGCCCTTCGAGACCAGCGTCACTTTACCCCCCTTACATCAATTGTGCAGGAGAAATAATGCTGGTGTTGTTAAAGAGTTCATTAAGTTGAAAAGTAAGTGTCATTTGATAACTTTCATCTGACATTGATGTGTTTTTATGGTATGAAAAGAAATAAATGTTTTTATCTTTCAAGAACATTCAGTTTCTCACAACAAACTTATTTGAATAATAGCATAACACTCCACCAAGTATCCCTTTAATACTTTCAACAGTATCCTTGAATATTTAAATTTGCTAGTGGGAAGGATTAAAGGCTATTTCACAACAATTCTAAATCAAGTCACCAACATATTTAGTTGCTAAACAGAGAAAATATAATGTCTTTTGCTAACAAGGGACCAAGAATTTGCTTACAGTCTGCTGACAATAAATAAGCTGGCGTGGGCAGATTTATGATCACAAGCTGAGCTCAGCCTGCCCTCTGCTGGAGTTTCTCCAGAAAAAAAAACACTTTCTAAAACCACCCTTACAATAAATGAAGGATTATTCCAAACTTGGAACATATGGAAATTCCACACAGCTCTCCCTCTTCATAGCACAGATGGGGAGGGCCAGAAACTCAGGAGTGTGAATGTTTGCTTACCGTAGTTTCCTGTGCAGACAAACCACACAGAAGGGAAGGCTCCCAAAGGGCCAAACACACTAAATGCTAGAGGATCTTAGCAAGTCAGGCAGCATTTTGTGTGTGTTGCTCTAGATTTCCAGCCAAAGGCTTTGTGGGTGCTGTGGGCAGGGTCCATACAAGTTAGGGCCACTAGTTTAGAGAACTGATTGGTTAAATCACGTCTAAAGATTGGAATCAGATGTGATCCTGGAGATGTAGTAGTAAGTAATTATTTTCTTTACTTCCACAAAACATATTGACGAATACCTCTTCAGAACTGGCCATCGCTAGCTCAGTGCAAACAATATTAATAGACAAGATCGGCTAATGTTAGGACAGCTTCTTGTAAAAGTCTGCTTCAGGTTTGCTTAAAGGGTATTGTTAGCTTTGTCCTTTACTGAGACAGAACAGGAATGGTTTGTCACAGAAGGGAAGCATGTGCATAAGCCATCATTTTGAATGTAACCTGTTACATTCAAACAATCGACATTACTAATCACAAATTTATCACCTAGAATTCTCAAGAATTCACTTGGAGAAACATAGGCAGTTGAGAAGTAAAGTACTAGTTGATCTCATTCTTTTACTAAAACATCCAACCTGCAGAAAATCAGCCAAACTCACATATGTTTAACCTCACTGGAGTCTGGAAGCCAAAGCTTACTTAGGATGTAGGACAGTCTGGAAACTGCAGGGCAAGCTAACGCCATAGACCAGAGTTGAAGGTCCTTGCTATTAAAACTGAGGTGGTATTCTAAAGTCACATAAACGTATATCTAACTGCTCACAGTAGAGAATTACAATCACCAGCAGCTCGCCTGTCCAGACCACTGCTCCTGAACAAAACCCTAAGACTTGAGTCACCACTAAGTGAAATTTCATTTTAATTACATCCACATACATAGAGTGTAAGGCTCTTCAAGTGCTCAAGTACCTCAAGATAGATTATTGCACTGTCAGATGAGTTACTATATTGGAATATGAAATAAATTACACCATATGTTTTGTTCACTCTTGCTGGCATCTATTCCCATCACCTGCCACCATCCCTCCACTTTCTCCAACCTACACGCACACCTACACTCAGACCTCAACGTAGTGGGTTTTGTACATGAGTGCTCTAGCCCCTAACTCCTCCCCTTGATGCGTGTTCCAGCCTAGCGAGTCAGATTAGTTCCAACTTGCAACTTGGAATATCAAGTGAAGATAGTCATGTCTTACCCCACTGGGGTTCATGACCAGTAGCACTGGAAACATAGCAGGAGGAGTGAAAACTAACCAATATATTAGCTAATAGGCTCAAAAAGCCAAGAAATCTAGCATCCTTTCCCAGCATTAGTAATGTTACCAGAGGAAGAATTCAGCTACTTTATAAGTGAAAACTAAATCAAGATCATCAATTTTTTCAGTAGAACAACATAGTGATTTTTCACAGACAGACATCAGTTAAATAGAGAGATTGGATATAAATGCCCTCAGAGCAGGGAAAATTCTGATGATAGGTTGATGACTTAATTCCCTCTCCTTAACTTTGCCTGACCTGCTCTTTATATCTAGTATTTTTTGTGTTCCAGGATCTTTGCCTTGGTTATTTCTGTTTTCTGATGACACACAAAGATACCCCAATGCCAAATAAAGCTACTGTGCTTATAGTTGCAATATTTACTGAAGCTCGGAGACAACACTGACTTTGCTCACATACCCTTCTGGTGAATTTGGAGGATTTTGCGAGAATATTGTTGGTGGGCCTTTCAAGTGACACCTGCCTCAGATAATCCAGATCTCAGAAGCATTTAGGATTGAGCAAGATTTGCCAAAAGGTGAGCTACAAAAAAACTGATGGATCGTTATTTTTAAGGCAATTTCAATGTCACATTTGAGTTGACTACAAACAGTTGGACTTGATCTTACCCAGTGTGAGCTTTGATCATTACCCCATCATACTTCCTCTGTATTACCGGGCCTGAGAACTTCTTAAACTGTCTGTAAGATTTAGCCAACAATACACAAACGGGTAACATAACAGTTTAAATGCCATTTGGGTGCATATATTAAAGAGTACATCTCTCAGACAAGAGCATTCCAGATTGGATCGGATTGGATTGGTGGACTGCAGGTGTGAAAACAATGGCTAAAAACAGAAAGAAGTATTTGTTTGCAGAAAGCACAAGAAAGATGTTGTAGAAAAGAGAGCAGTCTGCAACAACTAACAATGTGTTTGTGGCACCATACCTGTACATTTTTGGTTTTCTTCGTTAAGGAGGGTTACTTGCTTTGGAGACAGTTCAGAGAGGGTTCACTAATTGCTAGGATGAAGGGGTCTCCAATGAGGAAGGCTTGAGGAGATTGAGCCTTTATTCATGGGGGTGTATAAGAATAGCAGGTGATGATATTGAAGCACATAAGATTTTGAGGGGCAAGTAACCATTTCCCATGCTGTAAATTGATGTTGTGTTTGCAGATCACAGTTGCTCCTTATTCATTCTGTACTATCAACATCTTCCAAAGACTCAAGATAAATACTACATCATAAATTGATTTAAATTTTACCTTAATGCTGGATTTATTGAACAATAATAATAACAAGTCAATGGTAGCAGTGATACAACATACATATACACATACATATATAAATATAAATATATATTTTTATAACCATTATACATAGTTAAGACTTGCTTGGTAGATTAAAGATTAGTAAATATTGTGTGAAATTATAACAACAGTAACTTACTTACATAGTAGTTTATTTCATTTTCTCACCATCTATGGATACTGTCTGGCCTGATAAACTCTCCTTGAAAGTTCTAGGCAGAAGTGCTTATTTGAAACCAACTGAAATAACCCTTTAAATTGCAATATTGAATTAACTATTAATGAACCACATTTAAAAAATCTAAGGATAGAAATACATTTGATTTGAAAAAAAAATTGAAGTATTTATACTTGAATGACTTGGCTTCTGCCTTGACTAAATGTTAGGTAGCAAACAAACGTTTTGTAAATAATATGACAAATTTAACTGGGGCTCCACCAAGAAAGCCAAAGAAATGGTAAGAGTCAACAGCATTGGGGGTATTGGCCCAGTAGAATGCATTAATGTGGGTTCACTTATCCTTTCGCTGAGTTTGGAAGTACTTGCAGAGACACATTGGTGGCATTTTGTCAGTGCTTTGAGGTGCTTGCTGTAGGGAACACAAATCTCAGCTGCATATGGGAGAGCAGCAATCAGCTTTGGGACAAGTCTGAGTTCTGGATCTTCAAACACTCTTTCCCCTGACTTACTTCAAGCCATGTTGATGCATTGAAGGCCATTGTGAATTTCGCTGATGACATCAACCTTCAAAGACAGGTGGCTCTCAAGGGAAGGAGGTATCGCTCATTTTCCAGGATCTCATTATGAACCTTCAAAGAACAGTGTTGTGCAGCAAGGACAAGCTTCTGGAAGAACTTAGTCTTACATTAACGTGTTAATAATACTCCACAGTACAGACCATGGCACTCACTAACTCAATGAATCTCTATTCTATGCATCAGAAGTTTACAGAAACCCTGCATAAGTGGCAGAAGAAATGCACCACCTGTCAAACTACCATCCACTCACCCCACCTGCCACCTGCCACCTCATCTCTGAAAGATATGGTACCCATATTAATATTCCCACATCAGAACCCAGAAAATCAGAGTCAAAGCAGGTCATAGTCAGTCTTGAAGGGCTTCCTAAGGAGGAAGAAATATCAGCAATAAAATATTCATTTGTGTCACTCTTTACCCCATATACATTAATTACTCATTGTGTGAAATATTCTTATTTATTCCAACTTTGTCCTTTTCACAATGCATTTCTAAGGAACAATCTGATGCTGATCTTTAGTAAAGAACTCTAAATGTAGTTGTTATGCAGATTGAATATAAATGGAAAGATAAACAAAATGTTTAAACATTGATTTCCAAGCTAAATAATATTTTATCAGATGCAATTTAAACAACTCACAAATTAACAAAGTTGTAATTCAGTTAAAGCCAAATTGAAAACTGCTATCAGGCAGGTTAAACGACCAAAGAGAAAGTAAATTGACTGTAAGGTTGGTGTTGATAGCAAAGCCCCTTTTTCATATATTTTAAGGTCAGTCGGGTAGAAATTCATCTTTGATCTCTGACACTTAGCACTTGCTATAGTATTAGACATATGGTATATTCTCTTTCAATATCCCTGCCAGAGAAGTGAATGGGGCCAAATTTCAGATGGGGAGGCATTCCTTGCTATAATGCATACTTCAAGTTTGAGCTTTGAATTCAGAGTCCTTGAGTTGTAGAGTAACATAACTGATGGAAAAGTACCTAATTCACAACCGCTGACATTAAATTGGAGGTTCACTTTAAGAGGCTGGTCTGACATGATATAACCATATAACAATTACAGCACGGAAACAGGCCATCTCAGCCCTTCTAGTCCATGCCAAACGCTTACTCTCACCTAGTCCCACTGACCCGCACTCAGCCCATAACCCTCCATTCCTTTCCTGTCCATATACCTATCCAATTATACTTTAAATGACAATACCAAACCTGCCTCTACCACTTCAACTGGAAGCTCATTCCACACAGCTACCATTCTCTGAGTAAAGAAATTCCCCCTCATGTTCCCCTTAAACTTTTGCCCCCTAACTCTCAACTCATGTCCTCTTGTTTGAATCTCCCCTACTCTCAATGGAAAAAGCCTATCCACATCAACTCTATCTATCCCCCCTCATAATTTTAAATACCTCTATCAAGTCCACCCTCAACCTTCTATGCTCCAAAGAATAAAGACCTAACTTGTTCAACCTTTCTCTGTAACTTAGGTGCTGAAACCCAGGTAACACTCTAGTAAATCTCCTCTGTACTCTCTCTATTTTGTTGACATCTTTCCTGTAATTCGGTGACCAGAACTGTACACAATACTCCAAATTCGGCCTTACCAATGCCTTGCACAATTTTAACATTATATCCCAACTTCTATACTCAATGCTCTGATTTATAAAGGCCAACATACAAAAAGCTTTCTTCACCACCTTATCCACATGAGATTCCACCTTCAAGGAACTATGCACCATTATTCCTAGATCACTCTGTTCTACTGCATTCTTCAATGCCCTACCATTTACCATGTATGTCCTATTTGGATTATTCCTTCCAAAATGTAGCACCTCACACTTATCAGCATTAAACTCCATCTGCCATTGTTCAGCCCACTCTTCTAACTGGCCTAAATCGCTCTGCAAGCTTTGCATGATGATGTAATTACGTGAAGAGTTCTAGCGCACTTTTGTGTTCTGGTTTTTGGAGTTCAATTAATATGTTGCCACTGTTTTTTTAGACTAAAAACACCTCACTTTGTTTTATTTGTGAAAACCTACATTGGTGACCCTGATTCTCTAGGACAATTCCAGAGTTATGGAACATGTCAGCCAACACAGTCACTTTGAAACTGCTGATGTTTTGGGAGCAAAATGCCATTGCTTGATTTCTACAAGCTGAGGTCCAATTCATGCCATGGGAAATCTCTGCTGAGGACACCAAGCTCTGAAACTCCACGGCTGCGAGAGAGGTGAGTCTACACCACCACCTGTCTAAACACAATAAATACCAATGGCTGAAAGCTCACCTTCGGGCTGTTAGAGTCTGAGCACACCAAACAGTTCTCTCCTTGCCCAGTCTCAGTGATACTAGGCTGTCAGAGCTATTGGACCCCATGCTGTCTCTCCTGGGAAATCACCATCTTGTTTTATTTATAAAGAAATCTTCATGCAGCAAATGCCTGATCCAGTTTGCATACCCCCACTAATGCACCCGTGATGGACTATAATGTCTTGCTAAAATGTCTGATCGTCTACACTCAGCCACGCAGTGGTGCATCATTACACCTCCTTTCTCTACCTCAATGAGCCCAGTCAGTAAGACCCCCAATGTAAGGACACCCACGGCTGTGAAATAGATGATGCCATCCCTGTGTTTTTACCATACTTGCTTTCTACGAACACTAGGAAGTGCTGACCGCTTTGCAGCTTTGACAGTGCCAGTGCATCAGGACATCAGAGGTCTTCGAACACCGTGGGTTCCAGCTGTCAGGCTCGTCTACTGTTCCTTATGGACAGGGTGACACTTCCTGTGTGACATGGGTGCTCAAGTGAGTGTGCTGCCAGCATCACCTATCAATCAAAAGGCAAAGAGCAATGAAACCTCGCAGGAGGCTACCAACGACAGCAGAATCCAGACTTACGGGACACGACGGGTGAAGCTCTGGTTCAGTGGGTGAAGTTACACATGGGACTGTGTCCTGGCTAAAGTGGTTGAACCTCTGCTCAGTTCAGACTCCCTGTGTCCCCAAGGACTGTTAGTTGACCTTAAAACCTGCTGGCTTGTGGATCTCATTACCCTGCTCCCCCAGTAAGTTCCTCACAACGACTCTGCTAAGCACATGCACCACGACATGTGAGTTTACTCAACTACTGGGCAAATTCCACAACCTCCATGTTCTCCACCACAGTCACAAAACATGGGGATGAGCACCACACCCCCACAACTGGCCTGGCAGCCCATGCCCGCACGCATAGACTGGACCGGGAAAAGCTAGCAACCGAGTTTGCCAACTCAGCCTTCACAATTTGGCATTGTACTCGGATCAAATAGCCCCTCCATATGGTACCCAAGTCTGATGGTGGTTACTGCCCACATGGCGATTAACAATGCCTTAATGAAACCACCCCCACCTGGTCTCATGCATTCATAACTTTTCGGCATGATTAACCAGAAAGTTAATCTTTTTTCCCCAAACTCGATCATCAGGTGATATGTGCTCGGAGGACATTCCCAAAATGGCTGTGATAACTCCGTTTGGCCTCTTAGAGTTTCTGTGAATGCCATTTGGGCTGAAATTGCTGCACAGACTTTCCAACAGATGGCTAATAGACTCTGTATTTAAAGATTTAGATTTTCTTTTTGTTTACTTGTCTCCAGTGTGTCCAAATCTGAACATGTATCTCATCTCCACACACTTTTCAAGCACTTAAGCCACTGTGGATTGATTATAAACCCTGCTAAATGCCAGTTTGGTTTGTCAACCATTGACTTCCTCGCCCATCGCATCTCTGAAGAAGGTGGAAACCCCTCCCATCAAAAGCAGCCATTATTATGGATTTCCCACTGCCCTACACATCTAAAAAGAAGCTTTTAGGCCTGGTGAATTTCTATCACCGCTTCAGTCGGTGAGCTGTCGAACTTACACCCCCCTACATAATGTCCTTAAAGGCAACACCCTTAATCATGTGCTAGACTGGTCAGCGGACATGACCAGGGCACTTGATGATACAAACGAGCTCTTTCCAACCCGACCCGCTCCCCAGTGCACCCATAGCCATCACTTAGACTATGCTGTGGGTTCTGTGCACGGACAGTTGGTCAGAGGCATGTGGCAGCTGCTCACTTTCTTCAGACAGCGGCTCTGAACCCCGAAAGGAAGTACAGCACGTTTGACCATGAGCTTCTCAGACTCTATCTGCCTGCCCGCCATTGTTGCTCTCTCCTGGAGAAAGGCATTCATTGACTGCAAACCCCTTGTGCATGCGATGGCCAAAATATCAGATGGTGGTCTGCATATCCAAGCTTACCAAGGGTTTACAACATTCCAGGGGTAAAAATAATGCCATGGCTGATTGCCTATCATGGCCAGCCTCTGAGGCCGTGCACATAGGTGTGGTGAACTACATACACATGTCTGGACACGCCCCCTGCTGACTGCTCCTGTGGCTCCTCCCACAGACCCCGGTATAAAGGCGATTGAGGCCTGAGCCCGGCCCTCATTCTCCAGAATGTAGTATGGTGGTCAACTATTGCTTGTTCTTTCTTCCAGTCAATAAAAGCCGATATCTCGCTTTCACATCTCATTATTGATGGTGCATCAATAGGTGTTGACTTTGCCAGTATGGCAGCCGAGCAAGCCACTGACCCAGAGGTCCGGGCTTACTGAACAGCAGACATGGGCCTGTGGTTTGCTGACATTAAGCCTGGGGAAACGGGTTTTTTCTCCAGTGTGATGTCTCAGCCAGTCACCCTCACTTCGCAAACTGGAGCTGGACTGTTTTTGACTCCATACGTGGCCTCTCGAATCCAGGCCAGAATGCCCCACAGAAAATGGTTGTACTATAGTTTGTGTAGCACAGCCTTTGAAAGGATATGCGAGATTGGACTGCAGCTTGTGTGGAGTGCCAGTGGGCAAACATTAACCATCATGTTCAGCCGCCTTGTGAAGTTCTTGAGCGGCCATGTTGGTTCTCTTCCCCTTTGGCACGGTTTCACGCACCTCCTTACCATGGTGGACCATACCAGCTGGTGGCCAGAGGTCATCCCTCTATCATCAACGGCCGCAGTTATGGTTCAGGTGTTCATCAGCATCTCAGTAACTTGGTTTGGCACCCCATATGACCAAGGTCCCCAATTCATAACAGATCTCTGGGCTGTGATGGCCCAAAAGTTCGGCATTAGGCTACATCACAACACAGCATATCACCCGTAGTCCAATGGCCTATCCGATTAGTTTCATTGCTCCTTAAAGACTGCTCTGAGGGCTTCCCTGACCAATGAGTGTTGGCATGATCATCTACCCTGGGTCCTTCTGGGGCTTAGAACTGCTCCAAAACAGGACCTGCAGTCATCCTCAGCTGATTTGCTATATGGACAGCCGTTATGTGAATTCATTCCTGACACCGTGACCGTCTGGTCAGGCTCTCAACAACGTTCCACCCTCCTCAGTAAATTCAGTTTCTTTGCACCTATTCCTTCCTCCCATCATGGCGAACAGCATTCATGAACTCTTGTTGACCTATGTTCCGCCTTGCTTGTTTTCATCTCCCATGATGCATGTCAACATCCCCTTGGGCCCCCTTACGATGGTTTGATGTAAATTTTGGAACAGGGAGAAAAACTTTTATCATAGATAAGAGGGGTAAACCTGAATGTTTCTTGGTCAATCTCCTTAAACCGGCTCATCAAGATTTGAAGGATTCCGCCACCATACCTCTGCCGTGACAATATGACCATGAGTGTGTCAACACACCTCTGGATGAGCCAGAGGCACCAGCTGTTCCTCCGCCCATGGAACACAGGACCTGAGCTGAACGGCTCACACTGCTGGTTTTGGTGAATTCTTGTGTAGGGTAACATAATTTGGTGGAAATGAACATGATTCACAACCACCAACATTGAGTTGGGGTTTCACTTTAAGAGGCTGGTCTGATGTGATGATGTAATTATGTAAAGGGTTCTAGTGCACTTTTGTGTTCAGGTTTTTGGAGTTTAATATATGTGTTGTTACAGTTTGCTTAAATTTTAAACATCACACGTTGTTTTATTTGCAAAAACCTGCAGAGTGACTGTAGGATTTTGCAAGACAGTTTTGACCCGGATCTCCAGATCTGGTTGTTTTCCATTTGTAAGACTCAATAAGTGTGGGGTGCTAAGTCAGAGCTGATACACAGGGTTAATACTAATAGATGTAAGGATTTATAAATCAAACCAAGCAACTAGTGTCAACACTATTCACCCTAGCATACTCGATAATACTACAATAGGTGCAGAAGTAGACCATTTGGCCCCTCGAGTCTGCACCGCCATTCTGAGATCATGGCTGATCATTCACTATCAATACCCAGTCCCTGCCTTGTCCCCAAATCCCTTGATTCCCCTATCCATCAGATATCTATCTAGCTCCTTCTTGAAAGCATCCAGAGAATTGGCCTCCACCGTCTTCCGAGGCAGTGCATTCCACACCTCCACAACTCTCTGGGAGAAGAAGCTCTTCCTCAACTCTGTTTTAAATAACTGGCCTCTTATTCTCAATCCATGCCCTCTGGTACTGGACTCTCCCAACATCTGGAACATATTTCCTGCCTCAATCCTATCAAATCCTTTAATTATCTTAAACGTTTCAATCAGATCCCCTCTCAATCTCCTCAATTCCAGTGTGTACAACCCCAATCTCTCCAATCTCTCTGCGTAAGACAGCCCTGCCATCCCAGGAATCAACCTAGTGAATCTACGCTGCACTTCCTCAATTGCCAGAATGTCCTTCCTTAAACGTGGAGACCAAAACTGTACACAATATTCAAGGTGTGGTCTTACCAGGGCCCTGTACAAATGCAAAAGGACATCCTTGCTCTTGTACTCAATTCCCCTTGTAATAAAGGCTAACATTCCATTTGCCCTCTTCACTGCCTGTTGCACTTGCTCATTCACCTTCATTGACTGGTGAACTAGGACTCCTAGGTCTCTTTGCATTTCTCTCTTACCTAACTCTACACCGTTCAGACAATACTCTGCCCTCTTGTTCCTGCTTCCAAAGTGGATAACTTCACATTTATTCTCATTGAATGACACCTAACAAGTATCTGCCCACTCACCCAGCCTATCCAAGTCTCCCTGTATTCTCCTAACGTCCTTTTCGCATGTCGCACTGCCACCCAGTTTAGTAGCGTCAGCAAACTTGCTGATATAGTTTTCAATGCCCTCATCTAAATCGTTGACATAAATCGTAAAGACCTGTGGTCCCAATACAGAGCCCTGTGGTACCCCACTAGTCACCTCCAGCCAGTCCGAGAAACACCAATTCACTGGGTAAATGGGGGTTCTATTCTACACGCCTTTGTGTCATACATTAAACTATTAAAGCCTGGACTATTAAAGCCGTTTAACAAGAGAGAGGTTTGTGATGCCCTGACTGAGTAAAAACAGCCTCAGACCCTGGAGCTTAGCCTTAGTTTTAGGCAGCATACCAGGAGAAGCTGCACATTGCAATTATCCAGAATATTCTGAAAGCTTTTAAGAAGTCCAGGTGACAATTGTAGTTTCAGATCCCAGCTTTTTTGTTGCACAGTATAAGAAATTACTAGGGTGGGGAGTTAAAACTACATTTATGATTGCTTTGGAAATAATAACTTTAATAAACTGATGCCGAATAATTCTTGAAGGCATTGCCCTGTGGAATGATTACCTCATTAGCGGTGGGTACAAATCATTTCACATCGATTATAAAGGTTTTCAATACACAGAGGGTTGTCCAGCATTGAGAACAATGGCCCAATGGCATAGAATAATAAATTAATTTTAAAATGCATTAAAATATGTGATGGTCTCTGTTGCTGCTTCTACATACTCCGCAGTGTGTGTGTGTGTGTAAGTGAGTGAGTGTGTGTGTGTGTAAGTGAGTGAGTAAGTGTGTGTGTGTGCGTGCGTACGTGCATGTGTGTAAACCAAGGTAATATAACCAGTGCATGACTAAGTAATAGAATATCTCCCTTGAGTAACTCTCTCTGAGAAAAACACTACAGTTCTTGGGGTGGCAGCAGGAAACATAAACTGAGGTGGTCACACGACATGTTCCTGTCACGTACATACACTGCACAGCAGATTGCTGGGTGAGATCTCAACAGGCAAGTACATGTGGAGAGGCCATCAGGATGAATTCCCAAACAGATGTGGTGAAGAGATTGTGTGGGGCAGAAGATCTAAGTGAACAGGGTATCACACTAATCCTCCTCACAAATACCAGAAAAACACTGAATTGGGGGCTGCTGATCTGTCTGTGGATTGAGAAGCCTCAAAGTGTCAGCTCGATAGGATAATAGAAGAGTAATTTTCACATGTTTTTCAGGTTTAGAGTCAAAAGTACAGCCAATATTACACAGATATATTTACAAAACCAATACAGAAATAGTTTCATAATATTATCTACATTACTGTAAAATAATAGTTTCACATTACTTTGATACTTGACCACATAACTATTTAATATAGGGCATGATTCTGATGTAAATCTGTGTAGAGTATTGTCAACAAGTCAAAAAATACTTATCACGGACAGAAATATAAAAATTATCTTTTTTTCTGTTTCCTTGCTCCTCAGAGCTGATGTCAGCCATGTTTTGGTCCTGGCTTGGTGGACTATTCCCGGCTCCGCACATCCTTTCAGTCATTGATCAGAAAGTCTGGGATTTCACCTGCTGCCTGGTTCTCTGTTTAAAAGTGACTGGAACTCTATCCCTTTCATATGATGGCAGCCAACATTAGTTATAGGTCTGGTATATGAAGATTGCAAAAGCCATTGCACAAAGCTGTAAAGAAGATGGAAGCGAATTTTATTCGATGTCGTGACTCAATGATTTTTCTAAGATCATAAACACATAAAAATATTCAGACAAGAAGGAAGATAATTTGAAAGGATGTGAAAGGATCACTCATTTTGCATTTGCTCCAAATGCTTGCAGACTCATCTCTGTTTTCATGTGCTTTACCTTATCAAACTAGAAAGTACTACAAACACTTTCACCTCCCTTTCCTGTACATCAAACATGTGAAATGGGAAAAATATTAACTTCCCCTGATTCTCAAGAAAAGAATGTAGAGTCATAGAACACTACAGAGCAGAAACAGACACTTTGCCCCATCTAGTCTGTGCTGAACCATAATACACCTCATCCCATCAACCTGCAATCGCACCATTACCTTTCAAACACCCTCTCATTCAGTTACCTTTCCAAATTTCTTTTAAATGTTGTAATTGACCCTGCATCCACCGCTTGAGCAGACAGCTTGTTCCACATGCCCACAACCCACCGAGTGAAGAATTTCCCCCTCATGTTCCCCTCAAACATTTCACTTTTCACCCTAAGCCCATGATCTCTCGTTGTAGTATCACTCAACATCAGTGGAAAAAGCCTGCTTGAATTTATCCCTTCCTCACCCCTCGTAATTTTCTATTCCTCTATCAAGTCTCCCTTCAATCGTCTATATTCTAGGAAATAAAGTCCTAACCTATTCAACCTTTCCCTATAATTCAGGTCCTCAAGTCTTGGCAACATCCTTGTAAATTTTCTCTCCTCTCTTTCCATCTTATTGACATTTTTCCTATAGCTAGGTGACCAAAACTGCACATAATATTCAAAATTAGGCCCACCAACATCTTGTACAACTTCAAAATAACATCCCATCTCCTGTACTCAATACACTTATTTATGAAGACCAATATGCCAAAAGCTTTCTTTATGATCCTATCTACTTGTGATCCACTTGATAGATCTGTATTCCCAGATCCCTCTGTTAAACTGCACTCCTCGGTGCCATCCCACTCATCATGCAAGACCTATCCTGGTAGGCCCACACTTGACTCCATTAAATCCCATCTGCCATTTTCCCAGCTGGTCCAGACCCCTCTGCAGGGTATGATAGTCTTTCCTCACTGTTCACTACACCCCCAGCCCTGAAGTCATCTGCAAATTTGCTCATCCAGTTTACATGTTTTTAAATGTGTTGTTTTTCATTTGGAGCTACCGTCTGGGGTGGGCTCTTCCAGCTGCACTGCCCCGGCAACCCCCCATCCAACCGGAGCCTAATCACGAGACAATTTATAATGACCGATGAACGTATCAATGGGTAGGCATGTCTTTGGGCTCTGGAGGAACACTGCGCACATCACAGAGACTCCTGACTGATGATGTCAGGATTGAACTCTGACCTCCAACACCCAATGCTGTAATGGCGTCACACTCGCCGCTACACTGCTGTGGCGCCCATTCAGATCGCTGGTATCGATGACAAACGACAACGGACCCAGCTCTGATCCCTGCGGCACTCCACTAGTCACAGTCCTCCAGTCAGAGAGGCAACCATCTCTGGCTTCTTCTGCAAAGCCGACATCCAATCCAATTTACTACCTCATCCCGAACATCGAGCCACTGAGCTTTCTTCATCCACCCCCTCATGCAGAACTGTATCAAAGTTCATATAGACAACATCCACTGCCTGGTCTTCTTCCACTTTCCTGGTAACCTTCTCAAAATTCTATATAAGATTGGTTAGACATGATTTACCACGCACAAAGCCATGTTGACAATCCTTAGTAAGTCCCTGTTTATCCAAATACCTATATGTCCAGTTTCTCAGAATTCCTTTCAATAACTTGCCCTATATTGATGTCGGGAGCACCAGCCTATAATTTGCTGACTAATTCTTAAACAGCTGAACAATATTCGCTATTCTCAAATCCTCTGGCACTTCACCTTTCGCTAAAGACGTTCAAAATATCTCTACTAGGGCCCCAAAATATCTCTACTAGGGCCCCTGTAGTTTCTGTTCTAGCCTCCCACAGGGTCCAAGGAAAGGTCCTGGGGATGTTTCTACCTTAATTTGCCTCAAGCCTCCTCTGTGATCTGTATAGGGACAACGACCTGGCTGCTGAATTACCTCATATCTATAGACTGCGTCTGTCTCCCAAGTAAATACAGATGTAAAAACTCCATTTAAGATCTTGCCTACCTCCTTCAACTACACACATAGACAACCACTCTGACCTTCTAGAGGGCCAATTTTGTCCCTTACCATCCTTTTACTCCCAAAGTATTTGTAGAAGCCCATAGGATTTTCCTTCACCTCATCTGCCAGAGCAACCTCGTGTCTTCTTTTAGCTCTCCTGATTTCCTTCTTAAGTTTTCTCTTGCATTTCTTATGCAAAGAACATAGAACAGTACAGCACAGGAACAGGCCTTTGGCCCACAATATTGTGCCAAACCAGCTAAAAAGTAAATCAAAAACCCACAATAACTAATCCATCTTAACTGTACAATGTTTATATTCCTCCATCTTCCCCATATTCATGTGTCTATCTAACCATCTCTTAAAAGCCTCTAATGTATTTGCCTCTACCACGTACCAGGCAGCACATTCCAAGCATCCACCACTCTCTGAGTAAAAAACTTGTCCCTCATACCCCCTTTGAACCTATCGCCTCTCATCTTCACTGCATGCCCTCTGGTATTAGACATCTCTAACCTGGGAAGAAAGATACTCCTTGTCTACTCTATCTATGCCTCTCATAATCTTATAAACCTCCATCAGATCTCCCCTCAGTCTCCACCACTTCAAAGAAACAAACCTAAGTTTGACAAGCCTCTCATGATAGCAGATGTGGTCTAAATCAGGCAACCTCTTCTACGCACTCTCCAAAAGCTCAACATCCTTCCTGTAATGGGGCAACCAGCATTGTATACAGTCCTCCAGATGTGGCCTAACCAGAGTTTAATAAAGTTGCAATGTAACTTCCTGACTTTTGAACTCAATGCCTCATCAAGAATGCTCCTCAAGCACCTCATTTGTTCCTGCTTGCCTATACTTGCTCTGCAACACCTACTTTTCTTAAACATGGCCTCAAAGTCTCTCAAAAACCAAGGTTACCTAAACTTGTTATCCTTGCCTTTTATTGTAACAGGAAAGAATGAACTCTGTACTCTCAAAATTTTACTTTTGAAGGCCTCTCATTTACCAAGTATAACTTAGACAGAAAACAAACTATCCCAATCCACATTTACCAGATCATTTCTAATAGCATCAATATTGGCTTTTCTCCAATTTAGAATCTCAACCCAAGGAACAGACCTATCCTTTTCCAAAATTACTTTGAAATTATTGGCATTATGATCAGTAGATGCAAAGTGTTCCCTTCAAAAACTTGTCACCTGTCCAGTCTCGTTCCTTAATAGGAGATCTAGTATCACATTCTCTCGAGTTGGGACTTCTCTGTACTGATTAAGGAAAGTCTCCTGAACACATTTGACAAACTCTTTCCAATCTGGTCCTTTTACAGTATGGGAGTCACAGTCAATATATGGAAAGTTTAAATCACTTACAACCACAACCTTATGTTTCTTGAAAGAGTTTACAATCTCTCCACAAATTTGCTCCCCTAAATCCCATGGACTGTTGGGTGGTCTATTATATAATCCCATCAATGTCATCATAACTTTCGTATTCTTCAATTCCACCCGTAAAGCCTCACTAGACAAGCTTTCCAGTCTGTCCAGTCTGAGCACTGCCGTTACATTCTCCCTGACTGGTAATGCCACCCCTGCCCCTTTAACCGCTCCCATTCTGTCATGTCTAAAACAATAGAACCCCAGAACACTGGGCTGCCAGTCTTGCCCCTTCTGCAAGCATGTCTCACTGATGGCTACATTGTCAGAATCCCACAATTATCCATGCCCTATGTCCATCCACCATTCCTACAATACTCCTTGCATTGAGATGTATGTACAGCAGAATATTAGTCCCACCATGCTCAACCTGTTGATTCCTAACTTTGTACATAGCATCTTTCTCCACAACCACTCCACTATCTGTTCTGCCGCCATGGTTCCCATTGCCCTGTAACTCTAGTTTAACCCCCCTGCCTGTCCAACACCAGCAAACCTTCCCACTAGGACATTAATCTGCTCCAATTCAGGTGCAAACCAACCTTCTGTTCAGGTCTCTCCATCCCTGGTAGAGAACCCAATGATCCATATTTGAAGCCCTCCTTCCTGCACCAACTCCTTAGCTATGTGTTAAATGGTATGATCATCATATTCCTGGCCTCACTACCACATGGCATGGATAGCAATCTTGAGATCAGAACCCTGGAGGTTCCTTCCTTTAACTTAGCACCTAACTTCCCTGAACTCACTTTGCAGTCACCCATCCTACCCATGTCATTGGTACCAACGTGGACTGCAACCTCTGTTTGCTCACCCTGCTATTTAAAAATGCTGTGGACACAATCAAAGATATCCCTGGCCCTGTCAGCTAGGAGGCAACAGCTCATTCAAGAATCTTATTTTCACCTTCTGATATCTTGATTTTTTCCCCATTAACTAAAACTATTGTTTGAAATATAGAACTTTTCCCAGAGAACATGAGGATACTGACTGTGTTACATGAGAAGGTAAAGTGGAAGAATGTGGGACAGAGTGTTGCTAGCACAGCAACTCAACTGAAGTGGACTTCCTCAGTTGGAAATTACATCATTTGAGATATTTCTCACCTTAATCTTATCATTTTCTTATCATTTTACCAAAATCATAGCTCATCTGTTTAGCACAGCACTGCCTTCTACTTCAGGTTTCCAAAAACCTCCGCTTCCTGCTTTGCAAGGTCCATGTTGTTTGGTTGTTTTTCCTACACTCTTATTCACATCCCATCACCTATAATTACAAGTATTCACCGCCTTCTCTAGGGTGATAACAACACCATTTGTTTCACCTGGATTCCCTTGATTTCCAGCCAACCAAAGAAATTCCCTCTGTTCTCTCTACCTTATCATCAGGGCAAAGAAGCTATAAAAATATTACCTGCAGCCTAAACTCACTTGTTTCCTTGGTTTTCAATTTCTGATGAAAGGTCACAGCATGAAACTTTAACTCAAAAAACACATAAAAACACACCAAGTCTATGCCATTCAGCCCATCAAATCTGCCTCATTATGGCTGATCTCTGCTGGCCTCAGCTTCTCTTCAATGCTGGCTTCACATAACTCTATTTCTCTCTGCCTAATGCTAACTAACTTATACATTTTCAACCTTTTTATGCTTCCATTACTTATCTCCATATTTTTGTCATTCTTCTCCTTAAAAGGTTTACTACCAAAAGGGAATTTTCAATATAGGACAAATAAGTTTCGCTGTAATTCCCTTAAGACAGTGGAAGTTATTGCATGGTCGACCACCCGGACTTAGCAACTACTCAAAACCAAGTGATGGCACAATTATTCATGGCCACCTTTCCAGTCACTGCTTTCAGCTGCCAGCTTGGTAAATTAATTCTTCCCCCATCCTCTCCTGAAGTCACAAACATTTTTCAAATTTGCACCCTCTGGTAAATCTACAGCATCAAAGCAAAGCACAATATTCGACAGGACCATGTTCAAACCAAAGAGTAGTAAATTATTTAGACAGAAATTGCATTCCTGATCTTTCTTGCTCCTTTCAAGATTCCATTTTCCTTACATTGCTTGATAAAATAACCAGAGGTGGTCTTTTAGTTCAAAAGTTATTTGTTATCTTACAGTTAGACAGTACTTTATTTAACTTGTTACTCTTCACCTGCCTGTGCGCGTCTATTTATTCTCTCGTTGTGAATAAATGTACAGCACATACTTAGAGAGCAAGAGGGAAGCTCATTTTGTAAAATGAGGGCAACAACTGGAAGGCAATGCCCAAGCTCTTTACAAATCTTAATGAATCTATCATGCACACAGTTTCAAGAATCTCTTTACCTTTTCAACACCTTTACACCTTTGACCTTACCTCAATTAAGAGCACTATTATACTGAAAGCACCAACTAAGTGGACGTAGTTCCGAAAATTCTCTGCAATCTTTGAGAAGCATCCCTGAAAAAAAAAGAAAAACGTTAATAAATGTGTCACACACAAAGAATTGATTTCTGAATGAATACCTTGTGCCGGGAACTCTCCAGGGGCACAGCCATTCTCAGACATCACCACGGCTGCCACAGAGGCAGTGGCCAGCCAAGAACTATGAAGATGTACGTCTTCATACTCCGTCATACTTCTCACATATCACTTCTACCCCACTCTGGCCTTGTAAGGTTCAACTGCTCCACATCTGCCTTTCTTCAGATAGTATCATTTGCCATTTCATTTCCGTTAGCCAGGAAATACCACAACCTCGGGGCTCGAGTTCACTGGTCATGAGGACCAGGACTGAGGCACAGATACAGCAGCTCAGGGCCTGGCACACCACAGCGAGCATGTGATGGGTTACAGGGGAAATCTGTACGTGGTTAATTGTCACACACGTATGGATTAAGAAAGGTGGGGGGAAATGTAGCCCCTCCAGAGACAGAGGGTCACACAAGTTCTGTTGCTGAGGGCTCAGATGGTTCTGATGAAATGACCACTGGGCAAGGGCTACGGTGATGTTGTGCTTTGCGAGGTTAGCCATGGCTAGAATCAAGTCCTGAGCAAGGATGTGAAACCTGCTGCAATTTACCTTTTGCTACAATAAGATTAACAGCAGACGTGGTCTCACTGGCCCACCACTCAGCCTTAGACTACTTGGATAACAGTGATACTTACCAGGCTGCTGTTTATTGATTACAGTTTAGCATTCAACACAATCATATCCTCAGTTCTAATCAACACACTCCTCTGTACCTCCCTCTGCAAACTTCCTCACCAGGAGACCACAGTCTGTGTGGATCAGAAATGACATCCCATCCGTGCTGACAATCAACACTGGCGCACCTCAGGGGTGTGTGTTTAGCCCTCTGCTCTACTCTCTCGACACCCTCAACTAGGCACAGCCAAAACACCATCTTGTTGGCAGAATTCCAGGTGGTGATGAGGAGGCGTACAGGAGTGAGAGAGATCAGCTGGTTGGGTGGCGTCACAGCACTAAACATCAGTACGACCAAAAAATCCCTTGTGGACTTCAGGAAGGGGAAGTCGAGGGAAAACGCACCAGTCCTCATTGAGGGATCAAAAGTGGAAAGGTTGAGGAGCTTCAAGTTCCTGGGTATCAACGTCTCTGAGGATCTATCCTGGGCTCGATATATTGAAGCAATTACAAAAAACACACGGCAGTGGCTAAATTTCATTCGGAGTTTGAGGAGATTTGGTATGTCACCAAGGACACTCGCACATTTCTACAGATATACCATGGAGAGGATTCCAACACCATCTGGTGTGGAGGGGCCACTGCACAGGATTGGAAACCGCTGAAGAAAGTTGTAAACTCAGCCAGCTCCATCATGGGCACCAACCTCCCCAGCATCCAGGACACCTTCAAAAAGCAATGCCTCAAACAGGAGGTATCCATCATTAAGGGCTCCCATCACCCTGGACATGCCCTCCTCTCATTGCTACCATCGAGGAGGAGGTACGGAAGCCCAAACACACACACACACACATCCTCCCCCCCCCCCCATTTTTAGGAACATCTTCTTCCCCTCTCCCACTAGACAATGAAACCTATGACTACTTCCTCAGTAATTTCCCTCTCTTTTTGTACAACGTATTTATTTTTATATATACTGTACTTCTTATAATTTATAGTTTTTATTACAATGTGTTGCAATGAACTGCTGCCACAAAACAACAAATTTCACAACATACACCGGTGATATAATATCTGATTGATTCTGTTCATGGTGCACATTGCTTAAAACCACGTCTGTGTAGGGCTGTCAGCCAAGTGGGCCAATCCAATCCAGTACCACAATGTTTTAGCCTGGTTCAGGGAGTCTTTTAATTCCTTACAACCAATCAAAAATTCAGATACTAACCCTTTCTCAGCCGATCAGAATGAGGGATATTTGAAAAAAAAAGCCCAAAGGACTTTAAGACAGACAGAACAGAGATGGTGGTAATGAGTAGTGAGGGATAACTGGGTACTACAGGAATTGATGGCCAAGAAGAGTTTGTAAAGAGCGGAGGAACACTCTTCTACCTGGAGCGAGGGAACACTGAGGGACAAGAAGAAAGTGAGAACAGAATAGTCATCAAAGGACCGGCAGAGTCCCTGAGAAGCTCAGAGGCTGTGAGAATCAAATAACTAACATTCAGAGAAAGGGCAAAGACAGAGATAAAGAAACAAAAAGAAAAGAACCGTGACTATGTAATGGATTCAGGAGACTTGGATGGAAGTGTACAGGCAGGAACTTGGGCTCCGCACACAGATTCTTCCCAGAACACAGAGATTTCCAGTCAGCCACAGCACAGAGGCTCCAATTATAAGTGGTAGTCTGAACTCAGAACACCATGTCCCAAGACACGTTAATGTAAATCACTTGAAATCTCTGGGAATTTGCAATTTCCTGAAAAAACTGTATAGAGGGGGAAATAAGGCAAGTTATCACAAAAGTTAACCTTTACAGTATAAGCAACGGCAAGAATTCTATACTGGAGCACAATTCAACCTTTCAGTTCAATCTTCCAATTCTATCAACAGGCAGTTAGGTTTCAATTAATTTTCATGACGCTAAGTTTTGTCCCGACAGTGGATGAGGGCTGCTTTCCATCCAGATTCCACTGAGCCACACAATACACATGGAGGGAAGCATGAGTACTTCAGAGTTTTTATTAAATCCGTTTCCATTCTAATTTGCTATTTCCACTTTTCTAAAGACAATATACAATTAGCAAATAAAATATACTGGGACAAGGTCGCAGTTTGAAGGCTTTTCTTTTTCTCCAAACACCTTGCCCTGAAAGTAAAATCCCTCAATTTTAGGGATACAGGGGTGCTGAAATGTGAAATGTAACTCCAGCACTTTTTAATATCAATGAACAACAAGAGTTTTGTAATAGAAAGTGAAAATGTTTAAATTCACATTCAATTTGACAGCCCCATTGCAGAATCAAAGCTGTCAAAGAGACTGAAATATCACAAATGTCTTCAACAGAAATTCAAAATCATCCTGCATTAAATATCAAAATTATATAAAACCATAGTTTTTCAAAAATTAGAGTATTAAAAGGTATTTAATCAAACTCAAAATAATAATTTAATTTAACTTAAATCTCATAAAGGGTAAGCTACCTTCTACTCTCCAACTAGTCCAGGGTCATCCCTTCCCATTGAACTGCTGTACTTGTATCAGATCAGGTTCAACAAATGGACGGTCTGACAAAACTGAAGAGGTTTCGACCTCCCTGCTGGTTTCCATTAGGAATTCACCAGCACAGAGTGAATACCTGGGAGCCAGCACTTATCTGAAGCAAAGCGTTTGACTTTAGACTAAACCTGGAAATATAAGCTTTACCCATTTATTTGGGTGATTATGTGAGGGTCCAGACAAGATCTGGGCTACAATTTTGTTGAAGACAGAAGACCAAATATTAACTGGCAAGGGGAAAGTTGCAGAGTCAAATGAATCAGCTTGAAAATGAGTTACAAGAGTGCCTGTAGGACAATCGGTGAAAAGTGGACACCATAACAACTGCAAACGCTGGAAATCTCTGAGTAAGATCAGGTGGCACAGTGAGAGTCAGCAGGGCAAGCAACAACAGCAGCAGTGTCACAGATCCAAAATGTTGACTATTAATCTGTCCACAGATGCTGGGATTTCCCAACGTTTTGTTCTTGTTTCAAAAAACTTTGCAAGTTCAGACAAGAAGATCGCGGCCATAAAAGAGTCAGAAGGGGATACAGCTTAATTAATATCAAATACATGTCATATTTTCACAGATGGAGATTTTGTGAAAGACTGTTTATGAATAGCACTTGGGATGTTGTGCTGTGCCTCAAGTTTAGGACTTTAAAAAACGGCTTCAGTCATTGGCACCACGTGTCAGGGCTAAGAAGTGCCAATCTCTGCATGCTGGAATGACATGGCAGCAGGCTTTATGTGTTTGTCCTTGGCAGCAGACAAAACTTCTAATTTCTCAGTTACAGACCTTTGACTGTCTTTAGTGTGATATGAGAGTTTGAGGTTTAAGAGGCAGCAGTGGGAATAAAGCCATTTGCAGGCAGACAATGGGCACAGCCTGCTGGGGCAGAACCTGGTCTTTGGGTTTGGATTGGGAAATGCCAGGTTGGTGTATTTCCACCATCCATGAAGGGCAAGCGGAGTGTTGTGAATGAACAGCTCAGTTCCTCCAGCATCACTGTAACAATCCACTGGCAAAGCCTGGGTGAGGACAGCTGGTAGATGTCAACATCTTCCCAGTCAACGTCATATCATAAAGAAAGACACAAACATTTATGGAATGGATTGATGGCGGAAACTGATCTGGCAGGTGAAACAGGTAAAATGTTGAAGTCACTACTGTCAGCAATCAGAAGGTTTTTTGATGGTAAAAGAATTATCTGTGACCATCCAGGAACTTATGAACTGGCCTTCTGTTTTGATCTTCATTCACTTAACAACCTTCCTATCTAACTTAACAATCTGAATGTTTGGCTTCAGGAACAACTTACATCTGGCCTCACCAGTCAAATTGCATCTTTCCAGCCAAACTGAAACATTTCTATACCAAATTCTACTGAGGTGATTTCCCACTCCTTTTCCATCTGCCAACAGCTATTTTTAATCATGAGCTGGAGCTTTATTCTGATGCTGTGGAAAAATGTTAGTGTTCATTTCAGCTGCAAGTCCCAGATAGACACAAAAATACAGAAAGACTTGTTTTCTGATTTTCAACTGACCCAAAAGTAATTGAATCAAATACTTAACTTTAACTTATTGACCTGAAAAACTTTGACTCACTTTACCATGAACATCATAAAATCTATGTTTTATGGCTCTCTGCACTGAAAAGTTTCCAATCCTGGTTTTGTTCTCTTTCTTGGCAGCCATTTTTTTTTTGCTCACATACACTTTCACCCCAGAACCTCTGCAAATTAAAACAGTATAATTGAATCACCGACATTAACCTGAAGTAATAATGTGTCTGGTAAGGTGAAAAATGCCCAACTTTCCCGAAGCATTCTCCCAGAAACATTAGAATACCTGGAACCACTACAATTAGCCAACAGGCCACAGCAGACACAGTCTCACTGGCTCTCCATTCAGCTTTAGAGCACCTAGACAACAGCAATACATACACCAGGCTGCTGTTCACCTGCAATATTTCAACATACAACTCCATCATCCCCTCAGTACTAATTCAAAAGCTTCAAAATCTGGGTCCCGTACCTCCCTCTGCAACTAGATCCCTGAATTCCTCAATGGGAGACCATAATCAGTGTGGATCAGTAATACTATTTCCTCCTTACTGACAGTGAGCATAGGCGCACCTCAAGGATAATGCTTGGCCTACTGCTTTTCTCTCTCTCGACTTATGACTGCGTGGCTGAGTGCAGCTCAAACCCCATCTATAAATTTGCTGATGATGTCACTGTCAGGTGGCAACCAGGACGCATATGAGAGGAAGAGAGACTGGCTGGCTGAGTGTTGTTGCGACAGTAGCCTTGCGTCAGAAAGATCAAGGGACTGATTGTGGAATTCAGGAAGAGTTCCCAGCAAACACGAGGAAATCTGCAGATGCTGGAAATTCAAACAACAACACTCACAAAATGCTGGTGGAACACAGCAGGCCAGGCAGCATCTATAGAGAGAAGCGCTGTCGACGTTTTGGGCCGAGACCCTCTGTCAGAGCTCCCAGCAATCCTCTTTAAGAGCCAGCCTTGGAAAGGGTGAGCAGGATCAACATTTCAAAGAATCCACCCTGGCCCAACACATTGATGCAATCCTGAAGAAGGCATACCAACAGCTCGGGGTGTGAGGAGGTTTGGTTCGTCACCAAAGACTCTTGCAGCCCTCTACAGATGTACAGAGAGCTTGGCTGAATCAGAGCCTGGGAGATCAAAAGAGGGTGCAGTGGAATGCAGACTCCGTCAGCTTCATCACAGGCGCAAGCCTTCGCACCATCGTTTTTCGAGAAATCAGTGAGGATGTGCAAGGAAAATGGTGCTGAGGTGAAACATGAGCCATGTTCTCATTAAAGGGCAGAGTGGGCTGCTCTGCAGACCTTGAGGAACCTGCTGGTATTTTCCAGAATGTTCTCATGGCTCCCCGACTGCCACTACAATTCCACTCTCCAGTGCTCACAGGAATCCAGGATGGGGGAAGGACTTTTACCCACCAAGCGCCAACCACTAGACCATGGAAAGCACGGCAAGACCGGCTTAGGATGAAGAATCCCTTGGGATTCGTGGAAGCAGAGCACTGGGCTAACCCCTGCACTCTCAGGGAGAAACAGCTTTCCTATTTGTCAAAGAGCTCTGGGCTGAGAGTCTCTGGAATGTTCCGGAACATTCAGGATAGAGTGCAATGTGGGAGAACCTATGTACTTGTGGGGCTGTCCCTGCTACCAGTCTCTGTGACCTGTCCACAACAATGAACTTCAACCTGCAAATTTAGCAGATATGTGGACCACTATCTGGAGTGAGACATAGAAACAGAATTAGGCCATTCAGCCCAGTGAGTCTGCTCTGCCATTTCATCATGGCTGACCCATCCCCCTCTCAAGCTTATTTTCTTGACTTATCCCCCATAATCTTTCATGCCCTGACTAATCACGAACCTATCAACCTTTGCCTTAAAAACACCCAATAACCTGGGCCCCACAGCTACCAGTGGCAATGAATTCCACCACCCTCTGGCTATAGAAATTCCTCCTCATCATTCTAAATGGACATCCCTCTATTCTGAGACTGTGCCCTCTGGTCTTAGACTCCCCACCACTGGAGACATCCTCCCCACATCCACTCTATCTAAGATTCAATAGGTTTCAACATGCAATCTCCTCATTCTTCTAAATTCCAACAAGTACAGACCCAGAGCCACCAACTCCTGGCATGGCATTCTACCTTACACTTCTTTGTCCATTCTCCTCATGTGTTTTAAGTCCTTCTGCATCCTCCCTGTTTCCTCAACACAACCAGCCCCTCCACTCATCTTCGTATTGTCTGCAAACTTGGCCACAAAGCCATCATCCAAATCATTGACATACAACATAAAAAGAAGTGGTCCCCACACCAGTCCCTGTAGAGAGAACCTCAGGGTATCAGTGACCTTGGTCCCGGCAGGCAGAGAGGTCAAGGTCTGAAACACTGGAATACCTGCTTGTAGAACCTGTCACCATGGCTCTTAAAAAATCTTAGCCAAAAAATGCATTCCTCCTTAGGCAAGTCAAGATACAAATGATGCTCCCAGCAAATGTATAGAACTTCTTAGCCAAAATCTTTCTCCCCTGCCCTTCCAGATGCACTGAGAACAAGATCTCAGCTCTTTCCTTCATTCCAGCTTTGGTCGTGTTGGAGGACTGGTAATCACAAACACAAGAAAATCTGCAGAGGCTGAAAATCCAAACAACACATGCTGGAGGAACTCAGCAGGCCAGGCAGCATCTATAGGGAGAAGCACTGTCGATGTTTCGGGCCGAGACCCTTCGTCAGGACTAACTACACACACAATGCTGGAGGAGCTCAGCAGGCCAGGCAGCATCTATGGAAAAGAGTAAAGTCGACGTTTTGGCTGAAACCTGAGTCTCAATGAAGGGTCTTTTGAGATCTTCCAAACTTCAATTAGATCATAGCTGATCGTTATCTCATCTACTTATGTGTCTTTGCTTCGTAATGCTGTAGATTGACATTTAACTCATTGTATTGCATCACGTTGACATCAAAAGAAAGTATGTACATCATAAAAATATTGAAAGTTCATTAATAAAAGGGTGACTTATGGCAAAAACATAAACCAGTTTCTCTATACAAAAACTGCTTCAGGTAGATAACAGGTAGTTACCTTGTTGTTTATGTAGCCAGCATCTCCCTGTACACATTTGGCCCTTTCTAGGATGTGCTCTACCGGAAAAGTGTTATTCCTTTTACAGCATGCTTCAGGCAGCAGTCTATTTGGGAAAAGCTGGGAAAAAGTGGAGTTCTGTTCAAAGTCACGAGGTCCATTTACACCACAGCAGGAAAACTGAAATGACAGGTCGTAAATGTTATGTCTTTTATGGGAATTCACCTTAATAAAACAGAAAATGAAAGGACATGAAGGTCCAACGAGAAAGTCAGATTAGATTGAATGAATAGTGAACACATTTAATAGGCTCAGAGCGTATCACAGCAGATTTGCAAACAGTTACTCATACGGCATGCAATTCAGCACAGTGGGTGGGAAGTGCATGTATGGGGAGCACAAGCTACAGTAAATTAATAATAATAACAAATATAATGGAAAAGGTTTTGTTGCATAAACATCATAAAATACCAACTCTCTATAGTGTGTGAAGCCCATGACTATCAGAAATGTACCCGTGTATCACAACGGACCACACTGCTCCACTGAATGTTGCATCAGAAGGGTAGAATAGATGTCTCCTGGTCTGGAAACCACCCCCTCCCACCAAAAGTTTCATTGTTGTTGTCAGGTGAAGATGGTATCAACTCATGTGTGATGCATTACATGGTCAAAAAGGCGGCCGGTGGTGTAGTGGCATCAGCTCCAAACTTCAAAGCAAGTGGTTCCAGGTTCGAATCTGACAAGCTCCTTGCATGCTTCTATCCGTGCTGGGTTGAGCATTGAGCAACTTGGCCACAAAAAAAACAGCCAACTCTACGGAAACGGCAAAAATGCAACCCACGGCACGAAAAGGGACATCAACAACATGGTCAGTACCCACAATCACAGTGCATTACATGCTCAAACAGGCTGTTGAGACTCACTTAGTTGAGCAACAAGTTGTGTCTGCTCCCAGACTTACTTCGGTCTGGGAGAGAAATAATTCTTTCCTTAAAATAAACTTACGTCCACCATGATTACATTCCAAGTCTTCGAAAAGACATCGGTAGAATTGTCACCTTTATATTTCATCTGCAATTCCTTTAAAAAGTAATCCTTTCGTATCTGAAAGTAAACAGCAGTATGGAATTTAGGGTACCGCAATTACAAGCAAATAGCTGAAAAATAGGAATTATTTCTGGTGATTGTACTTACCTGCTTTCGGAAGACTAATGCAAGGACGGCAGCTATCAGCTCCAGGATGAAAATGATCAAAATAAGCAGCAAGAACTGCAAATGACAGAAGAGAACTAATTACACCTGTAATCGTGGTGTGAGGAGGAGCAAAGACATAATGCTGCTTTGTTGCAAATACATGCTGATCTTTATGATCTTATGTACATTTTATTCCATATTTTATCCTATCTTTTTCACGTATACAGAAAAAGAACAATCCATATTTAAGAAATGTAAAATAGAACATATCAAGCCATTTCAAACTTGTTTCATGGTGTTCCTCAAGCTTTCAATATGTGCAGGTGCCAGCCTGTGTAGGTAATTCTGAAACTGGCCACAGTTTCAATTGCAAAGATACCAGTTTTTGCAGGTTTAAACCGAAAATAGACATTTTTGATGTAACATACATATTACTTTTTGTTTTTAAAAGATGGTTTAGAGAAATTAAGATATTCTCATTTAAAATAATCCACATGGTACATAGCACATAATTCTGCATAAGATATGAAAGATGAAATAGAGATCTGGAATCACCGGCAGGGACTGCTCACAACCTAGAGCATATGCTCTGAAAATTACACTCCAAGTTTCCGCTTTCTCCATTAACTCTTGATTTTCTGAAGGACTCAGATTTGATCTTTTATAGTTCATATTTTAATAATTGTAGATTTGGATGAAGAAGTGAGGTCCAGTATAAAGGACAACAAATTTTTTTAAAAAGTGAAAGACAAAGAATGTACCCAATGCGCAAACTACATTTTCCAAAAGCCCCCTTCTGGAAAGCATTATGGGGCTGTTAAAACAAACCTTCATGCCATCTTAAAAGTTTCCTGCCCCAGACAGTTAATCTAATCAATCATTCTAATTAGCCCCGCCCCCTTTCACCCCAATTAGTACGTTGCACTGTAAACACTTTAAACCACTTTTAAAATGGCATTTAAATTGTAAATATGTTTTTGTTTCTTGTTGCATGCCGCATAAGTGCACCACAACAAATTCCCATACATGTGCATGGCGAATAAAATTGAATAAAGTACATCTTTACATTCCCTTTTACAGCTATAGTAGTCACTAGCAAAGCCTGTAGTTATTGCTAATCCACCTTCTTTAACCACTGCACTCCAAATAGTGAATACCCCCTCCCTCCCTCCCACACACACACACACACACACACACACACACACACACACACACACACACACACACACACGAGTTCAAAAGTTTAGATCTAGCAATAATGAGGGAACACCAATGCATTTCCAAGCTAGGATAGTGTATGACTTGTAGGAACCGCTACAGATGGTTCTTCTGTCATGTTCCTGCTGCCTTATCTTTCTATTTAACATAAATCACACAGTTTAAGAAGTAGAAATAGTGATCACCAACGCTGAAATTTCATTTCAAAATCTCCTGATTGGGAAGATGGAAGAGAAATAATTCCACATTTTCTGATGGTAGGACAGAATTAAAAGAAGGATAAATTTCAGATGACTTACTTTCAAATAATAATGATGTAGAAAAGAACATGGAATTGTAATATCACAATTTTTAGAGGTTATGTCAGAGAAAGAATTATTTTGATCAAGAATATGGATAAATAAAAGTCAGAACTTTCCACCGTACATGGAGCTATGTCACAAAATGCTTAAAGGTCTTTTAGCCTAGGAAATTTGCAAAAAAAAAGAATTTGGTAAAAGTAATCTAAAGGTTATAGAAATGTTCAGAAAATTTTGTTATTATTTACAGAAAACAAAATAAACAGTTCTGCCTTTATGAGGCACCAATCAGAATCTCAGGAGGCTCAATGCACGTTATAGTCAATTGACTGTTAATAAAGTGTTTTACATGTTGCATTATAGGTAAGAGGAAACACAGTATTATCGATACTGGAAGTTTCCACACAACTAACAAGATAATTGACAAATTAGTTCATGCATTAATGTTAACTAGGACACATTGGACAGGACGCCACTGTTTTTTAAAGAACATCATGGAATCTTCTACCAAAAAGTTGATATCTTATCTGAAAAGAACACATTATTAACAATGCACTGCTCCCTTCAATTCCATCCTGAACAATTGATTTTATCTGCTGATAATTCCAGAGTGCTATCAGAGTTTACAATTTTCATAACCTCCGGGCAAACACGTCCAAGTATGCTGAATCTGATTCTCTGGAAATGTGTCAAGAATAATAAAGGATGAGCCAATATTTAGAATTTCATGGGTCTGTGCCAATATTTTACAGGACTCACCGGAAGTAGGTCACTCAGTGCTTATAAATACCTTTATAGGTTTGTCACAATTGGATTGGCTACACTGCCCAAAGACATTTCAATCATAACTGAAGAGCTAGGAAGTTAACAAGCTAAAGTTAATTTGATAATGTCACTTGGTCCACCTAGCCCATCAGTCACCCATTTTTACACTTGTTAAGTTTTCACAAATAAAACAAAGTGAAGCATTTTATGTTTAATGAAACCCATAACACATTTTATTGAATTCCAAAGGGCATCAAAACCCTTTACGTAATAACATCATCACGTCAGAGCAGTCTCTGAAAGTGAAACCCCAACTCTGGGGTTTCCCCAACGAGTGGGTAACCTCCAACCTGATGGCATGAACATTGACTTCTCTAACTTCCATTAATGCCCCTCCTCCTCTTCTTACCCCATCCCTGATGTATTTAGTTGTTTGTTTTTTCTCTATCTCTTTCTGCCCATCACTCTGCCTGTTCTCCATCTCCCTCTGGTGCTTCCCCCCTCCCACTTTCTTTCTCCTGAGGCCTCCCGTCCCATGATCCTTTCCCTTCTCCAGCTCTGTATCATCTTCGCCAATCACCTTTCCAGCTCTTAGCTTCATCCCACCCCCTCCGGTCTTCTATCATTTCGCATTTTCCCCCTCCCCCCACTACTTTCAAATCTCTTACTATCTTTCCTTCTGGTTAGTCCTGACGAAGGGTCTCAGCCCGAAACGTCGACAGTGCTTCTCCCTATAGATGCTGCCTGGCCTGCTGTGTTCCACCAGCATTTTGTGTGTGTTATTTGAATTTCCAGCATCTGCAGATTTCCTCGTGTTTGCCCCAACTCAATGTTGGTTGTTGTGAATTATGTACATTTCCACCAATTACATCACCCTACAGACCTATCTTACCCTGACCATAACCCTAATCTACAGACTAATGGAAATTATAGCGGCCAATCAACCTATCAACCTGCACATCTTTAGGGCACTGGAGCACCTGGAAGAAATCCATATGGTCTCAGGGAGAACGTGCAAACTCTACATTGACAGCACCCACGGTTAGGATTGAACCCAGGCCCCTGCCAAAGGACAATCTGCAACACTGTGTTGCCCAAAACTCTAGCACACTAATGGTAGCCATGAAATCATTGGCTTATCATAAAATTAATCTAGTTTACTAATTTCTTCTGAAAAAGATAAATTGATGTGGTTTATAAGTGACTGCAAGATCAAAATATTGAGGTTGAATCTTAATTTCATTCTGAAATGGCAAAACAACATATGAGGAGAGATTGAGTCACCTGGGACTATACTCCCTAGAGTTCAGAAGACTGGGAGGTGGTCTTACAGAAATGTACAAAATTTTGAAAGGGATAGATAAGATAGAAGTAGGAAAGTTGTTTCCATTGGTAGGTGAGACTAGAACTAGAGGACATTGCCTCAAGGTTCAAGGGAGAAGATTTAGGACAGAGATGAGGAGAAACTGTTTTTCCCAGAGAGTGGTGAATCTGTGGAATTCTCTGCCCAGGGAAGCAGTTGAGGCTTCCTCACTAAATATATTTAAGAAACAGTTAGATAGGTTTTTACATAGTAAGGGAATTAAGGGTTATGGGGAAAAGGCAGGTAAAAGAAGCTGAGCTTACGGACAGATAAGCAATGATCTTATTGAATGATGGGGCAGGCTCGATGGGCTGGATGGCCTACTCCTGCTCCTATTTCTTATGTTCTTATGTTTAACCTATTCTGTAGCACCCAGTTTCTTATGCCTTCTTACAAGCCATTCAGGAATGGGCAATAGAGCCTGGCTCGGCCCATTCTATACCAATTCAATTTTTTTTAAAGTGTAGTGGGGATTTATAAGGTGTATCTGCTTTTACGTTTGTACACAGGCTCCTTTGATTATTAAGTAGGGTATTGGGATGTTACTTGAGCGAAATACAAGTTGTAATATTTGCATTATATACCTCTG
The DNA here is from genome assembly GCF_030144855.1 of Hypanus sabinus. Lineage (NCBI taxonomy): Eukaryota > Metazoa > Chordata > Chondrichthyes > Myliobatiformes > Dasyatidae > Hypanus > Hypanus sabinus. The sequence goes on along the minus strand of NC_082730.1, from coordinate 50,766,755 downwards.
AACAATCAAAAATAATGTAAAGGGCTTAAAATCAGCATACGTACAGTCATAAGCAGTTGCTTGCTCTCTCGGATGGCTCCCCAGCAACCTAAGAACCCTAGAAAGAAGAGAATTACTCCGACTGACAGGATGATGTAAGCTCCAGTATATATTAATGGGTTTGTAGCCACAATATTCTTGAAGCCATTGGGGTTGGTTGTAACCCAGATGCCAACTCCCAGCAGACAAATACCTCCTACCTGTAACAGACCAGAAAGAACAAAGTTATTACATGAGCTCTAGGCTCCTGCATTAAAATTCACTGAGAATCCTCCAATTATCTCCACAACCTCTGGATGTAATTTCATAAATGTTTCAAAGGTAAAGTATTTTTATCTTGAAAAACAATTAAGTTGTAATCTAGACTTTATTAAAATTACTCAGTATGGATTTGATTAAATTTTTTGAGTAACATTGGCTGTTTCCATGGACACAGGGCTTAGCGTGATATCTTGTATTTACCAATCTCATGAATATTCTGAGTTTTCTACCAAAGTCCCCTCTCTGAGCAGATAACGATTCTCAATGTCTCAAGTCAGATACTTACAAAAATTAAACTATTGGACAGAAACATGAGGTACTTGAGACAGGTCCGAGATTTTTCCATTTGGACTCCAGCAGTTTTGTTGGTTTTAAATAGTGTTTGATCTGCAAAAGCAAGCAACAGGGCATCACAGTTTACAACCATTTTATTACAATTTAGTTTGGATTACAAGAAGCCTTCTTGTGGGCAGATTTGCAGAACGGTAAAATGGTTAAACAGTTCAGGAAAAGTCAGTACATTAATCCATGAATTTCACTGCAATCAGGAGCACAATTTGAAATGGGGCTGAGAATTGTTGCTCTAGTTTGATCTGGTAGCAAATAAAATATCCCAGAGGAATAATCAGTTAATTTAAAGCCTGTTATTAATGCTTTGTATTTCCTTCTGTTCTAAAGTATTTCCTAAAACAACCTGAAGCTAGAAGATGGGACCCTCCAACCTGCTTTCTCATCCTGAAATATAATGGATTAAATGTTGTTATATTGATTTCTGAATTTACTGTGGTTCTGATTGGAACCCGATAAAGATGTAATCATTGGAACAGAGCAATCCACCTATTGAACAAATAACACAAAATGACCAGAATCAAACAAACTGAACAGATGATCTATTTGTTATCAGGATGGTTATGGGGAATACTTAACATGCAAATCAAATGGCACAGTGTCAACAATATTCAGACCCTTTCATAATGTTGTTGGAGTAAGATTTTTAGTCACCAATTGATTCTAGCTTATGAACCATCATTAGCAAACTTATCTCAGCCAGAACTGGGCAAAGAAGGTATTAATCAAAAGGCAAGGATACAGAAAAGATCAACTGTACGGTTTTGCTTGGACGCACAAACAGCAACCCACAAATTCTACCCCTGGATAGCCTCTCCCTCATTCCTCTCCAATTTTCCCAGACTGGTTGGTTTTATTGTTCTTTTTTAAGCCAATTTCCTGTCGTCAAATAAACATGAACAGCCTGACAACAGCGTGAAGCCCAGTCATAAAAATGTGACTGCCTCCCTCCCTAATGAAGTAGTCAATGAAAGCAGAATAGCAGCTTCACATTGTCTTCACTGAATAACTTGTACAGCTGTGAACATTTCCAACTCTTAGTGTTAATTTACACTCAAAATCTAATTGATCCAACCTATCGCTCCCATGCTACAGTACTCGTCTAGCTTGTCTGTGGAGAGCTGGTCCCTCCACAAAGGAAATTTTATGGCTGATTTCCTGTCTACAGAACAAATTCATGTTTTATTAGATTAACTGCAGTCCAACATTATACAGCTGGTGGACTGTAGTATATTGAGAAGACAATGGTTGCATTTACCATGTCTTCCCTCCTGATAGTATGCACAGTTGTCTACCAGCTGCATATCTTTCAACTGCGGTTCTTCTCATAAAAGATGAATTTCCTGAGCACACAGAAAGATCAGGTATAAAATCTGTTGTGTGATAAGGTCAGTTCTCCATAGACAGCATGGACATTACTAGCATTTTGAAAGTGACGGGTTGGATCCATTTTGGTAGGATTTTGTTTTATGTGTGAATTAATAATAATAATTGGAAATAAATTCACAACCACTCACATCTACACTAGTGTCAACTATATAGAAGGCCATCGGCTGGAAAGTAAAACATGATCTTCCCTGTTGATTTGAAGCATTACTCAACTTTCGCTAAAAGGTTTATTTTCTCCACTAACAATAAAACACTTGATTGATCTATAAAAGAGGCAAGCCTACTTAAGTAATTCTTAAGAGGTGTTACTGTTGGTGTTGTCAATCTTATTTAGTTTATTCAAATCCCAACTGAAAATTTCATGACAAGTCATAAGAGAAGCTAATTCTAATTATATATGTTTACCCTTCTTATAGTTAAAACCAGAGCAAAAACTGTCTTCTAGAAAGATGAAATTTGAATTTTATAAATAAATTTTGAAGATTTTGGAAAAGTACTCTGATGAAAGATATTGCACATACCCAGGAATCTTATTAATAAACAAAAATAAAATAAATCTTTTATTTTATAGATAGCTCTTATAGATTGTGGGGTCAAGGGACATGGGGAGAAGGCAGGAACGGGGTACTGATTGTGTATGATCAGCCATGATCACAGTGAATGGCGGTTCTGGCTAGAAGGGCCAAATGGCCTACTCCTGCACCTACTGTCTATTGTCTATAAGAAACATAATAAATTAAATGGAAGGTCATTTGACTATTGTTAAAGCTTCTGATTAGACTTGTATTGAATTCATAAAATTTGTGCTAGTGAAACATTCAAACCACTTTTCCGTATCATGCAAAAATGATATTAAAATGTAAACTTTAAAGTTAATTTTACATTTAGATTCCAATTGTACTTCAAATGATGTTCTAGTTTAAGTTATTCATTGACAAATGGTTTTGGTTTGCCTAGCTGGCAGTGGATCATCTTACAGGACTTCTCAAGCTCAAGTTTATTATCATAAGCATACATAGACAGGGTATAAATACCAGGAAAATTAGGTTTTTTTTGCAACGGCAGAGTATATAACAAGCATAATAAACAGGGGTTAACATAAACTTAACATAAATAATACATAAGTTGCACTAATACCGTTATGTTTATTTTGCTGTGTATGTTGAAAGACAGAAACGTCTATTCTGAGGTAGCCTTAGGTTTTTCTGGTTGGTTGAAGAACCTGACAGCAGCTGTTGTTGATCTGTGAAGTGTGGATCTTCAGGCTCCTGTACCTCCTGTACCAGCATCAAGAAGACATGGCTTGGATGGTAGCAGCCCCTGATGATTGCCGAGGTGTTGCCTCTTGTAGATGACCTTGATGGAGGGGCTGGCTGCACCCGTGATGGAACTGGCAGGGTCCACATTGGAATTCCAATTGCAGGTGATGAGGCAACCAGTTAGAAAGGTCTCCACTGTGCATATGCAGAAGTCTATCAGAGTCATTGTTGACATGCCAAATCTCCTTAACCTTCTAGGAAAGTAGAGGTACTGGAGTACCTTCTTCACGGTTGCATCTATGTGCTAGACCCCAGGATAGGCCCCTCTGAAATACTAACACCTAGAACCCTGAAGCTGCTCACCCTTTCAACACAGATCTTTCAGTGAGGACTGGTGTGTTTTTGTCTGACTTGGCCTGCCTGAATTCCACAATGGTTTCCTTAGGGGATTAGGAGATGTACTGACAAGACCTTTGCTACATTGCATAAATGGAGTGCACTGCAACTCCCTTCTCATGTGAGGCTCTAATGAGCTTTGGTTCTGATGGAAACCCAGCTCTTCCTTGTGGCTGAACTGTAGATAGGACATGTTGCAGGCAAAAAATGCAAGCAGTGGAAGGAAAGCATTTTCTATGCAGCACTTACGGTGACTACAAGAAAATGGCTACCAAAAGACAAAAGAGTAATTGTGAAGAGAGTCACAAAATATCTGGACTCCGTGGGACTGAGAAGTGTAGGTGACAGCTCTCATCACTACACAACCTTGCTGAATTCAGTTAGGGAGGCGGAGGTGAAGACAGGAACTGGAGCTGATTCCACTTCCTTACTGTAAATGCATTGAGCAATAAACTTCAGCAGTGAAATCCGAAGTGTTTTGACTGTGTAAACTCTCACAAGGCGAGGGACTAGGAGAACTCCTTGAATGATCTTTACGACGTTTTCTGTCTTCTGCATTGTTTCGAACAATTGTCTTCCATGTGTTTTCTTTTAAAGGTGGAATGAGAATTTGTTTAATCACCCCCTCCTGTACCTCTCCCATATGCAGCTGCAAAGTTGGCTGCAAACCCCTCTGAAAGGTTCCAGAAATTCCACAAGATTAACTTCAAAACTGTAAAAACCTTACTATATACTTATAAATCACTTGTCTAAATAAAGTAATACTGTTTAGGAAGTAATCAAACTTCATTTGTAACATCATCTGATCACTTTTTCCAACATCTCTATGGGGATTACATAGAACCAGTGAGCAACTCATTGGTATTAAACATCTTTGTCATTTACAATCTGTATAATATTGTTGAGAATCAACATTGCTTCACTATTCCGCACTGGCTGTTTGAAGGTAAAACCAGTTCCATTTTAGGTCATTTTAGCAGTGATTCCTGACCCCCTATGTGCTTCCAAGACTGGGACTAGCTACAACTGGCAACTCAAGCCCCTGGAAAAATACCAACAACATTGTCACTATCCTGTAAATTGGAGCGGCACGGTAGCATAGTGATTAGCTTTACAGTACTGGCGACCCGGGTTCAATTCCCGCTGCTGCCTGTAAGGAGTTAGTATGTTCTCCCCTATGACAGCATGGGCTTCCTCCGGGTGCACCGGTTTGCTCCCACAGTCCAAAGAATACCGGTTGGTGGGTTAATTGGTCCCAGTGATTAGTCTAGGATTAAGTTGGGAGACTGCTGGGTGGCATGGCTCAAAGGGCTGATTCCTCACTGTATCTCAGTAAACAAATGAATAAACAAAGAGTAGGTGAATCTAGGCAACATACTCCCTGAGGCCAACATCGCTGTCATTGATCCCCTACGTAGGCCAGGCTTCATCATTCCCATGCCCAATACCAGTAATTCCTCAAAAAAATGCAACACCCCAGTGATTCCCAGGAGCATCTGGCCTGTGACCATTCATAACAGGAGGAGAACATTCAGAATGGTTCATGAATGAGGAAGCACATAGAGGTCCTGCGTCAACGAGGGAAGGCACTCACCACCTCACGATCTACAACCAGCCCCATCTGGGGAAGAGTCTGCAGTTGCCAAATCAGCCTCACTAACAAAAGTGGAAAGGAAAAGAATTCATCTTTGAATCCAAAGGATTGAAGGTTTGCCAAAGAAAACAAAGTTGCAAAATGAAATTCTGATGTCCATTGCAACAAGCATTTCAGCCCACAGTGGTCTGCATCTTGTTTAAGCAAGTGGGGCCAGAACTGGTTGTTTACACTAGTGGGAAACCATTGAACATTGTGTTGAGCAAAGGGGGTAAACATAGTTTGATGTAATATTACCTCTAGTAAAACGTCACAGAAAGGAAAGTCATTCAGGCTCATCAATCACTTCTCCCTATTGCTACCATCAGTCATACTCAACCATCCCTTCCCCATTACCACCTTCCAACAAAATCATTGACCATCCCTTCCCTACCATCAGTATCAATATCCTCAATTAGAATCATAGAATCACTTTATTATTTTATTGTCACCAAACAATTGATACTAGAGTGTACAATCATCACAGTGATATTTGATTCTGCACTTCATGCTGCCCTGGAGTACAAATCAATAGTAAATATAATAAAAAGTTAAATTATAAATCATAAATAAAAAAATAGAAAAGAGAAAGTAAGGTAGTGCAAAAAAAAACCGAGAGACAGGTCCGGATATTTGGAAGGTAAGGCCTAGTTCCGGGTCAGGATCCGTTCAGCAATTACCAACATTCATTATCACTATTTCAAGCCTTCAATCATTCTTCCTCTCTTAATTATCAAACCTATCAAATATTCACCCCATTGCAGTCAGTCAAAGCTTTCATTGATCAAGATTCAAAGCACATTTATTCTCAAAGAATGTATAAATTATACAGCTTGAGATTTGTCTGCTCACAGGCATCCACAAAGCAAGAAATCCAAACTGCCCAGTTTAAAAAAGACCTGCAAGCCACTGTGCAGAGGAGGAGAGAGAAATAAATGCAGATCATGCAAACAATAGGAGCAAGCCACCGGAGTTTCAAACCTGACTGAGGCCACAAGTCTGCTGCCAGAGCACCCGGAGTAGGCCCATGCCTCAGTCACAGTTCATCACACCAGTGGGGCAGAAATGCTGAGCAGCCAACTCATTTCACAGCCTCAGCACCGTGGAGGAAGAATAAACATTCACAAGAGAGTGAGTGAGATCAGTCTGACCCTCGCCTCCATTCGTGACACTCATGCTTCAGGTGTATGTGTGCCAGCATTTAAATTGTCCAAGCACTGGGTAGCACCTCATTCTAGAACACAGACCCCAGAGCTACGATACACTCGGACTGCCCAGCCCAAGAACATTTTTGATCTCACCAAATTGGCTCAGCACTTGGAATGATTCAACCTCGCACCTGGGTCAGGTGAGCAGGAATCGAAACCCTTCTGCACCGCCTCTTCTCCAAATGACTCATTCTATCTCCGGCACCAATGCTAATCCCATCTCCGACCTCAGTTCGAACGCATTGAGCCTCACGATGCCCCAGCATAGCTCATCTCCTGAACCAGCCTGCCCTCCACCTGCCTCCTCACTGTCTGTGGCAATAGTTCACCACAATTTCCTTCAGAAAACATGTTATAAATAATGTTTTTGGTCAAATCTCTTGCCTTATGATTTACCAGTAAGCTGTCACAGACCTTTGGTACCACTATCTTAAACTAGAAGCATTGCTACTGCGCATTTTTCACCACCAATCAAACATATGGTGTCCCCTACTCTATCTCTCCATCAAATTATGGAGTATTCATCCATCATTGTTCCTTTTGGTCAGTTCTGGCCATTGTTGCTTTTTGCCTCCGACCAGTGATATATTTTCTTACAGGAAATAGAAATTTATTTTCACTGCAACGATCTACAAAGGAAAGCTGAACATTGCTCCTTCAGGTGGGCCTTCAAGCCCGTCTTGGTGTCCTATTATACCCCAACTAGTCATTAGCGTCCCTCCTTACATGTAAATGTAAGGATGAATGGAATAATGGGCAAGCTTAGAAAACTGGTTCCTGTCATATGGACAAGCTGCTCTGCTAGGCTAGACCCTGCTAAACTCTCAGATTTGCTGAGTGTTCCCACCTATTTAACTGCATGATGCCTCCATGAACAGATACAGGTGACAAAGCCACCTGTGGAAGATGACAGCACACTACAACAGAATACGCTTCAGGGCATAAGGTGAGACAGGGTTTGGAAAAGGAGGCTAAAAATTTGTTTGAGCTAAATAAAGAGCTCGACTGTATATAGAAACTGTTATATATCAGGAATACAAAGAAACCTTAGAGCTACGGAGAGAGAACATGAAAGGGACGACTGGGAGACTGAATGTGAAAAGCTAGGCACAGGAACGATTATAAGTTTGAAAAGGAAATATGCAGAAAATCACACAAATCTGTTTCATTCTCATTTGCAAGCAATGCCACAGAATCTTGACTGACTTCCTGTATAATCTCCAATGAAGAGCCACCTGTCTTTGAGTTCCACATTTTCAGGTACTGTACCCACTCTTCTCTATTATCTCCCCAGGTACAGCCTGTTGTCTGATATGCCTCTGATACCTACTAGCACCTTACTTGTACCCACAACAAATTTCACATCTTAAGACAGTGCCAATAAAACTGATTCTGATTGTGAATTCTCTCCAGTCCTTTCTCAATCAATGATAACCACTATTCTATCCATTTATCTGAAATACAGAATATTTTATCTGGAATTCTTTCTCTCCAGTACCATCCCAAGTACATAAAATTTAGCTATTCCCCTTCTCTCATATAATTTTACCTGTACCTGTGTTGAACAAATACCTGCTGGTACACATTTTATTTAATATATTTTCATTTACCCTGCAGTTAAAAGGAATCCACCCACACAGCTTTTAGTTTTATTAATTATCCTTTCTTAGGCAATCATTTTCTCTAAAACTCTACAGCCAGAAGCAGCTGCCTGCATTTAATGCTGCCTGTGAAAAAGCATGGGGTAACTGTTTTGGTTAAAATTTTTGTGATCCTGGCATGCATGACAGTTGTGGCCATTTATTGGGCTGGCTATAGTGGCTGGGGAGCTTATTGCATCCCACTTCTACTCTACTTTTAAGCCTGGATATATTATATTTCAAACACTTGAAATAATCAAAGCCTTAGTATTTTGGCAGAGATTCAGCAACCTAACTCTTCAGTGATATGGATTCTTAGATCAAGATACCGAGAATGATTCTCTTTAAGTATTTCCATTCTTGAGCAGGCAGAACGAGAAATACCAAGAGCGGCTTTCAAAACTCTCTCAGCAATTTAGTTCACTGTGGTGTTAATTCTTATTTTGTCAAACAACAGATAAAGTTTGGCATTTTAAATTTCAAAAATATTTTTTGTTCACACATTATAGGTTGATTATTTGGAAGCCATTTAAGAAAAAAAATCTACGTGGAGAGATTAATTGAGGAAACATTGTTGGTGATTCTATATTCAGGACATTTGCCGATTTGTCACTGGATCCCGGGGTTACGATATTCTGTTTCATCTCGACTAGATGCTTTGGATTACTTCTGCTCTGCTTTTCTGGGTTCTCAAGAGGCCAGTGTGAGTGCCACTGATGCTTCTGCAGGTAAAGCAGGAAGTAAAATTTGGGGTGGACAGTTGTCGAGACGATGCTTCCTTCTGCCATTTAGGCAGGACTTCCAAATCATGGCTCTGTGGTCCTCAACAGCAGTTAGAATTTTCCTTCTCGACTTCGAGCAGGACAAAGTGTTTCCAGGAGTCAGAGGGGATGTTGCACTTTCAGCACCCACTGAATTTTCTACCCATGTGGTTTCAGGTATGGTAGAATGTACCTCAGACACGCAAGTGAACACAGTGGCCTGTCCTCAGCAATTTCCTGTGTACTGTCGAAAACCTGCTGCATTTTACAAGTTTTTGCAGGCCACACTGTAATAGCCCACTTCACTGAAGATGTTTGTGATGTACATGTCACTGTTATAATGTAGAAAACATAGTAACCTTTGTGGAAAATATCATAAACAGGAGATTCCAAACTAACAACAGATAGAGGAGACCGGAAGACTGCATCCCACAACACAAGCCCCCCAGGCATGAAGAGTCAGTCTGGGTATTTTGCTTATTTCACTAAAATTATGGGATCATATTAGACTTAATAGGGCTAATTTGCTTCAGTCTCACACTTATTTTCCCACTAACAACTGGGATGGAAAAAAATATGTGCAGAGAATTATTTAAATATAACTGAAGTCATTATCATTCGTCCCTTTTAGTTTTCTTCCTCTCATATTATTTTAAGTACAGCTTCCCAGTGCTTGGTAGACTCCTCTCTCTTGCTCAAGGCAGCATTCTTCTTGCAATTATCTAAGCAAGGTATTCAACTATGAAAATATCACAACTGAGTTTGATCTTTTGCTTGCCTCATGCACACAGAAAGCAATTCATCGAAACCCATCGGGAGCTGGGCTTTGGACAGTTCTGGAGCACGCGGGTCGACATATAATGGCAAACTTGTGGCTAGCCAGGCCAAGCCAACTATGAATCTTTCAGGTTGCTGCAGTTCACTTTTGCACATTATTTACCCATGTGCCCTTTCAGCACATCACTGTTTTATTGATAACAACTACTTTTTAAGACCATAAGACATAGGAGCAGAATTAGACCATTCAGCCCATCGAGTTTGCTCCGCCATTCCATCATGGCTGATTTATTACCCCTCTCAACCCCACTGTCTGGCCTTCTTCCCATAATGTTTGAAGCCCTGATTAATCTCCTATCAACCTCCAGCTTAAATATACCCAATAACTGCCTGCACAGCCATGTGTGACAATGAATTCTACAGATTCACCACCCTCTGGCTAAAGAAATATTTCCTCACTTCTGTTCTAAGTGGATGTCCCTCAATTATGAGGCTGTGCCCTCCAGTCCTAGCCACCTCTCTATACGAAACATCCTCTCCATATCCACTCTACCTAGTCCTTGCAATATTCAATAGATTGCAATGAGAAACCCTCCCCACCCCACTCCTCTGAATTCCAAAGAATACGGGCTCAAAGCCATCAAACATTCCTCATATGTTAACCCTTTCATTCCCAGGGTCATTCTCTGGACCCTTTCTGATGCCAGCACATCCCTTCTTAGACAGAGCTCAAAACTGCTCACAACTCTCCAAGTGCACTCTAACTTATGCCTCAGCATTACACTGTTACTTTTGCATTCAATATGAAGGCAAACGTTGCATCTGACTCAGCCTGCAAGTTAGCATTCAGGGGATCCTGCACAGGGACTCCCAAGTCCCTTTGCTCTTTGGACTTTTGAACTTTCCCCGCATTTAGAAAACAGTCCACTCCTTTACTCCTTCTGCCAAGGTGCATGACCATACACTGTCCTCCATCTGCCACTTCACCCAAAATGTCGAAGTCCTTATGCAGACACTCAACTTCCTCAACCCTCCCTGCCCCTCCACCTATCTTTGTATCATCTGCAAACTTGGCCACAAAGCCATCAATTCCATCATCCAAACCATTGACATATAACATGAAAAGAAATGGTCCCAACACCGATCCCTGCAGTACACCACTATTCACCAACAGCCAGCCAAAAATGGTTCCCTTTATTCCCACTCTTTGCCTCCTGCCTGATAGCCTATTTTCTATCCATACTAGTACCTTTCCTGTAATAATACAGGCTCTTATCTTATTTAGTAGCCTCAGGAGTGCATCTTATCTGAAAAGCCAGATAAGCAACATCCACGGACTCCCCTTTGTCTAGTCTGCTTGTTATTTCCTCAAAGAATTCCAACAGATTTATCAGGTAAGATTTCCCCTTTTGAAAACCAGGCTGATCTTGGCTTATTTTATCAAGCCCCCAAGTACACTGAAAACTTCATCCTTTGTTTTGCTCAGCATAACAAAACTTTCTATTTCCAGACACATTTACATTTCTTCCCCTCACAGATACCAGCTATCAGAACCCTTCCATCAGAATATAGACATCACCACAACATCCTATACAAAAGCCCTTATTAGTATAACAGACAGATTTACATCTACATACTGCAGAAAAGGTTGCCATGTTTTATGAAAACTATTTGTTTTTGCGTGTACCATACATGTCAAAAAGTCCAAAGGAATGTATTCCATTATTAATTTACACCAATCAGAAAGTCCAGGGGCCTTATCGGATATCCAACAAAGTAAAATGTTCTTCCTCGCACAGAAAGTCAGGATGTTAAGAAGTTTTTTTCTGATGTGCATTAATAATAGGACTGCTGGGGAAGCCTAAGAGAAAAGACACTGAGTCCAGTTCAAGCTCTGTCTTCAGAACCTTTTCCATTTCACCCAAAATATTAGTATAGTATGCCTGAAGTTTGGGACAAGTCCAAAAACAGTGGGTGAGAGTTCCAATATTTCCTTTACATTTAGAACACATTGGAGAAACCGCCATCTTAAATTTCAAGAGATGATCTGGAGTCAAATGGGCTCTATGCAGAATTTTGAGTTGCAATGCTTTAGTTCTATTACAAACTGAAATTTTCTTTGCATTATCACAGATCTCTTCCCATGGTTCAGCTGTAATTTCTACTCCCAGCTCTTCCTCCCAGACCCTTCCCAACTGCACAGCCTCTCCACAAGAACATTCCCTCTGGATGCTGTAAAATGTACTGCTGGAGACTTCACCTGAAAACCTCATCCTTAATCTTTCCACAACCTTTTCAGAAACCCGAGTGCAGTCCATTTGTCCAGGTGACCTATGTATCTTCAGATATTTCAGCTTCCAAAGCACCCACTTCTTAATAATAGCAATGACACCCACTTCTGCCCTCATTTTTGGCATACCGCTAGCGTCTTCCACAGTGAAGACTGATGCAAAAAACTTCTTAATTTCTTTGATCCCCATTGCTACCGGTGGTCCCATATCCACTGTCATCTCTTTCAGCCTTTATATATCTGAGAAAACTTTTTGTATCCTCTTTTATATTATTGGCTAGATTACCATATTTCATCTTTTCTCCCTTTATGATTTTTTTAGTCACCTTCTGTTGATTTTCAAAAGCTTCCCAGTCCTCTGAGTTCCTACTGATTTTTGCTATATTGCATGCCCTCTTTTACTTTTACTTTTTTGTCTTCCCTGCTCAGCCACAGTTGCCTCATCCTTCCTTTAGAATACTTCTTCATCTTTGGGATGCACATTTCCTGTGACTTCTGAATTTCCCCTAAAATCAACAGCCATTACTGTTCTGCCATCATCCCTGCTAGTGTCCCCTTTCAATCAACTTTGGAAGTTATCATATTAGTTATCATAATATGATAACTAGCCTCCTAAAGTTTCCATTATCTTTGGATCCCTAAACAAAACTAGATTATATAAAACCCAATCCGGAATTGCCATTCCACTAGTGGGCTCAACCTCAAGCTGCTCTAACAAACAATTTTGTGGACATTCTGCAAATTCCATCTCTTGGATCCAGCAGCAACCTGATTTTCCCAATCTATATGCATACGTATTCCCCCATGATCATTGCAACTTTGCCCTTTTTACAGGCCTTCTCTATCTCCCGTTGTAATTTGTAGCCCACATCCCGGGCTACTGTTTGGAGGCCTATATATAACTCCCGTCAGGGTCTTTTTATCCTTGCAGTTTCTTAACTTTACACACAAGGATCTTACATCTTCTGATCCTACATCACCTCTTTCTAAGGATTGGATTTCATTTTTTACCAACAGAACCCTCTGCCTATCTGCCTGCCCATACAATACAATGTGTATCATCGGATATTAAACTCCCAACTATAATCTTCTTTCATCCACCACTCAGTGACACCCACAACATCATACCTGCTAATCTCTAACTGTGCAACAAGATCATCTACCTTATTCTGTAAACCGTGTACATTCAAATATAACACCTTCAGTCCTGTATTCATCACCCTTTTGGATTTTGGACCCTTGTTACACTTTAGCTCGTCCCACTGTCTGCAATTTTGCCCTATCGACTTCCTGTCCTTCTCTACAGTCTCAGTAACACTGTATTTAGTTGTATACCAACTGCCCCATCCTCAGCCCTCACTCCAGTTCTCATCCCCCAGCCACATTAGTTTAGTTTGAGCACACCTGCCCACAAGGATATTGGTCCACCTCGGGTTCAGGTGTAAATGTTCCCTTTTGTACAGGTCATTCTAACGATCCACAAATCTGAAACCCTGCCCCTGCTCCAATTCCTCCACCACGTGGAGGAATCTGCCAAATCATCCTTTTCGTACCCTCACTGGCACACAGCACAGGCTGCTGTTCAGAGATCACCAACCTGGAGGTCCTGCTTTTCAGCTTTCTGCCTAGCTCCCTATATTCCTTCTCCAGTCTCTCCTCCATTTTCCTACCAACTGGTGCCAATATGTACCAGGACTCCGAGCTGTTCACCCACGCCCTGTGGGGTTATATCTTTGCCATCCCCACAGCATAGCAGACCGCTACCTGATGGCATCCTTTAACAAGCTGCTTTAAGCGCACACCACCTTAATGACTGACTCACCCACTGCTTTCCCACATTACCCTCCAAGGAATAAAATTAATGTTCTTCATTCCCCACGGTATTTAGGCATCTGCAAGAGACACAAGGGAACAATTCCTCGTGAGTTCTGAAGCCACAGGACAGGAAAGCAGTCTCATCAGCCTAACGAGCCCACAGTGAAGATGAGGCACCCATTTACAACAAACCTACACTCATTACACAATTTTCTTTTCCCCACAACTCCCCCCAAATTCTACTATCCTTTGATATACCAGTTAACCTATCAATCTCTCTGTCTCTGAGTGAACTGAGCTCACAGAGGGGTGTCATCTACTCACAGGAGGATGTGCACACCTCACACAGAAAGCACCAGACCTCAGCACTGACCCCAGTGCAGACCATCAAACCATAAGACACAGGCCATTCAGCCCATCGAGTCTGCTCCAGCATGGCTGATTTATTATCCTTCTCATCCCCATTCTCCTGCCTTTTCCCCGTAACCTTTGACACCAATTAACCCCTGCTTTAAATATATGCAGTGATTGGCCTCCACAGTCATCTGTGGCATTAAGTTCCACAGACTCACCAGCCTCTGGCTAAAGAAACTCCTCCTCATCTCTCTTCTAAAGGAATGTTCTTGTATTCTGAGGCTGTGCCATCTGGTCCACAATAGGAAACATCCTCTCCTGTTTAAGCCAACAATGATTTAAGTTTATATCCCATCCATCCATTCAGTCAGAGTTAAGTCGAGAAAGTCAATAAATGTTTTCCCAACTCATTGCCATACACAAAGGGAATAGTCATTTCAGCAGAGAGGGTGGCCAGTTAACATCGCATGTCTGTGTTATATGAATTCTTTATTGAACTGCCTCACATTTACAATGTGAATAATCTGCTTCTGTTCTTCTTTTCTTTGCTCAATTGGACAGAAACTTGGACAGTTTATCGGCTGCAGTGTGTTTTCAGCTGAATGCTTTAGAAAGGCTCCCCACATGGTTATGATAAAGGCTCCACCATTCAATTAAATCCAATAATGTTTTTCCAGCCGCACTGTTCTTTGCACAATATCTGGAAACCAGTACAAGTCTGTAATGTGGTAAATTGAGATTTTAATCTGCAAAGGTGGGTTATATCCTAGGAGGCTTGTGGAGTATAATGTTAGAAAATATGACATTTTTCATTTAGATAGGAGGAATAGAGAACCAGATTAACTTCTAAGAACAAAAGTCATTCAGCCCATTGAGTGGGCTCTGCCATTAAATCATGGCTAATTTCGTTTATTACGTTACAGTGCGTAACGGGCCTGTCTGGCCCTTTGAGCTGTACCACCAGCAATCCCATTTTAACCCTAGACTATGACCTATTAAGCTACCAACTGCTACGTCTTTGGACTGTGGGCGGAAACCGGAGCACCCGGAGGAAACCCACGCGGTCACGGGGAGAACATACAAACTCCATACAGGCAGCGGTGGGAATTGAGCCATTCCTCTCAACCCCATTCTCCTGCCTTCTCCCCACAACATACGGTGCCCTTGAAAAGAACATATCAACTTCCACTTTAAGTGCACCCAATTACCTCGCCTCCACAGCTGTCTGGGGCAATAAATTCCACAGATTCACCACCCACTGTCTAAAGAAATTCCTCATCTCTGTTCTAGTGGGACATCCTTTAGTTCTGAAGCTGTGGCCTCAGGTCCTGGGTTCCTCCACTATTGGAAACACCCTTCCCACACCCACTCTGTCTAGGCCTTTCAATTTAAACAGTGAAAACTAAAAGCAAAAGCAGGAGAGCTGAACACTTTGAGTGATGCAGAAAGTAAGCAAGCAGGAAGTCAAACGGTACAACAGACTTTATCTCAGCCGGAGAATAAAGTCCTAAAGCTAGTCAGACAGCATCTGCAGAAAGATGAACAATTGATACCTCGTATCTGGATCTATTCATCCGAAGATTAGAGCTACTGAGGCAGGCCTTTTGAACTACTGAGTCTGTGCTGGTCATCCACCATTCAATGACGCTAATCCTACATTAATCCTATTCTTGCTACATCTTTATCACCTCTCCCCATATTCTACCACTCATGAACATACTACAGGGAATTAACAATGATCAGTTCACTTATTGACCTACATGCCAGTCACTACACTGCGTTAGGAGTTTGAGGAAATTTGGTATGTCACCAACGCTTCTGGCAAATTTCTATCGACGTACGGTAGAGAGCGTTCCGACTCTGCCATATGGGGTTGCATCGCACAGGATCTCCAATACACAGGGTCAAAAGAGGGTCATAGTCTCTGCTATCTCCATCATGGGCACAACCCTTCCCACCATCAAGGCCATCTTCACAAGGTAGTGCCTCAAGAAATACCACCCGTTATCAATGGCCCTCGCCATCTGGGACATGCCCTCTTCTCATCACTACCATCAGGGAGGAGGGACAGGAGTCTAAAGACGCACCCTGACTGTTAGCGACAGCTTCTTTCCCTCTGTGATCACACTTCTGAATGGTCCAGGAGCCGTTCCTCTTCACCACTATTTATTCATTGTAACCTGTGGCATTTTCCATGTCTCACAATGAATGCCACGACCTACAGTGGGTCAGGGATGATGAGCCTGGCGCTGATCCTGACTCAACCTGTACATACTTGGCAAGGAAGCAGGAGCTGCAGAACCCAGAGGAAGCCCACAGTCACACACAGACCATGCGAACTCCACGCAGAAAGCACTGGAGGTCAGAACTGAACCCAGGTCACCAGAGCTTTACCAGTTCCAGCACTGTGCCACCTCTCGACTGATTCCAAAGGGCCATCATTGAATATATTATTGGTGGGTCCCTGAGAAACGCGGGTGACATCCATTATGTCTGGTGGGTCTGGAGATGATTTAAGAACCCATTTCTGGATACACGTGTTTGAGGGTACAGTATCCTGAAGATGGCTGCTCATTTGTGTGCACAGCTGCCAAAGGACACTCCTGTTACACAGGTAAAGCCAGAGAAACGGTCTCATCCTGGAAGTGTGACTGTCCAATTCCTCCAGCTTTCGGTGTGTTGCTCCAGATTCCAGCATGTGAACTCCCCTGCATTTCCCCGACACCTGCTGTCCATGTGGGGAGTGCCCCAGTATCACATCACCTGCACCATCACTCCCGTTGTGCTAGGAATAGAAGCCTATTGATTTCACATTTAATACGGGGATTGCAGTACACCGCCAGGTTCACATAATCTTACTGGCTGCTGGATACATTAAATCAACAACCATATGGGCCATGATGCCTTGACCTCGCCTTCCATTAAAAACTTCTAACTTCGCAACCAGAGGCAGAGACTTCCTCTGTTGGGGTGGGAGGACTTTTTTCAATATTATTTGGTCTGAAGCCTCTCCCTAGAATTTACCACCATGGGCAACCCTACCAGAACTTAAACTCCTAAATGCCTTTTCTGTTCGGGTGACTGGAAGCTTAGATTCAAGATGGCGGTGCCTGAGGTGGAGGCTACAATCATGTGAAGCTCTAGTGAGAGCACAGCTGAGGAAGAAAAATCTAGGAAAGGAAATATTTGCCTTTGAGTCAATGCAGGATATATTAATTAGGCTGGTTAACGTGGAAAAATAGATAACCTCCAGCACAATCCAGGCCCTTTGGCCCACAAAGCTGTGCTGAACATGTCCTTACCTTAGAAATTACCAAGGGTTACCCATTGACCTCTATTTTTCTAAGCTCCATGTACCTAGCCAGGAGTCTCTTAAAAGAAATTAGGTTTGTCTTGCACAATAAATTTGGTAAGGATAGATGTTTTATTAATGAGACCTAATATTCTGGAGTGGATGGGAAGGATGATGCTGGGAAGCTGTTTCACATGGCTAAATACCCCAGGATCAGGAGTCAGCAATTTAGGACTGAAGTAAATATTCAGTTCTTGAGCATCTTTGAGGCTGAGGTTGACAGACTGTGGTGAACTACGTGTGCCTGTCTGGACACGCCCTCTGCTGACTGCTCCTGTGGCTCCTCCCACAGACCCCTGTATAAAGGCAATCAAGGCCTGAGCCCGGCCTCTCAGTCTCCAGGATGTAGTATGGCGGTCACTCACTGCTTGTTCCTTCTTCTAGTCAATAAAAGCCGATATCTTGCCTTACGTCTCAGAGTGAGCTATTGATGGTGCATCACAAACGTTTGGTCATTAAGGGAAATGAAGAGAAATGCCAATGATGTGAGACTGTATAGAGATGGAGGATCAGCCAAAATGTTTGTGAATGGCAGAGCAGACATAATGTCTACCTGCCCCATCTACACACCTGTTTATGTTCTCAAACAATGTCAATGAATTCAGTTAATTCAGTTACAGTTACAGTTACATTCAGTTACAGTTAATCTTTTGTTTTCTGACAATGCAATTTGTCCTCAACCTCACTCACTGATACACAGTTCTAACTTTGACTGTTTTGCAATCATTTGTTGATGAACTATTTTAATCTTACTAAAATCCTGCCAGGGTCCATCTGTTCCAGAACAGATGTCTAAGTTAATCAGCCAAAAGGAGAGGAATCAGGAACTATCCTTAACTAATTATTTGCAGTGTGTCATTTGTTATCATGCAACAGGCAGCTCCGTGATTTCCAGTTGTAAATGCTCATCCCTCAGCAGAGCAAGAATACCAAACATCACTGGAGTAGAACAGGCAATAACTTGAGAAACTAACCTCTATCTTCACACCCTATTTGTCACTCATAGAAGCCCAAAGATGTTGAAAAGGGTGGTCCTTGGGACGTTCACTATAAACCTTCTCAGACACAGGTTATTCTGGACCCTTGTTTCATTTTAAACAGATAAGATGGACCAAAGTGTCTGTAATTATCCTCCAAAAATTTTTGGAGCCACACTTCCAGAATCTGAACGCTGCTGTGTGAGGTACGACTGACTGCGGAGCAAAACCACAGTGTGTGCTGGAGGAAGGGTTTAGAACAGATCAGTCACTGTAACAGAATCAACATCAAAACTGTTCCCTGTACAGCCACAATCTTTGATTAATAGAATTATTAAGGTAAAGAGAATAGTTAATACCAGATGTTCCTATTTGGGAGCAAGACCTTTAACCTATTCAGTGCCACTCATACATTCAATATTATATATTTCTCAAATTAAACCCGAATAGCTTAAGAAAATTAGACCATTACAGATATTTCAGTTAAATTGCATGCTGAACTCACCTTGTGCGGACTGTGTACGCCTCTAGTCTCGGAGTCTAATTGTTGCAATCACTTTAAAAGCAAACACAGTACTAACTGCATGCACATGGCTAAACCATCCGTCATTTTGTAAAAGAACACAACATGGGCAATGTCGAGGGTGACAAGCGGACAGATTTTTTCCTCAGTGCTGCTGCATAAAGCAGCCAAGTCTAACACAAGGAATTCTGCTGAGAGAAATATGCAGAGCAGGAGATAAAGAGATAAGGGTGGAAGTTGCTGTGAGCTAAAATCTTTCATTAACAGGAATAATAGAGAAAACAGCGTTTACGATGCGTTTTTTTTTTCTTAATAGAAGGAGGTAGGGACTAACGCAGTTGATTAAAGTATGTCATGCTTTCATCCCTGGAGAGAAGGAATTGCTTTGTTTCCTCTCTGCGGTTAGTTTCTATATAGTCCCCAAAGGAGACTTATTTAATGCATTTTCTCCAGCTATAGCTGCCGTAGTGAAGGAGTTCAAGGTGGCAAAGTGTAGAGTTGTGTTAACACCAAGGGGATCCGATGACAAGCTAATAAAACAAGCAGAAGTCACAATAAGATCAGGACAAAAGTGGGCTGCCAACTCGGCCATAGACCAGGCAGTGAGCTCCCTGCAACTGAGAGACATAATCGACAACCCATGCCTGGGACGACAAGGCCTTGGCTCTGCACACTTCCAGTGTTGGGGGAGTGTAAGTACAAGGAATAGGCGTGACATTGTCCAGGCAGAGGTACAGAACCATGATGATGAAAGGGGGTTATTGAAGGCAGTGGAGTTAGGGTTACAGGGTTCCTGGACAAAATGGGATGTTCTCACGCAGAAGATCACTTGAACAGAGGTTTGGAGACTTTCACATTTCACATTTCTTTTCTCCTGTGGTCCACGTATGACGCTCACCCTATACCATCACAGCTGTACACACAGAGGCTGAGAGAGGACCCTGACTGCAAGCGTTCTGGTCGGCGGGGTTCACTGGCACACGTACCGTCAGGATGCAAAACAGCTTTAACACTAGATCTGTATAGGTGGCTCCACGACAAGGTCCTGCTGTCCCTTGCTGACACACTGAAGAAGAAACCAGCTAGCAGAGAGGCAAACAGGGTAGTCATTTTCATCAAGAAGAGGGCCACGTCAGTCATATCAAATCCAATCCTGTCATTTTCATCAAGAAGAGGGCCACGTCAGTCATATCAAATCCAATCCTGTCATTTTCATCAAGAAGAGGGCCACGTCAGTCATATCAAATCCAATCCTGTCATTTTCATCAAGAAGAGGGCCACGTCAGTCATATCAAATCCAATCTTGTCATTTTCATCAAGAAGAGGGCCACGTCAGTCATATCAAATCCAATCCTGTCATTTTCATCAAGAAGAGGGCCACGTCAGTCATATCAAATCCAATCCTGTCATTTTCATCAAGAAGAGGGCCACGTCAGTCATATCAAATCCAATCTTGTGCAAACTGACAAATGATGGGAGATAAGGGTCGATGTGGAGAAGAAGCTGTCGGTCCCAAAGGTGGCACAAACCACGCTTCGAGCAGACATCATACCGTGGTCCACCAAAGACAAGAAAAGCATCCTGGAGCTCACAGTGCCGGGGAGGGAGATGTGAGGATGCTCACAAGAGGAAGGCCCTAAAGTAGCAGGGACAAAGCTTGGCTAATGTGGCTATTCCCCGAAGAGATCGGCTGCAGAGGGTTCCCGGCAGGTCGGCATGGAGGTTGCTGTCTGCGCTGGGCCTCGATGAAAAGAGCAAGAACCAAGCAGTTCGCAGAATGGGGGAGGAGGCAGAAAGAGCCTCTTGCTGGATATGGTGCAGACGAGAGGAGTTCAGCTGAAAGTCAAGACCAGATGGGCAGTGACTTGGCCACCACTGCTGACCTGCCAGCTGGAGAGTCTAGTGATTAAGGGTTGAAACACACTATGAAGTTTGGGCTCCACCTGATGGCATCTGCTCCTGGCCAAAGGCTATGGTTACCTCATCAGGTAACTGAAGAGAGCACTCCCTGGTGGATGATGCAAGCAATTCCAAGCATTTCACCTGTATGAGTAATTCTGCTCTAAAAATATGTGAAGGAACTAACAATCAAGTTTTTTTAAAGTCACATTATGTCCTCTTGGTCATTCTTTGGTAACTATTAATTCTTTTTTCCATCTCCTTCCAGCTCACTCACCTCCTGTAAGAAATGCTTCAAGGTACTTACTTGACTTTGGAACCAACCTCTCTCTTCTGGATGGTGCAGACTCCCTGAGGACAATTCTCAAATCCTCTACTGCTTTATCTAAGTAATCCTTTATGAGCTTTTTTCCTCCCCCTGAGCTGGATTTCATCACACTAGCTCTACTCTCCTTCGATTATCAGCCACTGATTCTCTAATCTGAAATTCAGCATTTCAGTTCACTGAGTTGTACTAAGGCAGGTCAGTATTAGAAAACATAAAAAAATAAGTAAGGGCAACATTTCATACAAACATTCTTTCTTTCCTGAAGTTGTTAGTCCTCACTAGATACAGTTACTCAAATATTAATGTGACCACCCCAATGATCATTGTTCATGTGAGAATGTTGACAATGAGGGTATTTACTGCTGAGAGAGGAGGAGGAGGGATGAGCTGCTGGTTGGGATACTGAGATGAATGCCATATGCTCAGCTAACACCCACTTACACAGTCTTCCCAGCACAAATTACTGAATAGCAACATCGGGAGCTTTCATTCTCTTAAATGTGTTTGTAGTTGGGATTACACTTGACCAGAAGACCTCCCACCAAACAACCTTATTAACCAATTAATCAGTCTTTCCCTAGCAAGTCCAATATTTTTGTTTTAATTAATAAAAATAGTTTGAAACAGATGAAACAAAATACTTAATTAAAAATCACATCTATCTGTTGCCTGGTTTCTTTAGTAGCACCTTGGAGATTAACCTTTAAAATATGATAATCCTTCAGGGACAGCAAATATAAGTCCTAATATTATTCTCTTCCAATTCAAAAACTCCTTTTTTTCCCCTTGTTGTTATTCTCAATGGCTCAGAGCTGTGCAGATCAGGAATGTCCAAAAGACCTGGACTGGCTTACTGAAATGAGTCAAGCACTCCATATGCACAAGCCCCAAATCTCTGCATAACAAACAAACTCACCCTCCTCAGTCTTAAACCACTGAGGAGATCATGGCGGCAGGAGTCATATGCAGGCAGACAAGAGGAGTGGCACAGGTAGCTGATAGCTTCAGGCACTAGACGAGGGGAATAGAGCAGAGCTCATGAGGAGCTGGGTGCAATGGAGTGGGTGGGGAGAGGCAGATGATAGTGTGGGATAATTTGATGGATCAAGTTCAGGTAGTCAGATAAATGGTGGACATAGAAGCAATAAGGCTGGACAAACAAGTGTTGGCAGGAGTCAGACAGTCTCACAAGTTTCTACAGATATTCCACGGAGAACATTCTAACTGGCTGGTATGGCGGAGGGGCACAGGATCGAAATAAACTGCAGAGATTTGCCAACTTAGTCAGCTCCATCGTGGGTGCTAGCCTCTGTAGTATCCACAACTCTTTCAAGGTGCAATGCCTCAAAAAGGCAGCGTCTATCATTAATATTAACCACTCTTTACTCTGGGCTCAGGTACACGACAGAAATTTACCCAAGTGACAATATGCATGTATGGCATGCTGTATCATGTCATTCCCTAGATCCAGCAGTCTCCATGTATGGGGACAAGACACACACACAGAATAGCTGGGAACAATTTTGGAGCATGCTTTTCTTCTCCAACCTGAAAAGCGTCCTCAAGTTTGAGGAATCAGGTACAAAGAATGAAAAGTCAAGTGGTTAAGATAATTGAAGATATTTATAGAAACTATTTGCACTGAACAAGGATTATAACCTTAAAAATGGAGCAAGGCAGCTCTGAGATGTTGTAAAGAAATCTTTCTTACATTGGGCTCATATGTCTAAAGACAAGCTCTCTCATTTTTTGCAGATATATCTCCTTATTGTGACAGATGTAATAATGGAGACGCTTCATTAATTCATATGTTTTGGTCATGTTCGAGCCTTGAAAACTGTTGGAAAGATGTATTCCAAATGTTTTCTGTACTTTTTAAGGTTAGTTTTAAGCCCAATCCTTTGAGTGCCTTATTTGGTATTGTTGATGAAAATGTTATAATTTTAGAGCCTTCTCATTCGCGGGTACTGGCTTTTATTTCTCTTATGGCTAGGAGGGTGATCTTGCTTAAATGGAAGGAGGTTGCCCCCTCTACACATGGCCAATGGTTATGTGATGTCATGTCATGTTTAAATCTAGAGAAGATTCATTGTTAGATTTCTGAACTATTTTAAAAATCTTTGAATTGTTATTGTTATTAAAATATAGACCTGGGCTATTATTATAATACACTATATGGTAAAATACTCTTTTTTTCTCATTTTTTTTTACCAACCAGCTTTATCTTTGTAGTGGGTGTAGATTTTTTTTAATAATATAATTAACCATATTATTGTATTTAATAATTCAATTTATTTTATTTGATTGATTATGAATATGGGATACTGTGATTGTATCAGTGTGATATATATATATAGTGTATTTTGTTCTATCTTATTTTGATTTATAATAAGTATCCTTATGAATTCTGTATCTGTGTATATGAAATTTAATAAAAATATTGGAAAAGAAAAGAAAGAAATCTTTCTTCACACATACTCCAGAGGAAGTTGAGGATTCCCTTCTATGAGGAGCAGTAAGGCCAGTTTAATTGTTGGGCTGAAATACATCAGTGAATTGTCAATGATTGGACTGAGACATGTCAGGGAATTGTTAATGATTGGGCTGAAATACATCAGGGAATTGTCAATGATTGGACTGAGGTACACCGGGGAATTGTCAATGATTGGTCTGAAATACAACAGGGTATTGTCAATGATTGGACTGAGCTACATCGGTGAGTTGTCAATGATTGGACTGAGGTACATCACTGAATTGTCAATGATTGGTCTGAAATACATCAGGGAATTGTCAATGATTGGACTGAGCTACATCGGTGAGTTGTCAATGATTGGACTGAGGTACATCAGGGAATTGTGAATGATTGGTCTGAAATACATCAGGGAATTGTCAATGATTGGACTGAGGTACATCACTGAATTGTCAATGATTGGTCTGAAATACATCAGGGAATTGTCAATGATTGGACTGAGGTACATCAGGGAATTGTGAATGATTGGACTGAGGTACATCAGTGAATTATCAATGATTGGACACACATGTCAGGGAATTGTGAATGATTGGGCTGAAATACATCAGTGAATTGTCAATGATTGGACTGAGGTACATCAGTGAATTGTCAATGATTGGACTGAGGTACATTGGTGAATTGTCAATGATTGGACTGAGGTACATCAGTGAATCGTCAATGATTGGACAGACATGTCAGGGAATTGTCAATGATTGGGCTGAGACATGTCAAGGAATTGTCAATGATTGGACTGAGGTACATCAGGGAATTGTCAATGATTCAACTGAGGTACATCGGTGAATTGTCAATGATTGGACTGAGGTACATCGGTGAATTGTCAATGATTGGACTGAGACATGTCAGGGAATTGTCACCGATTGGACTGAGGTACATCAGGGAATCGTCAATGATTGGACTGAGACATGTCAGGGAATTGTCAATGATCGGAAAAACAGGATCCATTAGTTGAATGACCTTTTCCTGATGAGTCACTATTCTCCCAGTTGCTGAGATTAGCACAAGTTTGCATGTCTTAGTCATTATATTTCCTTAGTGTAGCTATGCACTGGGCCTTGCCAGTTATGTGCTGATTTACTTTCAGTTTTGGTTGCCCATTGTGAGAAGGATGTGGAGGCTCTGGAGAAGGTGCAAAGGAGTTTTACCAGGATCCTGCCTTGATGAGAGGGCGGGTGCTATGAGGAGAGATTGGACAAATTAGGGTTCCTTTCTCTGGAGTTACAGAGGCTTAGGGGAGACCTAATAGAATTTTATAAAACTACTAGAGGCAGAGATAGAATTAATAGCTCGTACCTTTTACTAGGCTCAAAATAAGAGGATGCATTTAAGTTGAGAGGTGGGATGTTCCAAGGAGATGTATTGGACGTTATTTATTTATAGAATAGTGGGTGCCAGGAATGTACTATCAGGAATGGTGGTGCAGGCAGAGATACAATTGTTATGACATGTACAACCGTACCAGCCTTCATGATTTAGATGCTCTAACTCTCCAGAATATGAATAGCTGGTGTGGCCCCTTTAAAGATGCAGGCCTACCCCTGAATTTTGGTGGCCATGTTTTGCCTCCAGGATTTTAATATTTAAAGAGCACCTGAACAGAGATTCTGTGTTCAATCATCAGCTCTACTTTGGATTCTTGTCTAGCATCTGATTTAGATCCCTGTCTTTATAACATGTCTTGATTCTAGACTCTGATACTCCATCACTTGTCTCCTATCATCTTCTCCTCGGTCTCGTATCACAGAACGATTGACACCCTGTGGGGTGTCAGAGCCTCCCATCAGTGACCCTGGTCACCATGCAGCAACTACCACAAGGAGGAAGCTAGAGTTACTCAGGTAAGGCTGTCAGTTGGCCCACAAAGCTAATCCGTCTTCTGACCCAGGAGAGATTCGGTAGTGACCCAGGCTCAGTGCTCAGTGGTGATAAACTCCAGTTGTTCCGGTTGCCTACGGAGCACGGAAAGTTGGCCAACACGGTCTTGCTCCTGACCGCGAGAGCCCTGGCCTGGGCCACCGCTCAATGGGAGCGGAGGGTGGAGATTTGCTCGGATTTGCAGCAATTCGTGAATGCCATGAAGCAGGTATTCCATCATCCCATCAGAACAGAGCCTCAGACCGTCTGATTCAGGTGCGTCGGGGTAGTCAGTCAGCAGCCACCCCGCCAGTGAGAGATCGCAGCGTCAAAGACAAGGTTGCTGCTAGTACTGCGGGGAAGCAGGCCACCTGTGGGCTAAGTGTCCAAAGCAGCAGCTATTCTGGTGTCACGCTGAATGCAGAGACCTCCTGGGGTAAGAACAAACGAGAGGCCGATACCTTTATTGTCTCTGGGGCAGTTAGTAATTTCTTGGTCTTGGGGACTACCAATGGCTAAACATACCTCTGCAGGAGCTGAGCCAGCCGATGCCTGCAGCAGCTCCAGACAGTCATCCTGTTGGTTCCAGGCAACAGGATGACAATAGAGAAACATGGGGAGGACATTTGTTTCTGTATGAATTTTCCTCACCTACCTCTGATCCTCGGGGACCCTTGGGTGTCCAGGCATAATGGATCGGTGAACTGGAACAAAAGAGGGTATGTTTCCGGCTTGGAGTTCCAGCCTCCAGACTCTTCCAAGACTAGCGGCTGACAAGGAGGCAGACAAAGAGGGTAACCTGGAGTTTTTGGGAGATCGAGTCCTAACTGCAAGGGAAGAAAAGCAAGCGCAAGCCAACATGATCATGTGAGTCCCCACCGACCCTGTCTAGTGGAACTAGTGAGAAAGAGTCAGGGGCAAGGCAAGGAGGTGTCCAAGCAGTCTGGAGCTCCAGCAGCCAAGCCTAAAGGATCAGGTTGTGGAGTCCTGAATTAGGCAGAGGCTTCCAAATGTAGACCCTTGGAGACCGTTGTCTGAGGATACAGATGAGGATTTGGACCCTCGTGAACTACAGAGGAGACTCTAAGGTCTGCTGAATCACTCCCACTACCTAGAGAGCCTTGGCAGGCATCCGTGGAGGGAGGTTCAGGGGTAATTGCAAAACCCAAGCTGGGTGAAATACCTCCTGTCTACAAGGATTTGGATGAGGTCTTCAGCAAGAAAAAGGCTTTGACTCTTGTACCACTCCAACCCTACGACTGTGCTGTAGACCTGCTGCCCGGTTCTTGTCTTCCGCAGGTCGATTATACACACTCTCAGGCCTGGAGAGAAACACCACGGAGGAGGACATGAGGAAGGCTCTTGCCATGAGACTCATTCAGCCCTCCACCTCTCCAACCAGTGCTGGCTTCTTCAAACAGAGCCTGCGGCCATACATTGATTATAGATTGATTTGGGGTTTCTCCACCACTCTTCTCTAAGTAGGAGGCTGAGGCTGGGGTTCCTGCAGCTGAAGGTCTCACCCAATGCTGCAAGGAGAAGTGAACTAGGCCATGGGAGATTTTGTTAGCCTCTGCCCTGAATGCTGAAATAAAGTCCAACTGCAAGAGAAGACAGGGAACAACTAAGCAGCCTGAGAAACAGGTCTGGCTGTCTACTCAGAGATTGCCTCTCCAGGTGGAGTCTAGAAAGTTGACACCCAAGTTCATTGGACCCTTCAAGGTGCTCAAGAAAGTAAACTTTGCAGCTCCCCAAGATCCTCGAGCTCAATCCCAATTTCGCCATTTCAAAATTAAAACCTGTAAACACCAGTCCTCTCGGCCCACCACCATCTGTCTCACTGCCACCCAGTTTTGTCCATGGGGAGCAGTTCTTCACCATAAAAGAATTCTGGATTCAAGAACTGATGGGTGTTCAGCAGTTCCTCGTGAACTGGGAAGGATTCCGACCTGAGGAACAGTGCTGGGTTCCTGAAATGGACACCTTAGATCAGGTGATCATCCATGACTACATAAGAAACAGGAGCAGGAGTAGTCCATCTGGCCCGCCCAGCCTACTCTGCCATTCAATAAGATCATGGCTGATCCGGCCATGGACTCATCTCTACCAACCTGCCTTTTCCCCATTACCCTTAATTCCCCTGCTATGCAAAAATCTATCCAACCTTGACTTAAATATATTTACTGAGGGAGCCTCCACTGCTTCATTGGGCAGAGAACTCCACAGACTCACTATTCTCCAGGATCGGCAGGTCCTCCTCATCTCCATAATCTTGAGGCTATGTCCCCTAGTTCTAGTCTCACCTACCAGTGGAAACAACTTTCTTGCCTCTATCTTATCTATCCCTTTCATAATTTTATATGTTTCTATAGGATCTCCTCTCATTCTTCTGAATTCCAGCGAGTACAGTCCCAGGTGACTCAATCTCTCCTCATAGGTTAACCCCTTCATCCCTGGAATCAACCTGGTGATCAGGGGAGTAGGACTATGAAGAGAGATATACTCCCTGGAAACATATACTCCCTGGAATTTGCCCAGGGAAGCAGTTGAGGCTTCTTCACTAAATATATTTAAGATACAGTTACTAAATATATTTAAGATACAGTTAGATAGGTTTTTACATAGTAAGGGAATTAAGGGTTATGGGGAAAAGGCAGGTAGATGGAGCGGAGTTTACGGACAGATCAGCAGTGATCTTATTGAATGGTGGGTCAGGCTCGATGGGCTGGATGGCCTACTCCTGCTCCTATTTCTTTTGAGTCTGTTGGGGTAATCTACTGCATCCGGTGCTCCCGGTGCCACCTCCTCTACATCGGCGAGACCCAATGCAGATTGGGGGACCGCTTCATCGAGCACCTCCGCTCCGTCTGCAACAACAGACAGGATCTCCCAGTTGCCACTCACTTCAACTATCCCTCTCATTCCCATTCGGATATGTCCATATATGGCCTCCTCTACTGCCAGGATGAGGCCAAACTCAGGTTGAAGGAACAACACCTCATATACCGTCCGGGTAGTCTCCAGCCCCTTGGTATGAACATCGAATTCTCCAACTTCCGGTAATTCCCTCCCTCTCCCTTCCCCATCCCACCTTCACTCTGTCTCCTCTTCTAGCTGCCTATCCCCTCTCATGATTCTGCCTTCTTCTACAACCAATAGTGCTTTCCCCTTAGATTCCTTCTTCACCTCTCCTGCCTTTCCCCCCACTTCCCCTCCCCCACCCCTTGATCTTTCCTCTGATTGGTTTTCCATCCTCCCCCCACCTTCTTTATAGGGCCTCTCCCCCCTCCTTCTTTAGTCCTGATGAAGGGTTTCAACCTGAAACGTTGACTGCTTCTTTCAACGGATACTGCCCGACCTGCTGAGTTCATCCAGCTTTTTTGTACGTCTTTATTTCTTACGTTCTTATCTCTGGAATCAACCTGGTGAACCTCCTCTGCACTGCCTCCAAAGCCAGTATATCCTTCCATAAGTAAGGTGATCAGAACTGCACACAGTACTCCAGGTGCGGTCTCACCAGTACCCTGTATAGTTGCAGCACAACCTCCCTGCTCCTAAATTCAATCCCTCTAGCAATGAAGGCCAACATTCCATTTGCCTTCTTGATAGCCTGCTGCACCTGTAAACCAACCTTGTGTGATTCATACACAAGCACTCCCAAGTCCCTCTGCTCAGCAGCATGCAGCAATCTTTTACCATTTAAATAATAATCTGATCTTCCATTTGATGACTTCCATCATCATCTCTCCGAGCAACCAGGGCCGTCAGGAATCAGCGGAAGGGGAGGTTGTCTGGTTACTACACACACCCGACCACACCAGTTTCTGGGGTTTAGACGCTCTAACTCTACAGAATATAGATAGCTGACGTGACCCCTTTGACGATACAGGCCTGCCCTGCTAATTGGCAGCCATGTTTTGACACCAGGATTTTAATATTTAAAGAGCACTTGAGCTGAAATTCGGTGTTCAGTCATCAGCTCTACTTTAGATTCTTGTCTAGTGTCTAGTTTAGCACCCTGTCTTTGTTTCAGTCTCGTATCATCTAGTCTCGGATACTCCCAACACTTGGGTCGTAGGTCTCTCATCATGTTAAATAGAGGCTTTTAAGAGACTCCCATGCACACTAATGTACAGAGAATGAAGGGAGATGGACCCTGTGAAGGCAGAAGGGATTTTGATAGTCTGCCATTAAAGATAAATATATCACAGGTTCGCTGTTTCCAACCTTAGATTTGACACCTTAGATTTAGCAGCACCATTATCCTCCAAAGCTTTGCCCACCCCCATTTTAAATAATCACTTGGCACAACCACTTCCCACTTCTGACAAAAAACAAATACTGGCAAAGATCCATTGTTGATTTGACAAATATGAAAAGAATCCGAGAAACTTATCAACCTACCTGAGTGACAAAGAACACATTTGACGTGATGGAAATCTGAAGTAAATGTAAAAAAAAACCTGCTGGAACTATGATCACAACCTCAATAAATACTTCTATTAGAGAAAAGGCAGATGAATTTTATACTAAAAATCCCCACCCAAATATACTATATTTTTTTCTGCTCTTCATATCCTTCAGATCCTACTGGATCTCTCTGTCAAGAAATAAAGAATTAAAGCACAGATATTCAGGGGATGGTAAGGTACTTCATGTGATTGTTGTTCTGGTGATGATGTTTAGCAATATAGAACTGTCTGCGGATGTCACTGTGAGGGTAAAGGGCTTGCTGACCGAAATGGTTCTTCCACACTGTGCACTAATGTTGCTTTATTGTGCTTCTCTGAGCTGCATGCCTCTGACAATTGAAAAACTAATTCTGATCCACCCTCAACCACTAAAAGATTTACAGCAACCATCTTCAAGATTCAATAATATCCAGAACTTTTCACATCTTAGTCAAATATGAAGGCATTTTAACCAGATTTAAGAAATTCTTAGCAAGTATTTTTGGAACACAGAGTCATAGAGTGTGTTGACTAAAATTCCCATTCAAGCTGGTCCTATCTGCCTATTAGTCCTATCTGGCTCATATCACTCTAACCCTTTCCTATCCACGTATCTGTCCAAGTACCTTTTAAATGTTAATAATGTAGTTCCTCCGGATGCTCATTCCATACACTGACCACTGTCTGGGTGAAAAGATTGTCCCTCAGGCTCCTAATAAATCACTCCCTTCCCACACTAAACCCGTGTCATCTAGTTCTTGATACCCCAACCCTGAGAAACGGATTGTCATATATTTCAACAAAATGGGACAGACAATTTCAATCCGATCCAATATGAGGATCACTGAAATTTTCACAATAATGAATTGCAAACTACCCAAGAATATTGCTGCTTAGAAACTGGATTGACAAACATCACTTTCCTGTCCACTCAGTTTTAACGAAAATGAAAATTAGACCATAAAACTATAAAACATAGTAGCAGAATTAGGCCAGTCAGCTCCATCTTTCTATCATGTCTGATCCCGAATCCCTCTCAACCCCACACACCCGTCTTCTCGCCAAATCCTTTGATGCCCTGACCAATCAGGAAACATTCAACTTCTGCTTTAAATATACCCATGGACCTGGCCTCCACCACAGTGGAGGTGTGGCAGAAATGGCAGAAATGGCAGGAATGGCAGAGCATTCCACAGATTCACTACTCTCTGGCTAAACGAAATTCCTCCTTACCCCTGTTCTGAAAGGTTGCCCCTCAATTCTGAGGCTGTGCCCTCTGGTTCTGGATACCCCACCACAGGAAACATCCTCTCCACATCCACCCTATGTAGACCTTTCAACATTCGGTAGGTTTCAATGCAATCCCCCCACATTCTTCTGAATTCCAGTGAGTACAGGCCCAAAACTGACAAACACTCCTCAAATGTTAACCCCTTCATTTCTGGAATTATCCTCGTGAACTTTCTCTGGACTCTCTCCAATGACAACACATGCTTTCTGAGATTTGGGGCCCAAACCTGTTGACAACACTCCAAGTGCAGCCTGCCTACTGTCTTATAAAGCCCCAGCATTACCTCCTTGCTTTTAAATTCTATTCCCCTTGAAATAAATGCCAACATGGCATTTGCCTTCTTTCTCACAGACACAATCTGTAAATTAACCTTTTGGGAGTCATGCATGAGGATTCCTAAGTCCCTCTGCACCTCTAACTTTGAACTTTCTCCCCTTTTAATAGTCTGCACTATTGTTCCTTTTACCAAGATGCATTACCACACATTTCCCAACACTGCCACTTTTTTGACCATTCTTCCAGTCTGTCTAAGTCCTGCTGCAATTGCATCAGTTCTACCTGCATTTCCACTTATCTTTGTATCATCCGCAAACTTTGTCACAAGGCCATCAATTCCATTGAGGGAAAGATGGTGCCCATGCTACAATTCCACATTGCATGGCTTTTCTTCAGGTTCCCGGAACAACATGAACATCGTACATAGAATACTATGGCACAGTACAGGCACTTTGGCCCACAGTGAATTAGTGGCCTTGTAATCTACTTCAGGATCAATCTAACCATTCCCTCCCACAGAATTCTTTAATTTTATTTCATCCATGTGCCTATCTAAGGGGTTCTTAAGAGTCCCCAATGTTTCTGTCTCTACCAGCACCTCTAGCAGTGCATTGCGCACATTTACCATTCGCTGTGTAAAAGACCTACCTCTGACATTACCCCCATCTCCCCATATGCTCTTCCTTAAAATTACTATATGTCCTCTCTTATGAGACATTGCCATCCTGGGAAATGGTACTGGCTGTCTACTCTACCTATGCCTCTTATCATCTTGGACACCTCTATCAGGCCACCTCTCATCCTCTTTTGCTCCAAAAACAAAGCCTTAGCTCACGTGAACATTTGCTCGTAAGATATGCTCTCTCATTCAGGGAGCATTCTGGTAAATCTCCTCTGCACTCTCTCCCTGAAGCTTCCACGTTCGTGTGTAAATTTGTGTACTGGAACTCTATGATATGGAGTACATGCCTGGGCCCCACATTTAGGATTTTAATTTATGTTTGGATAGCCATGTCATTCATTGGCCTCTCCTGCTGAGACAACCCTTTTCAATGGTCACCAATGTTACTGAAGTAGTCTTGCCTCAGTTGGTTCCCAGCCCCTTGAATCCAATGCTGTGAACCTTCTTCAAGTGGGTCCTCTTGGTGGACATGCCTAGCTGTTTCTCACAATCCCTGAACCATGTCCTACCTCCATTCCACGGCATTGATATCTGAATCCTAAACATTCACCAAGCAGCCCATCTCCTCAATGCTTCCACTGAAACTTATCCAACCCGCTCCTCGCCAATCCTTGCATCAGGTTCTCATTTTGGCCTTCCAAATCCATCGTCTATATTAATCTCACAGTCCACACCTAAATATATGTCCTGGTTTTATCCTCCTACCAAACCCAGCAAAAGCTTCCCTTCTCCACACTCAGAAAACGCACCACCTTCCATTGGAACCTCACATACTTCCCTTCCTTGACTTGATTTCCCTCATGAGCGCTGAAAGAAAAGGCCTTCCTTCATGTAAGGCCTGTCGTCTAGTGAAACCACTAGGCTTTCCATTGGGAGCTATTGATTAGAACAGTTATTAGGTCACCACATACTGACGTTTTAACCACTCTAAGCATACAATATTCAACTTCTAGACATGCATTCTTTGACGATGTATAGAAATTAGTGTTAACTTCCTCCACTGTCTCTAAACTTCTCCAGTTGCATTTAGGGTTGAGAACCACTGTTGGTTCATTTTCAATACAAACAGCTTTATTTATTGACAGATAAGTGCATGTTAGCTCAGCCATTCCCCCCAATCCCATGAAATTGAAACCCTGCCACACCATGACTTGATAAAGATAAAGATTAGTTTTATTTGTCACACGTATATCAAAACGTACAGTAAAATACACCGTTTAGCATCAGATAGATCAAATCAGTGAGGATCGTGCTGGGCAACTATCACCACGCTCCGGACACCATAGCATGCCTGCAACTTAGTGACCCTAACAACTCATCTTTGGAAAGTGTAAGGAAACCGAAGCATTCAGAGGATCACACGCGGTCACGAGAAGAATGTACAAACTCTTACCGGACAACGAAAGAAATTGAACTTGGATCTGTGATCGCCGGCCACTAGCTGTTGTAATGCAGTTAACGGATCACTTGATTTCCATTATGTATAAGGTTAACTGCTCTCAGCTACAGCGTTTATCTATAGATCTAAAAAGAATCCATTCCCTTCCCCATCATCTTTTTCCCATCACAAAGGTTCTAATGCTTGCTGAGCTGCCTTGATCTTAGGCTTCTCAATCCCTGACTGTCACTCATGTGCTTGCTATGGACATAAGGGTATAGGCTCATCGTTCACACCATTTACACTAATCCTTCATTAATATCATACATTATCCTCCCTCCCCACATTCTCATCAGCTTCCCCAGAATTTCACCATTCACCGACGCACATGGGGTAACCTACAGAAGCCTACCACCCTGCATGTCTTTGAAATCTGGCCAGAAATTAGAACACACGGATGGTCACCAGTAGAACGTGCGAACTCCACACACACATAAGAACCTGAGATCAGGGCTGAGTCCTGCTCTCTGGCACCGTGTAGCTGCAGCTGTTTTTTGGATGGAAACTGCACTGGAACACAGCTTCAAAAGATTCTGCTTGTGATTGTGGTGGCTATCTCGTCCCTTTGAATCCTGCACCAGCAGTTAGTCAAGGCACGCATTTTATTCACCACAGAAAACTGAATGGATTAACTACACCGGTCAGCCAACCTGGCATTTAAAGTTATTTAAGAAATGTAATTATAGACCTTCAGCTGGAAGGGAGGAGACAGTTTAAACCATTTCCATATGGATCCATAAAAAGGGTCAGGAAAAAACATGGGGAACATTTAAGCCATATAGAAAATGAAGCCATTCTCTGCACATGCGGAAGAAGTATAATTTTCTGTTACTCAAAACATCATTTAAACTTTCCCTTTGTAAAGTTTTCTCCAACATAACACACAAAAGGGCCCCATGGTTGCATTCATCTTAACATTTCATGAATCAAACAAAAACAAACACACCTAAATATCTAGATAAACACTCTTCTACAATGTTCTGGATCAATAACTTACAAGAATATCTTAAACATGGCATAAAAATTCAGAGTAGTGGCAATGACGACCCAGCCACTGCTAAGTTACGTTCAACAATGTTTTCTGTCATCTCCTGCAGACTATAATAGCACTTGACATTGAACAAAACATCCAAGTGGAATAAGCTGGAAGTAGAATTCATTGGTAACTCGGTGGCATGATGATTGAATGGTCTCTTTGCTGTGTAGTTCACAGATTTTATGAGCCACTTTAATCTGCAAATCTCCGCATTGTATTTGAGGATAGTTGATAGGTGGCAAAGGACCATTTGCCCCATCATATCCTTGTCAATAGAAATAGTGCCACCCAAACTATCCTCACTTTCCAGCATTAAGTCAGAGCTCTCCACTCTGAATGCATATATTAAATTTATACCATACTTGCAAGTTATTGATCCAGAACACATCCCACCACTGTTCAAATATAACTGGGTTTTCTATCCCCATTATTCAGTCAGGTAGTGAATTTCAGTCTCTTAACCCTCTCTAGGTGAAAAAGATTTCCTTTGTCACCCCCCTAATCTTTCTATCAATTATTTCACATCTATACCCCTGTTTGTAGGTTATTTCCCTGCTCAAAGACAAAAACTAATATATTCCCATCCCTTGAAGCTATTGAGTCAGAACTCAACTGAACAGTGATTTACAGCGTCTGCACAGAGTGTGACCTGTAGTCTGGCTCTCAAGTCTCCTCTAATGTATAGCTGAGCTCACTCCTCCTGACCAGTTATGCAGACTCTAATGATCTATTTACAATTGTTTTTATAATATTCCTTCCAGCAATCTAACAAGAAGAAAGAAGCCATTGATCTATTGGGAAACAGGGTCAAAAGTGGATCTGTTTGATCATTAACTAGTAGGCTGGTCCAAATTATTTCATTCAACAAAACTAAGACTGCCTCTTTCTCCAAACTCAAAAACAAATCAGAAATGTTAACAATTAGACTGGTGATGTAGATGTATCATTTCACCCTCATGCTCGGTATTTCGATTGATCTGAGCTGTTGGGTCTTTTCTGAGCAGGTCATAGATGTTTAAATGTGGTATCCTGGCATTTGGAAGTGGATTTCCACTTTCATTTACCCAAGAGCAGCTCTTTTTTAAGCAGTTAAAATACATTTTAACAAGTAATGTACTTTTTGCCCAACGGATACTTAATTATGGAAATGCCTATCAAACATTGAAGACTGCAGGAGTACTTTCACATTTTGTTATTCCCCCAAATGATCTTCTCTGCCAGGGGAATGAGCCACTGTGGATTATTCTAATAAAGACGAGCAAGTGAATTCGAATCTTGATTTTGGGATAGGGAGGAGGGTTAAAACTCCTCTGCATACATTTGCATCAGGTTTCAACGTGGCACTGTTAAACTTAACTCTACACATTTGAATAGATGCTCTTAAACCCCTACACAGATGATAACTGCACGTATTGCATCTGCAGACCCCAACACAATGTAATACTTATGCAGAAGCATTTCAGATTCTCAGTGAGCCAATGTCATGCTTTCAATCTCTGGCAGTTCACTC
Organism: Hypanus sabinus; assembly: GCF_030144855.1. Taxonomy (NCBI): domain Eukaryota; kingdom Metazoa; phylum Chordata; class Chondrichthyes; order Myliobatiformes; family Dasyatidae; genus Hypanus; species Hypanus sabinus. The sequence continues at coordinate 50,730,441 of NC_082730.1, read as the reverse complement.
TTGCCTGCGAGTACACTAGGAAAATGCCCTCCTCAAACTTGGCTGGTGACACTCAAGAAAAACACTTACTGAAGCCCAAGAAACAATCTGTATCATCACCGTAGATATCACTGACCAAGCCATTAGCATCTCAAAGTATGATTCCAGAATGACTCTCTGGAATACATTTGAACAGATGCCAATCTGCAATCGGAAGCACGAGAAGACATAGCTCACTCAGATTCGCCCGAATGAGTACATAAGGCATCGGTTTGCAGCAGTTTCGGTTTTGCACAGTAGCCAATCAGTGATTAGGATTGATTGGCAAGAACAAATAAAAATAAGGCAGGGACAAGCAAACTGGCCTTTGTTGGAGTGGACAACATTAGAGAGGCTTGTGTGACAGAAGGCGAAAACGTTTCAGGTGAATTTTTTCCAGTTTATTTATTGTTTCCTCTGTATAATCGCACAGTTAGAAGTGTAGAAATGCCTGGCAGGATGGTTGAATGCTCCTCTTCTGGGATGTAGGAAGGGAGGGAGTCTTCCAGTGTCCCTGTCGACTACACCTGCAAAATGCATCCAGCTGCAGCTTCTAACACCCCACGTTAAGGGTGAACTTGATCATTCAGGAGGCTGAAGGAGTGATGGATAGGACATGTAGAGAGGTAGTTACACCCAAGGTGCAGGACACAGGAAAGTGGGTGACAGTCAGGAAGGGGAAAGGGGTTAAACAGCATTGCTGAATGCCCCTGTGGCCATCTCCCTCAATAACAGGTACATCACTTTGGATTCTGCTGGGGATGATGATCTAGCAGAGGAAGGTCATAGTGACCAAGTCTCTAACACTGAGTCTAGCTCTGTGACAGAGGGGAGGAGGGGAGAATAGGCACGCTGTGGTGATAGGGAATTCAATAGTTAGGGGAACAGAAAGGAGGCTCTGTGGACGAGAGCAAAGTTCCCAGATGGTGTGTTGCCTTCTGGAGCCCAGGGTCTGGGACACCTTGGATCAGGACCTCAGCAATCTGAGGTGGGAGAGTGAGCAGCCAGGGGTCGTGGTCCATGTCGGTGCCAATGACATAGGTCCTGCAAATTGAGTTCAGGAATTAGGTGGTAAGTTAAAGGACAGGACCTCCAGGATTGTGATCTCAGGAATGCTACCTGTGCCATGTGCTAGTAAGGCCAGAAATCAGAAGATTATTCAGTTTAACACATGGTTAAGAAGTTGGTACCAGATCATTGGATCAATGGGCTCTCTTCTGGGTAAGGTAGGTCCTGTACAGAAGAGACAGCTTGCACCTGCACTGGAGTGGGACTAACATCCTATTGGGAAGATTTGCTAGAGCTGCAAGAGGGAGGTTTAAGCCTGAGTTGCAGGGGGAAGGGAACGAGAAAGTCAGAACAGATAGCGGAGAGGCTGAGAGAAAAAGGAGGCCCTGTCTAAGAAAGAGATGGAGGTACATAGCAGGTTTAAGCAGGTAGGAATAAATGAGGTACTTGAGGAGTATAGGAAATGCAGGAGAACACTTAAGAAAGAAATAGAAACATAGAAACATAGAAAATAGGTGCAGGAGTAGGCCATTCAGCCCTTCAAGCCTGCACCGCCATTCAGTATGATCATGGCTGATCATCCAACTCAGAACCCTGTACCTGCTTTCTCTTCATATCCCCGGATCCCTTTAGCCACAAGGGCCATATCTAACTTCCTCTTAAATATAGCCAATGAACCGGCCTCAACTGTTTCCTGTGGCAGAAAATTCCACAGATTCACCACTCTCTGTGTGAAGAAGTTTTTCCTCATCTCGGTCCTAAAAGGCTTCCCCTTTATCCTTAAACTTTGACCTCTCGTTCTGGACTTCCCCAACATCAGAAACAATCTTCCTGCATCTAGCCTGTCCAAACCCTTTAGAATTTTATATGTTTCAATAAGATTCCCCCTCAATCTTCTAAATTCTAGTGAGTATAAGCCTAGTCGATCCAGTCTTTCTTCATATGAAAGTCCTGCCATCCCAGGAATCAACCTGGTGAACCTTCTTTGTACTCCCTCTATGGCAAGAATGTCTTTCCTCATATTAGGGGACCAAAACTGCACACAATACTCTAGGTGCGGTCTCACCAAGGCCTTGTACAACTGCAGTAGAACCTCCCTGCTCCTGTACTCAAATCCTTTTGCTATGAATGCCAACATACCATTTGTATTTTTCACCGCCTGCTGTACCTGCATGCCCACCTTCAATGACTGGTGTACAATGACACCCAGGTCTCATTGCATCTCCCCTTTTCCTAATCAGCCACCATTCAGATAATAATCTGTTTTCCTGTTCTTGCAACCAAAGTGGATAACCTCACATTTATCCACATTAAATTGCATCTGCCATGAATTTGCCCACTTACCTAACCTATCCAAGTCACCCTGCATCCTCTTAGCATCCTCCTCACAGCTAACACCACCACCCAGCTTCGTGTCATCCGCAAACTTGGAGATGCTGCATTGAATTCCCTCGTCTAAATCATTAATATGTATTATAAACAACTGGGGTCCCAGCACTGAGCCTTGCGGTACCCCACTAGTCACTGCCTGCCATTCTGAAAAGGTCCCGTTTACTCCCACTCTTTGCTTCCTGTCTGCCAACCAATTCTCTATCCACATCAATACCACACCCCCAATACCATGTGCTTTAAGTTTGCACACTAATCTCCTGTGTGGGACCTTGTCAAAAGCCTTTTGAAAATCTGAATATACCACATCCACTGGCTCTCCCCTATCCACTCTACTAGTTATATCTTCAAAAAATTCTATAAGATTCGTCAGACATGATTTTCCTTTCACAAATCCATGCTGACTTTGTCCAATGATTTCACCTCTTTCCAAATGTGCTGTTATCACATCTTTGATAACCGACTCCAGCATTTTCCCCACCACCAATGTCAGACTCACCGGACTATAATTCCGCGGTTTTTCTCTCCCTCCTTTTTTAAAAAGTGGGGTTACATTAGCCACCCTCCAATCCTCAGGAACTAATCCAGAATCTAAGGAGTTTTGAAAAGTTATCACTAATGCATCCACTATTTCTTGGGCTACTTCCTTAAGCACTCTGGGATGCAGACCATCTGGCCCTGGGGATTTATCTGCCTTTAATCCCTTCAATTTACCTAACACCACTTCCCTACTAACATGTATTTCCCTCAGTTCCTTCATCTCACTAGACCCTCAGTCCCTTACTATTTCCGGAAGATTATTTATGTCCTCCTTAGTGAAGACAGAACCAAAGTAGTTATTCAATTGGTCTGCCATGTCTTTGTTCCCTATGATCAATTCACCTGTTTCTGACTGTAAAGGACCTACATTTGTCTTGACCAATCTTTTTCTTTTCACGTATCTATAAAAGCTTTTACAGTCAGTTTTTATGTTCCCTGCCAGCTTTCTCTCATAATCTTTTTTCACTTTCCTAATTAAGCCCTTTGTCCTCCTCTGCTGGTCTCTGAATTTCTCCCAGTCCTCAGATGTGCCGCTTTTTTTTTTGCTAATTTGTATGTTTCTTCTTTGGACTTGATACTATCCCTAATTTCCCTTGTCAGCCACGGCTGCACTGCCTTCCCTGGTTTATTCTTTTGCCAAACTGGGATGAACAATTGTTGGAGTTCATCCATGCGATCTTTAAATGCTTGCCAGGAGGGTCTTTAAATCAGGAGGACCAAAAGATTGCTCTATCAGGCAAGGTGAAGGAGAATCCTAATGGATTCTACAGGTATGTTCAGAGTAAAAGGATTGCAAGGGACAAAATTGGCTCTGGAAGATCAGAATGGTAATCCATGTGTGTAGTCAGAAGAGACGGGGGAGATCTTAAATGGATTTTTTGCATCTGTATTTACTTGGAAGATGGACAGAGCACCTGTAAAAGTGAGGCAAAGCAACAGTGAGGTCACGGACACGATACAGATTACAGAGGAGGGGGTGTTTGCTGTCTTGAGGCAAGATGGGGTGGATAAACCCCCTGAGCCTGACAAAGTGTTCCCTCAGTCCCTGTGGGAGGCTGCTGTAGAAATAGCAAAGGCCCTGGTGAGATATTTAAATTATCCTTTGCGTCAGGTTTGGAGGATAGCTAATGCTGCTCCAGTTTTTAAAATAAACCAGGAAATTATGGGCCGATGAGTCTGGCATCAATAGTGGGAAAGTTATTGGAAGATATTCCAAGCGATAGGATATATGAGTGTTTGGATAGACATGGACTGATTAGGGAGAGCCAGCATGGCTTCGTGCGTGGTAGGTCATGTCGAACCAATCTTACAGAGTTTTTTGAGAAAGTAACCAGGAAAGTTGATGAAGGCAAGGCAGTGGATGTTGTCTACATGGACTTTAGTAAAGCATTTCACAGGGTCCCTCATGGGAGTTTGGTCAAGAAGTTGTAGTCACTCGGGATTCAAGATGAGGTAACAAATTGGATTAAACATTGGTTTTGTGGGAGAAGCCAGAGAGTGGTAGTTGACAGACAGACAGACATACTTTATTGATCCAGAGGGAAATTGGGTAAATTGGGAAATTGATGGTTGCCTCTCTGACTGCAGTCCTGTAACTAACGACATGTCTCAGGAATCAGTGCTAGGTCAATTGTTGTTTGTCATCTGTATGATATGTCGTTAACTGGATCAGCAAATTAGTGGATGACATCAAGATCAGGGGTGCAGTGGACAGTGATGAAGACTATCAGCGTTCACAGCTAGATCTGGACCAGCTGGAAAATGGGCTGAAAAAATGGCAGATAGAATTTAATGAGGACAAGTGTGATGAGTTGCACTTCAGAAGGACCAACCAAGGTAGGTATTACAGAGTGAATGGTACGGCCCCGAGCAGAACAAAAGAGATCTGGGAATACAGGTCCGTAATTCTTTAAAGTGGAGTCACAGGTAGATAGGGTCATTAAGAAAGCTTTTGGCACATTGGCCTTCTAATCAAAGTACTGATTTGGAATTGTGGGTGCAGTTTTGGTCACCTACCTACTGGAAAGATGTAAATAATATTTGTAAGAGTACAGAGAAAATTTACAAGAATGTTGACTGGACTAGAAGAACAAAGTTATAAAGAAAGATTGAATAGATTAGGACTTTATTCCTGGGAATGTAAAAGATTTAAGGTCTTTTGACAGAGGTATACTAAATTATGAGGAGTTACAAAATTAAGCTAAATGCAAGCAGGCTTTTTCAATGTGACTATAACATAAGGTCATGGGCTAAGAAAGAAAGGTGAAAAGTTTAAGGGGAACATGATGGGAAACCTCTAAACTCAGTGAGTAGTGAGAGTGCGGAAGTGGTGCATGTAAGCTTTATTTTAACATTCAAGAGACGTTTGCATAGGTTCATGGATGGTAGGGGTATGGAGGGCTATGGTCCCAGTGCAGATCCATGCGAATAGGCAGTTTAAATGGTTCAGCACCCACTAGATGGGCAGAAAGGCCTGTTTCCGTGCTGAACTATTTGATGACTCTTTGATTCTATAACACAGCATAGCTATAAATAATTACAGAATGCAGATTCAGAAACTACGGGCAAGAACTATCCAATGTAACTGGGAAAACACGAGGAAATCTGCAGATGCTAGAAACTCAAACAACACACACAAAATGCTGGTGGAACCCTATCTCGAGATGCAGCATCTGCCCTCACCCCATCCACCTGCCACCCCACTCGGGATAGGGTTCCCCTTGTCCTCACCTACCACCCCAACATCCTCCAGGTCCAACATATAATTCTCCGTAACTTCCTCCACCTCCAACGGGATCCCACTACCAAGCAATTCTTTCCCTCCCCCCCTTTCTGCTTTTTGCAGGGATCACTCCCTACGCAACTCCCTTGTCCATTTGTCCCCCCCATCCCTTCCCACCGATCTCCCTCCTGGTACTTATCCTTGTAAATGGAACAAGTGCTACACCTGCCCTTACACCTCCTCCCTCACCACCATTCAGGGCCCCAGACAGTCCTTCCAGGTGAGGCGACACTTCACCTGTGAGTCGGCTGGTGTGGTATACTGCGTCCGGTGCTCCCGGTGTGGACTTTTATATATTGGTGAGACCCAGCACAGACTGGGAGACCGTTTCGCTGAACACCTACGCTCTGTCCACCAGAGTAAGCAGGATCTCCCAGTGGCCACACATTTTAATTCTATGTCCCATTCCCATTCTGATATGTCTATCCATGGCCTCCCCTACTGTCAAAATGAATCCAAACTCAGGTTGGAGGAACAACACCTTATATACCGGCTGGGTAGCCTCCAACCTGATGGCATGAACATTGACTTCTCTAAATTCCGTTAATGCCCCTCCTCCCCTTCTTACCCCATCCCTGACATATTTAGTTGTTTTTTTTCTCTCTCTCTCTGCCCATCACTCTGCCTGTTCTCCATCTCCCTCTGTGCTTCCCCCCCCCCCCCACTTTTCTTTCTCCCGAGGCCTCCCGTCCCATGATCCTTTCCCTTCCCTAACTCTGTATCCCTTTTGCCAATCACCTTTCCAGCTCTCAGCTTCATCCCACCCCCTCCGGTCTTCTCCTATCATTTCGCATTTCCCCCTCCCCCCACTACTTTCAAATCTCTTACTATCTTTCCTTTCGGTTCATCCTGACGAAGGGTCTTGGCCTGAAACGTCGACAGCGCTTCTCCTTATAGATGCTGCCTGGCCTGCTGAGTTCCACCAAAGTAACTTGGGGCAGGCAGACTCCTACAGTATATACCGGTAAACTGAACTAGTCACCTTCACTGATCGACTAAAGCAACCACATCCAGGGTTGGTTTACTACTTGGCTTATGTTCCACAGACCTCAGGCAGGTACAGGATCACAGGGTAGAATGGAAGGGTAACAGGCATACTGTGGTGGGCATTTGGTCCAAGATGACAGATGAGAAGAGAGCGGAGGGGACCACCAGCCGGAGGAGATGTCTGTCGCTGTCGGAAATCTACCACCGCCAGAACAGCAACCCGACTCGCACCTCCAGTGTGCCCCACCGAGAGTGTAGGGCCTTGGGCTCTGGATACAGGGCGGAGACCTCTACCCACTCCAGCCGTCGTCCCCCGCTCACCTGGGCCAGTGGGAAGCTGCCACCTGAAACATTGCCATCGCCGCCTGCCCCTGTATTGGGGCCATTGCAGGGTGTGAGCCCCGTTGCGGGCTGCTGGGGAAGCGGCAGTGGTTGTCGCTGCGCCCACCTTGTCTGCTTTCTGGGGCTGCCCTGCTGGAGAGCCACGGCTTCAGCACCGAGGCAGAGCGTCGCCCCCAGCACATCCACATGGGCCCCCAGCGGGACAGCAGGCTGGCCACACCTTGTCCCCCACCGCAATACACAGCCACCTCTTCCCTCTCATCGCCGCACGGTTGCCAGGGTTCAAAGCCAGCTGAATCGCCGTCACTTGCCCCATTGCGGTTTCCTGGGAAGACACAGTGCTTGGTCCCCAGGTTCTTGCTGTGGAGTCAGCGTCCGGTCTTTGGGGGCCCGGCCTGGAGCTGCGTTGGAGGCATACCGCTCGGATTCCTCACCTTGTTCCCCGGGTCTTCAGGCGCTTCATCAGACTTCGTAGCTCTTCAATCTCTAATCCCGCTCCTGACACCAATGTGGCGAGCGTGTCGGTCCATGAAGACAGGTAAGAGCTGGCATTTTTATCTTTTTCTTTCTAAAAAGACTTTATTCTGAAATATTACAAAATAAAGTGATTTACATAGAAAAAAATCCATTCATTAAATCTGAGTCCTTATACAATAAATAAAGTTATTTACAATAAATTATATGTTGACTCTGTTCCTATTCAAATTAAAGATGTTTACAATAAAACATTCATTGACTCCTAAACTTTAGACAAGGAATAAAGACTTATTTACAATAAAATAAAACTATTAACGATAAACATCCAGGCGTTGACTCTCATTCCTTTACCGAAGTTCCTTTACGGTTGCCACTCCCGGGGCACCATGTTGACTCATCTATCCACACCGCTGATGAGGGGTATTCTCCTCCCCACCCGACCCCTCCCACTCCCACGGGCGATGAACCTCAAACTGTGGTCCTTCCCCATCGGGCCTTCGTGGTGGCTGCACCAAGCCTGAGTGCACCCCTCAGCGTGAATTCCTGCGGGTGAGAATGTGCCAGTCGGCAGCATTCCCCCACTGACATCTCCGTGTGCTGGTAGACCATCAAGTTTCGGGCTGACCAAAGAGCGTCTTTCACCGAGATGATGATCTGCCAGCAGCACCGGATGTTTGTCTCCATGTTTATCCCCGGGAACAGCCTGTAAATCAGGGAGTTCTCAGTTACGCAGCTGCTGGGCATGAATCTCGACTCCATTCCTTCCATCCTCCTCCACACCTTCTCTGCAAACCCACAGTGTGCAAAGAGGTGGATCACCGACTCCTCACTGCAGTCCTCCCGTGGACAGCGGGATGTGGGGACGACATTCCAGGCGTACAGGAGGTATCGGACTGGGAGGGCCCCTCTCACCACCAGCCAGGCGAGGTCTGGTGCCTGTTGGTGAGGTCTGGCGATGAGGCATTTTGCCAGATGAACTGGACGGTCTGCTCAGGGAACCACCCCACTCTGTCCATCACATCCTTCCCCTGCAGTGCCTGCAGGACCTTACGTGCTGACCACTGCCTGATGGCCCTGTGGTCAAAGGCGTTGACCTGAAAGAACTTCTCTATGAAGGACAGGTATGGCGGCAATGACCAGCTGACAGGGGTGTTGCGTGGGAAAGGGGCCAGACCCATCCTTCATAGCCAGGGTGACAGGTAGAACCTGGGCACGTAGTGGTACTTGGTGCCCACGTACCTGGGATCCACACACAACCTGATGCAGCCACACACGAAGCTGATCATCAGGGTGAGGGTGACATTAGGGACGTTCTTGCCTCCATTGTCATGACGGCCCATTCTCGATCCCCAGACAAATCTGAAGATGGCTCTGGTGATTTCCAAGCTGCAGGAGTGGGGGACTGGCCACACCTGCGCCAAGTACAACAGACCTGAGAGCACCTCACATCTGATGACCCGGTTCTTGCCCGCTATCAATAGGGAGCGCCCTCCCCACAGCCCCAGTTTCTGTTTCGCCTTGGTAGTCCACTCCCGCCAATTCTTCCTGCATGCCTCGGTCCCTCTGAACCAGATCCCCAACACCTTCACGTGATCAGACCTGATGGTCATGGACGCTGGATCGGTCGGGCCAGTTGCCAAAGAGCATGGCTTCGCTCTTCGTGCAGTTGACCCTGGCCCCCGACGCCTGCTCGAACTGTTCGCAGATGTCAGTAAATCTGCGAACCGACCTCGGATCAGAGCAGAAGATGGTGACATCGTCCATGTACAGGGAGGTTTTGACTTGGGTCCCTCCACTGCCTGGCAGCGTCACCCCTCTTATGCCCTCATCCTTCCTGATGGCTTTGGCAAAGGGTTCTATGCGGCACCCGAACAAGACAGGGGAGAGAGGGCAGCCCTGCCTGACTCCAGACCTGATGGGGAAGCTGTCTGTTTCCCACCCGTTGACCTGGACTGCGCTACAGATGTCCGTGTAGAGCAGTTTGATCCAATTCCAGATTCCCTCCCCAAATCCCATTTTGGAGAGTACATCCGCCATATGTGTGATATCCTGTTGAAGGCTTTCTCCTGGTCCAAGCTGACCAGGCAGGCGTCCACCCCCTGTCCTGCACGTAGGCGATGGTGTCCCTCAGCAGCGCCAGGCTGTCTGAGATCTTCCTGCCCGGTACAGCACATTATAGTCTATATTCAGGAGAGAGATGGGCCTCCAATTTCTAATGTCCTCCCTCTCCCCCTTCTGCTTGTGGATGAGGGTGATGATGCCCTTCCTCATGGATTCTGACACGCTGCTGGCCAGCAGCGTAGCGTTGTACACTTCCAGCAGGTCGGGGCCCACCCGGTTCCACAGAGCCGAATACAACTCGACGGTAAGCCATCACCTCCGGGAGTCCTACTTGATCCAAAGGAACGGACGGAGCCAGTCAGCTCACCCAGGGTCAGTGGCTGCTCCAGACTCTCCCGCTTGCTGTCGTCTGAGACCTGTGTGATAGACGACAGGAAGTTGCGGGAAGCTGACATTTTTATTGTGACAGTCAGAGCGTGGTAGCTCAGTGAGAACCAACGCAGTCACATACAGACAGGACTGGTTATTATTACGTGCCCCGGTTACAGGCCTGGTGACCCACAAACACACAGGTGAACAACTATATAACCCGAGCTAAAATGTAACAATAAATGAACTTTAACATCTCACCATAATCCCACAAACACGTTTTAAAACAAGAACAATTGATAGCGCTGGCCACTAGGAATGCTGAGGCTAGCAAGTGGCCATGCCCCCTGAGCACCACAATGTGCTGGGCAAGGCCCTCACTTCCGGCACTATATCAAAGGCAGTTAGAAAGCAGAACTTTATCGTTTAGTTGCCATACACGAGGGCAAGGGGCTTGAGTGGAGAACAGGCATTTATCACCACAAAAAGTACATACTAGGAGCCTATCATTTGCTCAAATGTATATCAAAACAACCTGCTTCTATCCTTCACCAAAGCACTGATTAACAGAAGTCAGAAAAAGGATGATTCTCCAGATAACTTACTGCTGACCACTCTGGGGTTTCTAGCTGGTCCTTCGGTTGTTGGCTGAGTTTTTCACCCTTGATTGGGCAGTTTCTCAGAGTGGGAAGATCTGTATTCCAACATGGCTAATGTGTGAATTGAATTGAATTGACTTTAATTCTTACATCCTTCACATACATGAGGAGTAAAAATCTTTACATTACGTCTCCATTCAAATATGCAATTATAGTAATTTATAATAAGTATTACGTACAACAGGACAGTCAATATAACATAGAAATACTGTTGTGTCAGCATGAATTAATCAGTCTGATGGCCTGGTGGAAGAAGCTGTCCCGGAGCCTGTTGGTTCGGGCTTTTATGCTGCGGTACCATTTCCCTAATGGTATCAGCTGGAACAGTTTGTGGTTGGGGGTGACTCGGGTCCCCAATGATCCTTCGGGCCCTGTTAACACACCTGTCTTTGTAAACGTCCTGAATAGTGGGAAGTTCACGTCTACAGATGCGCTGGGCCGTCCGCACCACTCTCTGCAGAGTCCTGTGAGTAAGGGGGATACAGTTCCCATACCAGGCAGTGATGCAGCAAGTCAGGAAGCTCCCAATCTTGCCCCTATAAAAAGTTCTTAGAATATGAGGGCCCATACCAAACTTCCTCAACCGTCTGATGTGAAAGAGGTGCTGTTGTGCCTTTTTCACTACACAGCTGGTGTGTACAGATCACGTGAGATTCTCGGTGATGTTTATGCTGAGGAACTTAAAGCTGTTCACTCTCTCAACCCCAGAACCATGGATGTCAATAGGGGTTTGCCCGTCTCCATTCCTCCTGTAATCCACCACCAGCTCCTTTGTTTTTGCGAAGTGGAGGGAGAGGTTGTTTTTTTGACACCACTGTTTCAGGGTGATGACCTCCTCTCTGTAGGCTGCCTCATTATTATTTGAGAATAAGCCAATCAGTGTAGTGTGGTCAGCAAATTTAATTAGCAGTTTGCCTTCTCTGCCTCCTGCAGGAGATGGTGTTAGCAAGAGTGGGTGGGTAATATCAGAGATAATGAGTCTATCTCCTGCTGTTTACACTGTGTTCTCAAAGGTAACCCAGGTGTTCCTCCAGCTGTTCCTTCATTGAGAAAGGGATCCCCAAAAACCAATGGGAATGTTACCTTTTTTTAAGGCATCTTTAAAAGCCTTAAATTGTTTCCTCTCAACCACCTGGTATTACCTTGCCGTGATAGAATAGAGAATGTGTTTTGCAGGCCTTGTGTTGGGTGTATGAACAGCATGGCCTTCCCAACACAGCCCACCGAGCAGAATTAGGAACTCGATGCAGAAGGTGTCAGGCACTGACATTGCTTTACTTATCCCTCCAATAGATGAGGAAGGCTTTGGTAAGACAGCATTGGTGACATCTGGCTGTTTGTAACTCATGTCTCAGAAAATCAAAGCCAAAGTACATTACTATCCAAGTACATATATGTCACCATATACTACCCTGAGATTCATTTTCTTGCAAGCATTTACAGCAAAATAAAGAAATACAACAGAATTTATGAAAAACTATACATAAACAAATCCAACAAAAAAAAACAAAACAGAATAAGGCAAACTGTGAAAATTAAAAAAATAAATAATACAGAGAATGTGAGTTGTATAGTATCCTCAGGGATTCTGTAGGTTTTGAAATCAGAGCCGAGTGCAGCTATCCATGCTAATTGAAGAGCCTGATGTTTGAAGGCCTGGTTCAGGATCCTGTACAGGGTGAAGAGAGCATGGCCTGGATAGCGGACACTGTTTTCGCAAGGCAGTATTCCTTGTAAATGTACTCAGTGCTGAGGAGGGCTTTGCCTGTAATGGACTGGGCTGCATCCACCACTTTCTCTAGCCTTTTGAACTTTGTTTCTTTGAACTTCTTATATAGAAGAAAGCTGACGAGATTGGCAGGAGGTTATAGAATCTACCGGCTGGCTGTTGTACCGATCTGCTGCAATTACAATTACAAGACGCTGCTCTGTGTTCCTGGCATGCCGAGTTCCCAAAGTGCCCTATGCTGGCAAAGAAAGATAGTGAATTGAACCCTATCTCTGAATGTCGGGGACAGTTTCCACGCAGATCAGGACGATCCCCACTCTACGTTATGTTGTCTGAAATTAATAATTAGTGTTTGTATCTGGGTCAGAGAGAGGAATATTACCAGGATTCCAATGCTATTCCTTCTCAATGATTTGCACATGGATATTAGTGAGTGGTGTCCAATACTACATGTATATTCACTAATGAATTCGTGCATTAAACATAGAACATAGAGCATACAGTACAGGAACAGGCCCTCAGCCCATGATGCCAAACTACACTAAACCCCTTCTGTCTGAACATGATCCATTCCCTGCGTATGCACTTCCCTGTCTAAAAGCTCCTTAAGCACCACTATCATGTAACGGGGTGACTGGACTGGAGAGAACTATTCAGAAAACACATAATTTCCCTCAGTATTTTTGTTGTATGAACAAAGCCACAGATATAAAGTAAATAATAATGGTCATGGAGCAACACTTTGAAGAGGCCCAACACTCGTGCAAAGTTACTGCAGTCCACGTTCCTATGTTTATCATTGTTGATTCAATAGAAGCCTTCTCTCTCCCTATTTTTTCCCTGAGGCAAATCTAATGAGCACATGCTCAGTGGTTGTTGGTACATAGTACAAATGCACCATTACTTGGGGAAAAATAAATTTTAAGGACTATTATTTTGTGGGTATGTAAAAAATGTCTAAAATTATGAAAAACCATAAAAATTAATAACAGTGAGGGAAGTGGTGCTAGCTTTGGCTCCAAAGTGATTCAAAACTAGTCTCATGGGGTCTCACACCCATTAAATAGAAGTCTTTCTTTGTTTTAAACCCCTAAGTCATCTTCTACTTTAAAAATTACCCACTTTAACCTCGGAATATGCAATAGTCCCTTCCTCCAGCCCATCCATTTTTAAAGGAAACCTTCTAACCTCCAATCACACCCAGCTCCACCCTAAATGACTGGGAATGTAATGAATTGCATGCAGTGATTTACATTTAGCTTTCATGTAGAAGATAAATAATAAAATTATTGTGGTTTGCAATTAATTTTAGCCTTGAATTCTGATTCAATACTAAATTAAAATCTTACTTACCTAAAACAATGCTCCTATAAAATGACAGAGATTGATTCCACTGGTTTGCCCATTGCGGTTCCCAGTCCAGTTGCTGCTAACTGCCATAATGCTACACATTAGCACTTACAGCAGAACTAATGGTTTGATCTGTTGTGCTATTGCACTGATTAACATCAGCTGTAATACATTTATCTACATGGTCTTTATATCCAGGAGGCATTTCAAAATAGCCTGATAATTTAATTAATCTGCCGTAACATTAAATTGAAAGATTATGTTTTGCTGTGCAAGATATGTGTAATCTTATGACAAAGTTGCTTAACTGCTACGTTGGTAAAACACTCCTGAAGTATTTTGGTAATTGCTTATTTTGATGTTTAATGTACAGGAGCTAAATTGTTAACATAAGGAGTAACTTGAATCAATGTGGCAGGGAGTGAATCCTATCACCTCTTATCAAGTGAAATGGGTGACAACAGGGCTTCAATTCCAGCTGAGCTCAAAGCTTTCTGTGTTCAATTTGACCATCAAAGCATGGAGGAACTATCACGAACTCCCATGGCCGTTTTTTAAAATTAATTTTTCAATATAAAAACACTAAAGAGGAGGTTTGTACAGTGTAAAACAAAGGTGTGGAATATACAGTTCATAACAGTTAAAAAAGAGCCTCCATGGTAGAATCGTATATAGTTAGTTACTACCCCTCCCTCCCATTGCCCAACTCCAAGAGCAACCTTACAATATATAGAAAAGTTAAACAGAAATTTTGAGCTGAGTTTATAAAAAGAAGGTATATTGCCTACTACCTGGACTATAATATGTTCACACATCAAAAACCGTAAATCTTAACTGAAAGAAGCTGGGAATAAGGGATTTATATACACAAAAAAAAAGGGATGGACATTTAACCTAAGCGGGAATTAAGAAAATATTCAAAGAAAGGTCCCCACTCCCTTTGGAACTTTATGTCCGAATTAAGGAGTGAATAATGAATCTTTTCGAGGTCTAAACAGGACATAATATCTCTGAGCCACTGAGCATGAGTGGGTGGAGCAACATCTCTAAGAAGGACTGCACATCTGGCCAAAGGAGAGGCAAGAGACAATGCACAATGTTTAGTCGGACTCAGATGCGTGTCGACCTCTCCCAAGGTGCTGAAAAGAGCAATCAGAGGATTAGGTTCCAAATAGTAATTAAGTATATGGGATGAAGTTAGAAGGACATCTCCCCGGTATTTCTCCAAGCCCCGCAGCCTTTGGTGATCCTGTGATTTCAGTCTCTGAGTCCTCGGTGCAAGCATCCTTCAGGGTGGTGAACCCACATAAAACATGATGGGGTACCTGCCGAGTACTGTGCTGATCCACTGCGATCCTTACCCTCTCCCTTCATCAGTCTGAGGTACCCACCCGTTTCAAGCAAGCTTCAGCTATATCGGTGCCAAAGAAGAACATGAAAACTTCCTCAATGACTATCATCCGGTAGCACTTACATCCACAGTGACTAAGTGCTTTGACAGGTTGGTGATGAAACATATCAACCCTTGCCTGAGAAGCACTTGACTACCAGCACAACAGGTCCACTGCAGATGCCATTTCACTGGCTCGACACAAAACCATGGAACATCTGGACAGCAAAGGTGTGTACATCTGGATGCTCTTCATCCACTGTAGCTCAGCATTTAATGCTATCATCCCCTCGAAACAGATCAATGATATCCCAATCCTTGGCCTCGATAGATGCTTTTGCAATTGGATCCTCAATTTTCAGACCCAAGCCAGATCGAATTGGCACCAACATCTCCTCCACAATTTCCATCAGCACAGGTGACGCAGATGGTCACGTGCTCAGCCCCCTTTACGTTTATGATTATGTGCGGCTAGACACAGATCCAATGCCATATCTTTTGCTGATGATACCACTGCCATAGGCCAAATCAAAGATGGTAATAAGTCAGCATATCTGTAGAATGGACATTGAAAATCTACCCTGTACTCACTGTTAGTAAAACGAAGAAGCTGATTGTTGACTTCAGGAGGAGGAAACCAGAGATCTATGAGCCAGTGATCATCAGAGAATCAGAGTTGGTGAGCAATGGCAACTTTAAATTCCTCAGTGTTATCATTTCGGAGGATCACTTCTGGGCCCAGCAGGTAAGTATAATTATGAAGAAAGCATGGCAGTGACTCTATTTCCTTAAGGGTTTACAAAGATTCGGCATGACATCCAAAACTTCAACAAACTTCTACAGATCGGCAGTGGAGAGTATATTGAGTGGCTGCACCACAGTCTGGTATGAAAATAGTAATGGAAAATCCTACGAAAGGCATTGGATACGGCCCAGTCCATCACAGGTAAAGCCCTCCCCACCATTGAGCACATCTACATGGACGTTGTTGCAGGAAAGCAGCATCCATCATCAGGGACCACACCCCGCTACCCAGGTCAAGCTCTCTTCTCGCTGTTGCCATCAGGAAGTAGGTACAGGAGCCTCAGGACTCACACCACCAGGTTCAGTGACAGTTATTACCCCTCGATCATCAGGAAGTAGATACAGGAGCCTCAGGACTCACACCACCAGGTTCAGTGACAGTTATCACCCCCTCAACCATCAGGAAGTAGGTACAGGAGCCTCAGGACTCACACCACCAGGTTCAGTGACAGTTATTAACACACAACCATCAGGGTTTGAAGCAAAGGGGATAACTTCACTCAACTTCACTGGCCCATCACTGAACTGTTCCCACAACCTATGGACTTACTTTCAAGGACTCTTCATCTCACAATCTCAATATTTATTGCTTATTATTTTTTTTCTCTTCCTTGTTGCATTTGAACAGTTTGTTGTCTTTTGCAGCACTGGTTGTCTGCCCTGTTGTTTAGTCTACCGTTGACTCTATGGTGGTTATTGGATTTGGGGTGGTACAGTCCCCACCACTGTCGGTAAGGACTTCTCCCTGTGACCGCGTGTGTTTCTTCACGGTGCTCTGGTTTCCATCCACAGTCCAAAGGTGAACCAGTTGGAGGGTTAATTGGTTATTGTAAATTGTCCCGTGATTAGGCTGGGATTAAATCAGGTTGCTGGGTGCCACAACTTAAAGGGCCAGAAAGGCCTACTTCACGCATGAAAGTGAATCTCAGAGCTGCATTTGGCGACATATCTGTACTTTGATAAACATTTCCTTTGAACTTAGAAATTTAAGTATTTTATTGACTACTTTAAAAAAAGTTAATTATGTATTTGTCATGAGTTGATTGATACTAAGTTTTAGAACTTCAAAATTGTAGACAAACATTTATGATTATTGAAAAAGACTAAGCAAATGGGATAATGTAGGAGATGCTGAAATATATGGATTAACAGAACAGCTCATATGATCTCTGTGCTCCCCTAAACACTGTGGTGCCACTCCAGTTCAGCCATTGTTGTAGTACAGGAAATAGGAAAGGCCCACCTGCCTGATAAGATGAAGAAATGTGTCTTAATAGTGTTGGTTAGAGGATAATTGTTAGCTAGAAATGAGAACTCTGCTTCATAAAAATAGAGTCCCTGGTTGAGGGTGAGAGGGGGCCAAAAGATTTCAGGGTACCTTGGTTTGTTAAAAACAGGGGGGAAACTCTACAACAGTAGTGAACCTACTTTCAGTCAAAACTTCGAACCCTGGCCTTGTCTGGTTACTTGAGAAGCCCAGGAGAAGGTTTCGATGTTTTGACTGAAAGCAGATGGTGCAGCAGAGAGATTCCTATAGAAGTGGAAAGGAGCTCTTTACAACACCAGTTACGATGACAAGGTGGCCAGGAACCTATAATAACTGTGCTGGGTGGTCATCGTACATGATGCTAATGACCTTCTCAGTCATGTCGGTCAATCTGGTGGGAGTCTGTCTGGTGCCATATTGTAAAGTGGTATATTCATGAGTGACCAATAATGATTTCCTCCAAGACAGACTGTAATAATTTCTCCAGCAATGCTCCACCATGCGCTCACTAGATTCAAGGCAGCTCAATTTCCAGGAATATCACTTTACTCATTTGATTCCTATCTAGTGCTGCAAACAAGCAGGACTCATGCCAGGAAATTCTGGACTGATGCAGAAAATGGTCACTCTACATACAGTTGAGAATAGACTTTGAACATCAGGACCCTGATCACACTTCTAAGCTAAAATATAGCAGGAGATGATTAGGAAAGAAATAGATACCATTTTTGTAACCTGAGCTTTCCCTGAATGTGGAAGTGAGGAACCCCGACAATATCAGACAAGTATAATAATGCCTGATGGTCAGAAGTAAAAACATTGAGGCAAGAGCTGTTATTAAAAATGTTTGAAATACTAAACAGAGATAGCCCATGATCCAAAATGGGAACACATTTCCTGCTTGTAGCTGTCACCTAGGCAATAAAATTAGCAGTGAGTGCAGGGAGAACACAAAAAGAGAGTTCAGCTTGCAACAAGGGAGTTGCCAAGCTTCCTGTGCCTTCACCGCATGCCCAAACTTGCTAAGCCTAACTCGTAAGTCTTTGGAGCGTGGGAGGAAACTGGAGCACCTGGAGGAAACCCACACGGTCATGAGGAGGACGTAGCAACTCCTGACAGGCGGTGGGCAAGTCGATGATCACTGGTGGAAAAGTGAGAGTGCTAACCGCGGTGCTGCCAGGCCACCTTTACCATTAGGATATCCGCGAGCCATGGGGTAAAATGTAAACTGCTGCAACCGCTAGTTGCAAGGTGAAAGATCAATCCAGGTCATAGAGGTAATGACGTTTAACAAAACTGCAGCATTGAGCTGGCAAAATCCTAAAGTCAGGTGATGTGCTCACTCAATCACCAACCCAAAAATTGATGCAAAGTGTCAGCAATGACAATATGCAACGAGGAGGCCATGGGAGGGCCATGTTACCTGCTTCTCCCTTCTGCCCATGATACTACCCAACTGCAGATGGTAAATGAATGGAGACTTATTAATCTCAGCTGAAATTAAACTGAGCTTTAAGAGTGAAAGGACATGTTGTCTCTTTGCTCCAACAAGTTCTCATTGCATTTGCAATCTAACAAAAATAGTGAGTACTTTTAAAGTTACCTTTGGCAGCGTACAATTTTGCTGTGCAAATGATGTGTAATATGTAATGTGCTCGGTAACAAGAGTGCTGTCAGTGATCAGATGAAGCGTAAGCACAATGTATGCTCAGAAAACCACCTTGGTGACGACACAAGTTTTCACAGAGCATCAGAGTAAACCATAGAGGAATTCTTGTTCTCTCTATCAAGTCTCGGAAAGGCCATGGGCAAGTAAAGGAAAAGAAGCATCTGGCTCATACAAACCTAGATGTACGTGACTACGCCCAACGTGTTTATTGACTCATTCCACCGTGGCAGAGATTTACGCTCCTGCGAACAAAGCCCGGACTGGCCGTATGTTGAAGCCTGAGGAAGGGATCCTGGGGGAGAAAAGGCTCGGCAGCAGCTTGGAAGTCCTTAATATTTCCACTCCCACTGAACACAGAGAGTTAACAGAATGGACATCTTCTCCAAAGTAGGGTTTGTAGTTGAGTACATTGACATCAGTAGCACAAACAAAGTTAAAGGGAAAACAAGATGCCGGATTAACCCTTTATTTCCTTCAGCACCGATCTCGAGGCACTGCGAATGTGGCTCAGAGGACCTGGGCCATGCTGCCTGACTGTAAAGATAGCACCACCTCGTGACCCAGGTCATCAAGTGTCAAATGCAGACGCCATTACGTTGGCCCTTCACTCAGCTCTGCAACACCATGGACAGTGAAGATGCAAACATCAGGATGTTCTTCATTGACTACAGCTCGGCATTCAGCACTGTTATCCCCTCAAAGCACATCACTAAGCTCCTAGACCCGGGACGTGGCACCTCCTTATGGAACTAGATCCTTGATTTCCTCACCTAACAGATCCCAGTCAGTAAAGATTGGCCACAACACCTCCTCAGCACAGGCACAGCACAAGGCT
Source organism: Hypanus sabinus (assembly GCF_030144855.1). NCBI lineage: Eukaryota > Metazoa > Chordata > Chondrichthyes > Myliobatiformes > Dasyatidae > Hypanus > Hypanus sabinus. The sequence goes on along the minus strand of NC_082730.1, from coordinate 50,710,765 downwards.
GTGTGCTTAACCCCCTGCTCTACTCGCTTTATACCTATCACTATGCAGCTCCAGTGCCACATTTAAGTTCACAACACCACTGCTATTGGCCAAAAGTGAAGACGAATTGGCATATACTGTATGAGAGAGATTGAAAATCTGCTTGACTGCTGCCAGAATAACAACCGTTCTCTGAAGATCAGCCAAACCAACAAGCCAATTATTGACTACAAGGAAAGGAAACCGGAGGCCCACGAGCCAGTTCTCATCAGGGGATCTGGGGTGCAGAGGGTCAGTAACTTCAAATTCCTTGGTGTTAGTATATCAGAGGATCTGATCTGGGACCAGCATTCAGGGGCTGTCACAGAGAAGGCACGGCGGCATAGAAGCTGGGGTGTCACAGTAGTGACGGGGTTCGTACAATGCTATTGCAGGTTAGAGGTATGTCCACCACGTGGAATACATGGGTTTTCCCCAGGTCCTCCAGTTTCCTCCCACAGTCCAGCTTCACTGGTCATTGTAGGTTAGGTTAGGGTTAATTCGGTGTTGCTGGGCAGTGTGCTTGACGGCCAAAAAGGCTTATTCTGGGCTGTGTCTTTAAATAGATAGATAGATTGATAGATGAATAAATGCACGCATAAACAATTGATTGATAGATTGATTGATAGATGAATAAATGTATACATAAACAATTGATTGATAGATTGATAGATGAATAAATGCACACATAAATAATTGATTGATAGATTGACAGATGAATAAATGTATACATAAACAATTGATTAATAGATAGATTGATATATGAATAAATGCACACATAAACAATTGGTTGATAGATAGATTGATAGATGAATAAATGCATACATAAATAATTAATTGATAGATAGATTGATAGATGAATAAATGCACGCATAAACAATTGATTGATAGATGAATAAATGCACACATAATTAATTGATTGATAGATAGATTGATAGATGAATAAATGCACACATAAACAATTGGTTGATAGATAGATAGATCGATAGATAAATAAATGCACATATAAACAATTGATTGATGGATAGATAGATAGATAAATGAATAAATGCATACATAAATAAGTGATTGATAGATTGATAGATGAATAAATACATAGACAGATAAATAACAGCTGGTAAAGATTTGGCACGTCACCTAAAACTTCGACAAACTTCTATAGATGTGTGGTGGAGAGTACATTAACTGGTTGCATCACGGCCTAGTATAGAAACACCAATGCCCTTGAATGGAAAAGCCTACAAAGAGTAGTGTTTACAGCTCAGTTCATCACGTGTAAAGCCCACTCCACCATTGAACACATCTACATGGAGCACTGTCACAGGAAAGAACATCCATTATCAAGGATCCCACCATCCAGGACATGCTCTCTTCTCGCTGCTGCCATCAGGAAGGAGGTACAGGAGCCTCAGGTCCCTCACCAACAGGTTCAGGAACAGTTATTACCCCTCAACCATCAGGCTCTTGAACCACAGCTTAACTCACCCAAACACCGAACTGTTCCCACAACATAGAACCATAGAACACCACAGCACAGTACAGGCCCTTCAGCCCTCCATGGTGTGCCAACCCGAATAATCTTTTAAAAAATAGTACTAAACCCACACTACCCTATAACCCTCTATTTTTCTTTCTGTTAATTCCCTCTATTATTATTATTATTTTTCTCCCTTTGTATTTGCAAAGTTTGTTGTCCTTCGCACATTGGTTGTTTGGCCATCTTGTGCATTTTTTCATAGATTCTATTGTTTTTATTTCCTGTGAATGAATCTCAGGGTAGGATATGGTGACATATATGTACTTTGATAATAAATTTACTGTGAACCTTGAACAGCACCAGGTTCAGGAACAGTTATTACCCTACCACCATCAGCGGATAACTTGACTCACCACAATGCTGAACAAACCCCACAATCTACAATCTCACTTTCAAGGACTCTATTATACCACATATTCTCGGTATTATTTATTTTTATTTACACAGTTTGTCTTTGCACATTGGTTCCTTGTCAGTCTTTGTTTATGTGTAGTTTTTCATCGATTCTATTGTATTTCTTTGTCCTCCTGTAAATGCCTGCAAGAAAATGAATCTCAGGGTAGCATATGGTGACATGTATGTACTTTGACAATGAATTTACTTTAGCTTTGAAGTGTGAGCTTGTCTTGGTGTTATTGCAGGTGGCACAGATATGGTCCACTTCCCATTTCTGAGGTACAGTAGTCACCTATGTCATCTTTCATTTGATGGAGACTCAAAATGGATCATGTCCACAGGGATGTGTTGTATTAATCTCCACAGAAAGGGGGCAAAAGTATGGGGGGCCAGGAATCAACCTATTAACTACCTTTGTGAGTAGCTGCACCAGACTTTGCATTGACCCTGGGTATGCTAGCTCTTTAGTGTCCTTGCTGCTCAAGCTGGTCTTCCAGACGAGATGGCACCGAGCTGTGATGTCTGTTAACCCCGTAGCTCAGACCTGCTTCTTTTTGGGTTTGAGGATAGCACAGTGAGTTAGGTGTCAGGTTAGGGTTTCGGGACAGGGATGAGAGAAAGTTAGAGGTCTGGGGCAGTACGGGAAGGTCAGGGGAAGGAGCCGGCATTTGGAGTGCTTTATGGGCTGGGGATGGGCAGCAAGCTCTGAGACCAGTAATCCCCAGGTCAGAGCTTCTTACAGGTAGGGACAGTGGGTCTGGTGTCCACCCACCCAATGTCACTAGGGTCAGAGATCTGTGTGAGTCCAGAGTCGAGGCCTGAAGGTCAAACCCCATGATCTGAGAACCCTGGGTTCAACACCCAGAGGCTGGCATCACCCTAAGGGCAAAGCTGAAGTTTGAAGTCCAGGCCTTGGCAATGCCGATGGTAGAGGCCCAAAGGACGCAGACCTATGTCCGTAGTTAGAGACCCAAAGATCAGAGGTTAAAAGCTTAATGTCTGAGGACCTGTGAGTCTGGGCCAGGGCTTGGAGGTTGGAGGCCCAATGTCTGTGAGTCAGAGAGACTGGAGACCTGAAGGTGGTGGCCCGAGGTTGGTGGCCTGTTTGTGAATGGGTAGGAGGGTGGCAAAGGGGCTTTGTTTTGCTGTTGTTGTTGCTAATTGTGTTGTTCTGCTGAACACTGAGGACGTGCTAGGTTGACACCAGAATGTGTGGTAGCACTTGCCAGCTGCCCCCAGCACGTTTGTGGGTGTGTTGGATGTCAACGCAATGATAAATAAAGCGTTGTGCTGTAAAGGATGGGCATGGCTTTATTTCCACAGAATGGTTCATTTAGCTGGACTGTGTGGTACCACCTATCTCTCACAGAAAAGCTTATACAGAAATCCACTGCTAATCACAAAGCAGTTAGGCAGTGCTGTGGACGAAATGACTTTATGGTCTTCAGGTAAAAGAAAAGGGCAGATCTTACACTGAGCAGCTGAAGTCATTTTCTGGAGCATCTTATCACCCATCACACACGTCAAGATCTTATTTGAACTGTCAGGAGAGACCCTCCCTGTTAGATCCTTCATACACAGCCAGAATCTGAACACCACCACACGCTGTGGGAATAAAACTGCCAACCATCTCCCTCTGGAATGCACTTTAGTTGAGAAGGTCTGAGAAAGAATGCCGTGTCTTTATCAGCGTTCAATCCATCCAGCTGGACGGGACAGGGCTCCAAGCTCTACAAGCAGTTTCCATGGATACAACTGAGACAAACACGAACTGCTGCTGGACAATTATCAACTTGATGGTTGTCTGAAATTTGCATGTCATCAGATAAAAAGAACACTCTAGAACTGGATGTTGCATTCCGGCACAATCCAATGTGCAGGATTCTTTGCTGAAGCTCAGTACAACCTCTGTAAGAGGTCATTGGGAAAAGGACACAATTTACAGACCTCCCACCACCTAACATTGCATTGGCAATGAATTTGAGAGGTTTTACACACATAGTGACCAGTGCAAAGGCCTCTCAAATTCATCTAGGACATGTGTAAAGATCTCTTAAATTCATTGCTAGCAAAAGAAATATCGATGCCACATTGACATTATGTACATCTTCCAAGTAGATGCAAACAGAGACTAGGAACAGTGAATGAAGAAAAGTGAATGTTTGCGTGAATCAACCAGTTTGTTTCCACTTATGTTTCTATTGTTTTTCTCTTAAAAATACAATTCATGCATAGAATTAGAAAATGAACAACACATGGCATTCATTAAAAGCAAAATAGATTGCAAGAGTCTGGAACAAAACAGAATAACAGAGGAACTCGGTAGGTCAGGCAGCATCTGTGGAGGCAGAAGGTGTGAGGCAGCATTTCAAGTCAATATTCTGCGTTAGGTTTCGGGTTTCAATGGTAAACTTCAATGTATACCTTTTCCCTCCTTAGAGACAGCTTGGCTTTGCTGAGTTCTTTCAGTTTTCTGTGCTTAGTTCCTGATTCCATCATTGCCAGTCCCTTTGGTTTTCTACAAATGCCCCATTTTTTACATTTAAAAATTTTATGAACTAAGTATATTGGGAGGGGGAGTAATTGAGGAGGCAAACTAGCTGAACCAGATTCACAATTCCAAGCTTTCAAGTTCTTTCAGAAGTGACGGCTTAATCATTCCCGAGGTGTATCCCAGGGCAATGAGACACATGAGATGAAGGATTACAATCTGTTTCCCTCCTCTGCCCATCAGTATCGAGCATGAGCAGATGGGAAGGGACAGAGAATTCCAGCTTAATTAGCATCAGCTGAAATTAAACTGAACTTCCAGAGTGAAAGGACATGTCATTCCTTTGTTTGAACCAGCTCTCATTACATTGATCGTCAGACATTAGGATTTTCTTTCTATCTGAGAACTGAATACAGTGGAAATACCAGGTACAAATTATTATATTGCTTTATTGTATATTTAGATAATAGACAATAAACAATAGGTGAAGAAGTAGACCATTCGGCCCTTCGAGCCTGCACCGCCATTTTGAGATCACGGCTGATCAATTACCATCAATACCCGGTTCCTGCCTTGTCCCCATAAACCTTGATTCCCCTATCCATAAGATACCTATCTAGCTCCTTAGTAAGCGAACAAGCACAATGACAGCTATATTAAAATTTTACCTCAATCAATTAATGTTATAAGCTCCTTTGAGAATAAGATGAATGAAAGTGTACAACACAAGGTCCCAGTTAAATTTCCCAGTCAGCTTCTTGTCACCACTCAGTCTCGGCCTAAAGGGATGAATCTTCCCTCATTCAGCCAAACTACACTCCACAGCCAGCTGGCTCATAAGGTTTCCTATTTTCTTTCCTCCCGGTATGCATGCAAGGATGTTGTTCCCAACTTCTCTATCACTGACAGAGGCCAAGTTGCATTACTACCAAACATCAGAACTCACTTTAATCAAATCATCCCCATTACAAAAGCAGCAAATTACTTGTAAAACTATCTGAGCAGAAATTTTAAAACTCCTTTAATGTCCCCACCCCCTCCAACTCCCCATTATTTTGGCAAGTTCTTCAATGCAGGGCTGCTAATATCTCAAAATCTCTTCTGACCAATTGGCTACAGTCTGTGACTTTTCTAAACATGAAGGGATTTAATTGTTTCAAAACTAAACAATTAAGTTTAATTTATTTTTAAATATTTCTGGCAGCCATACATTAATGAAATATGACAGAAAATTTGAACGTACAGATAAAATTCTATTTAGTATTATCACAGAATCAGGTTACAAACAGATTATTGTTAAATGGAGAACATGAACCTATTTGCTTCTATTATTTACTTCATTATGCAGATTTACTGTATAAGCTATACAGTATATCCAATAAGGACCCAATTTCAATGTTCAAAGTAAATGTTCACCATATACCATCCTGAGATTCACTTTTTTCAGGCATTCAAAGTAAATACAGTAATGTATGGATCAATTTCTTTTAGAGCAAAGACTCCCCTTAGCATTACATATGGACTGATAACTTACCCATGCACATAGATAATATGGGAGATCACCGCTAACTCCTTTACCATAGAACTGGAACAGACATGGGAAATAATTTAATTGGGGTAGGGGGAAATTTGATGCTATTAGGCAGAAACTTGGGAACAGATGTTCTCAGGGAAATGCACAGCACAAATGTGGCAAATGTTCAGGGAACATATGCATGGCATTCTGCATAGCTATGTTCCATTGAGGCAGGGAAAGGACGGTAGGGTAAAAGAACCATGTGTACAATGGATGTAGAAAATCTAGTTAAGAAGAAAAACAATTCTTACGAAAGGTTTAAGAAACTAGGTACTGTTAAAGCACTAGAAAATGACAAGAGTGCCAGGAAGGAGCTTAAGAAGGAAATTAGGAGAGCCAGAAGGGGCCATGAGAAGGTCTTGGTGAGCAGGATTAAGGAAAACCCCAAGGCATTCTACAAGTATGTGAAGAGCAACAGGATGAGCCGTGTGAGAATAGGACTGATCAGGTACGAGAGTGGAAATGTGTGCTTGGAGATGGATGAGGTAGCTGAGGTACTTAATGAATGCTTTGCTTCAGTATTCACCAGGGAAAAGGACATTGGCGATTGTGGGTATGACTTACAGCGGACTGAAACACTTGATCATAACAGACATTAAGAAAGAAGATGTGCTGGAGCTTTTGAAAAGTTAGATAGGTTGCCAGGTTCAGATGACATATACATCAGCCTACTGAGGGAAGCGAGGGAGGAGATTGCTGAGCCTCTGGTGACGATCTTTGCATCATCAATAGGGACAGGAGAAGTACCAGAGGATTGGAAGGTTGCAAATGTTGTTCCCTTGTTCAAGAAAGGGAGTAGAGATAACCCGGGAAATTATAGACCAGTGAGTCTTACTTCAGTAGTGGGCAAGTTGTCAGAGGAGATCCTGAGAGGCAGGAATTATGAGCTTTTGGAGAGACATAATCTGATTAGGGATAGTCAGCATGGCTTTGTCAAGGGCAGGTCAAGCCTTACGAGCCTGATTGAATTCTTTGAGGATGAAGCAAAACACATTGATGAAAGTAGAGCAGTGGATGTACTGTATATGGATTTCTATAAGGCATTTGATAAGGTTCCCCATGCAAAGCTCATTCAGAAAGTAAGGAGGCATGGGATCCAAGGAAACCTTGCTTTGTAGATCCAGAATTGGCTTGCCCGCAGAAAGCAAAGGGTGATTGTAGATGGTTCGCATTCTGCATAGAGAACGGTGACCAGTGGTGTTCTGCAGGGATCTGTTCTGGGACCCTTCCTCTTGGTGATTTTTATAAATGACCTGGATGAGGGAGTAGAAGGGTGGGTTAGTAAATTTGCTAATGACACAAAAGTTGGAGATGTTATGGATAGTATGGAGGGCTGTCAGAGTTTACAGCGGGACACTGATAAGATGCCGAACTGGGCTGAGAAGCGACAGATGGAGTTCAACCCAGGTAAGTGTGAAGTGGTTCATTTTGGTAGGTCAAATATGATGGCAGAATATTGTATTAATAGTAAGACTTTTGGCAGTGTGGAGGATCAGAGAGATCTTGGGGTCTGTGTCCATAGGACACTCAAAGCTGCTGCTCAGGTTGACAACGTTGTTAAGAAGGCGTATGGTGTATTGGCCTTCATCAACCATGGGACTGAGTTCAACAGCAGTGAGGTAATGTTACAGCTGTATAAAACTTTGGTCAGACCCCACAGAGTACTGTGTTCCGTTCTGGTCATCTCAATACAGGAAGGATGTGGATACTATAGAGAGAGTATAGAGAGAGGATGTGAGGTCATGTTACAGCTATGTAAGATCTTGTTCAGACCCCACTTGGAGTACTGTGTTCCGTTCTGGTCACCTCAGTACAGGAAGGATGTGGATACTATAGAGAGAGTATAGAGATACTATAGAGAGAGTATAGAGATACTATAGAGAGAGTATAGAGATACTATAGAGAGAGTGCAGAGGAGATTTACAAGAAAGTTGCCTGGATTGAAGAGTGTGCCTTATGAGAATAGGTTGCATGAACTCGGCCTTTTCTCCTCCGAGCAACAGAAGATGAGGGGTGACCTGATGATGAGAGGCATTGATCGTGTGCATAGACAGTGGCTTTTTCCCAGGGCTGACATGGCTAATACAAGGGGGCATACTTTTAAGGTGCTTGGAAGTAGGTACAGAGGGGGATGTCAGGGGTACATGTTTTTCCACACAGAGGGTGGTGGGTGCATGGAATGCACTGCCAGTGATGGTGGTGGAGGCAGATACAATAGGGTCTTTTAAGAGACTCTTAGATAGGAGCTCTGAAAAATAGAAGACTATGCAGTAGGGTAATTGTAGGTAGTTTCTAGAATAGGTTACATGGTCAGCACAACATTGTGGGCCGAAGGGCCTGCAATGTGCTGTTGATTTCTATGATTCTATGTTCTAAGTTCTATTGATCTGGTGTCTACACGTGCTTATTGACCTCTCTGTTGCTGCAATGTGAATGCACCAGTTAAAGCCATCTCCCACATGTGTGGTTTTATTTTAATTGACACAGAGTTGCACAGACACAACAAATTGGTGACAAGTACAAACCTGAACATTAGGGAATATCACCAACTGCACCGACAGTGCAGTACGATTACGGGACGAGACAGTGAGAGGAAAGAATTGAACAGTACGGAGAAGGCCATCACAGACACTAACAAGGGGACGAGTGAGTAATTCCATAGGACACAGTGAAAGATGCACAACTAGCAAAATTAAAGTGAAAATACCATGGAGCTAGCTTCAGTCAGGAAAATTGATGAACTTGATAGTACTAAAGAAAGTTGGGAGTCATATATTGAGAGGGTTGAACTGTATTGTAAGGCAAATGACGTAGATGAGGAAAAGAAAGTATCCACGGTACTTAGCTTAATGGATACTAAAACATACAGACTCTTGCACAACATAGTAACTCCTGAAAAGCCAGTAAACAAGATGTTCAATGAAATTGTTGCAATTTTACAAAATCACTAAACCACTGGCAATTGCTGAGAGATTTAGATTTCATGAGAGGAACAAGTCAAAGGATGAAAGCATTTCCGCATACACTGCAGAATTGCACAAACTTTCTCAGTACTGTGACTTTAGAGATGGACTTTCTGATGCATTAAGGGACAGGCTCGTACGTGGCATTCATAATCAAAGCACTCAAAAGAGGCTACCATCAGAAAGAGACCTAACCTTAGAACAGGCAATAATCATTGCATTATCATTAGAAACTGCAGCAAATGATACAGCAAAACTATAGAAAAAGAGTTTAGAATTGAAACATACTAAATGTTCCTGAATGGTGCAAAAAGCCAAAAACATTATTAATGTGGCAAATCCTTCCATTGACTGTTGGTTCAAAGAAAAACTTTGCAGAAAGTGTCACAGACAAAGTCACATCGACAAAAAACACAAAGACAAAAAACATACCCAGTGAAAAGTTTCAAATACAAAACTAAGCAAATGCATAAAGTGCCTGAATGTGAAATGGAATCAGACAACACAGAGTCTGACTAAAGTGAGCTGTTATACCTACAACTGCATAGTATTACTGAAGCAAATCACAAAATCATCTGGATCACAATATATGTGTCTGATGTAAAACTAAAAATGGAGCTGGAAACAGGGTCAGATTTGTCTATGATTTCAAAGTTTGATGACAACAGGCTGTTTTCTAAGGTACCATTAGAGAAGACCTCAATGATGCTAAAGACCTACACAGGCAACAAAGTGATTCCCAAAGGCAAAATGGAAGTGAAAGTGATCTATGGAGGTCAAACACGGCAGTTAGAGTTTTAGGTGTTGAAAAGTGATGGCCAGCATTTTTTGGACATGACATGAAAAATCCATCTAGCTTAGAAGGGTATTGATAAACTCAAAGGCATGAAGGCCAGAATTGAACAGGATTAAACAGCAACACTAAGATTCCATGCAGTGCATCCAGTGCCTTATGCACTACATCTTAAAGTGGATGCTGAAATTCAGAGCTTGGAGGCATCTAGAATTCTCTCCAGGGTTGAGTGGGGTAATTGTGTCATGCCCAGTGTCCTAGTAATCAAGAAAGGGAAGGTCAGAGCCATCTGCAAATGTGGGGATTTCAAGGTGTCAAGGTGAGCATCAACCCGGTGCTGTACTATGCAGTATCCCTGCCACAAATAGAAGACATTTTTGCATCTTTGGCTGGGGGGGGGTGAAGAGGAGAGGTTCTCAAAAACTGAATTGCCACAAACCTATCTGCAAATGGAGATGGAGGAGTCAAGCAGGAAGTTCTTCACAATCAACACTCACAAGGGTCTATAATCATCTCGTCTTTGTTGTCGCATCAGCCCCACCAAATTGGCAAAGAGCAATGGAACAAGTGGTACAAGATATCCCAGGAACACAATGTTACCTTGATGACATCATTGTGACTGGCAAGGATGATAAACAACGAGCACCTCCAGAACTTTGGTGAAATGCTTACCAGGCTGAGTGAGTATGGTCTGCATGCAAAAAGAGAGAAATGAGAGTTTTTTAAGAATGAAATCTCATATTGCGGACATGTCATTGACAAGTTTGGCTTACATGAGTCACAAGAGAAGACTGAAGTGGTGTTACAGGCACCCAAACTGGAAAATGTGTCACAACTCAGGTCATACTTGAGCCTTGTAAACTACTACCACTGGTTTCTCCCAAACATTAGCAAAGAGGGAATGGTTGGAAAGATGTGAAAGAGCAGTCACAGAAACAAAGAGACTAATAACATCAGATGAACTGCTCACCCATTACGTTCCACCTCTGCCCATCAGACTGGTGTGCGATGTTTCCCCCTATGGATTTAGGAGCTGTTTTTGTCACACTCTGTGAAAGATGGATCTGAAGACTCATAATCATTGCACATTGGACCAATCTACACTATCTCATTTGATTTCATTTAAAGCATTCTGAATTTCCTTTCCTACCCCTTCAGAGCAGGGCAACACACACAAAATGCTGGAGTGACTCAGCAAGCCAGGCAGCATCTATGGAAAAAAAGTGCCTCGGCCCGAAATGTCGACTGTACTTTTCTCCATAGATGCTGCCTGGCCTGCTGAGTCACTCCAGCATTTTGTGTGTGTTTCTTTGGATTTCCAGCATCTGCAGATTTTCTCTTGTTTGTGCTTTCAGAACAGGGCTTGTTTTGTACCCCTAGCAACCCACCTACCTATTACTCCCAAATGATGGCTGCACAAAGCTTACCACCAAGAAGTGGATAGCCCTGGGGGAGGAAATTGTTGCAAAGCATGAGCTGACTTTACCTATAAGCCCACGCTGACCATGGGAGCTTTGCTGCTGACTGCAAGAGAATAATACAAAGTAAATTTAATATCTTCGTTAATCACTTTTGCTAAAATTAAGTTTGTACTGCAAAAACATGCACGTCCACTCATTTGCAGAAACAGAGAGCCTCTTATCACCATTAGAATCCCAAGTCACATCTTAATGGTAAGCAAACACTGAGGAGAAGGACAACAATCTTTGCCAATGTAAATATTGCTAAGAATATTAAAAACAAATACTAGAGACAGCCCAAGGAGGAGAAGTAGACAGATCCAACTACAACATCACAACTGCTAAAAGACCTTTGGACAGGTACCTGCATAGGAAAGGCAAAGAGGGATGCAGGCCTAATGCAGACAGGTGGGATTAGCATAGATGGCCAATATGGTTGATGTGAACAAGGTGGGAGCCATTTCTGTGGTTCTACTTTATGACAGTAACAGTGCAAAGTTCAACCCGGGTGGTGGCACCGAGACATATGACCGTGAACAGACAATAAAAACAGAGATACTGGAAATATCCAGGGTCTGCAAAGAGAAGATAAAATTAACGTTTTTTCACATGGGAAAAGTGAAAACTAATTAGCTTAAAATTGGTGAGACGGGAAGGATCAAACAGAGGAGAGATCTCTCTCCTTCTGCAACTTCTCACTTCTCCAGTTCTGGTGAAGGGTCTTCAGAACAAAATTTAACTCTACAAGTATTGTCTGGCCTACTGACTATTCCCGGCTTTTTCTGTTTTTATTTCAGATTTCCAGTATCTGCAGTTTCCTTTGGTTTTCTTTGATTGTAATCTGACACAGCAGGCAGCTATTTCCATGGGAACCATGGAAAAGAACTTAATGTGGAGATTAAAACAGGGAAGCAATTCACGATAAGCTCCAAATACGATTGGCCAAGACAAACCTTATCCCTCAGTTGGTTAAAATTCCCATGTGGTTAATTAGATTCCTCACGAGCCTTATAGATCAAGTTTAATATCATCGGCAAATGTCGTGAAATTTGTTAACTAAGCGGCAGCTGTACAATACAATACATAATAAATGAAGAATAAATAAATCAGTAAATCAATTATTATCTGTATATATACGTATATTAAATAGTTAAATTTAAAATAGTGCAAAAACAGAAATAAAAGGTGAGGCAGTGTTCAGGGGTTCAATGTCCATTTAGAAGTCAGATGGCAGGGGGGAAGAAGCTGTTCCTGAATCGCTGAGTGTGTGCCCTCCCTCCTTCTTGATGGTAACAAGGAGAAGAGGGCATGTCCTGGGTGATGGAGGTCCGTAATACTGGACACTGACTTTCTGAGGCCCCGCTCAGAACCAGCTATTATCTGAATAGTATATTGTTAGGTGGTAACCCAATCACAAACGAGAGATAATCTGAAAATCCAAGCAGCGCACACACAAAATGCTGGTGGAAAGACAGCAGGCCAGGCAGCATCTATGGAAAAAAGTACAGTCGACGTTTCCGGCTGAGACCCTTCAGTGGGACTGGAAGGAAAAAGCTGTGGAGTAGATTTAAAAGGGTGAGAGAAACACACGGTGATAGGTGAAACTTGAAGGGGAAGGGATGAAGTAAAGAGCTGGGAAGTTGATTTGAGAAAGGGATACAGAGCTGAAGAAGGGGGAGTCTGATAGAAGAGGGCAGAAGACCATAGAAGAAAGAAAAAAGGGAGGAGCACCAGAGGAAGGTGATGGGTGGGCAAGGAGATAAGGAGAGAGAGGGAAAAGGGCATGGGGAATGGTGAAGACGTGGGGGGGGGGGGGTACGCTGTGGCCACTCATTTTAATTCCATTTCCCATTCCTATTCCAATATGTCTATCCATGGCCTCCTCCACTGTCATGATGAGGCCACACTCAGGTTGGAGGAATAACACCTTATTTTCCACCTGGGTAGCCTCCTACCAGATGGCATGAACATCGATTTCTTGAACTTCTGGTAATGCCCCCACCCACCCCCCCAACGCTGCTCTTTCACCATTCCACATTGCCTTTTCCCTCCCTCATCTTATCTCCTTGCCCGCCCATCGCCTCCCTCTGGTGCTCCTCCCCCCTTTTTCTTTCTTCCATGGCCTTCTGTCCTCATCTATCAGACTCCCCCTTCTCCAGCCCTGCATCTCTTTCTGAAGGGTGTCGGCTTGAAACCAACTCTTTTCCATAGATGCTGCCTGAGTTCCGCCAGCATTTTCTGTGTTATTAGGTGGTAAACTACTTAGTGCTCTGATATCATTACCAAAAGGAGCCACTATATATTACGATATACTGGATGAAGAACACAGAAATTTAAGTAATCACAGAATTCTTTATTTGCTTAACTATGTTATTGCATTGGTTTTAATTAGCATACAGATTAGCTTAAATAATAAATAAGAATCATAATCAGAAATTAGTTTGCTCCTTGATCCTGCTTCACCACTTCAGAAGGTTTATAGCTGAACTGAACCTGGTCTGAACACCTCTTTCCTATTCTCTCCCTACAGCCCCCTCACTCCCTTTAGATTTAATGTTTGTCAGTCTTTGTTTTGAGTAAATTCAGTGACACTCTCCACAGATCCCTATGGGTAGAGAATTTCAAAGATTCCCATGCAAGATTCTGGTGGAAATGATCAGTATGGATGCTGAGAAAATGTTTTCCGTGGTGGAGCTAGTAAGAAGGGGGAGCATAATTTTTTGAACAAGAGGTGATCAATTTAAGATGGAGATATGGAAGAATTCCTGATTCTGAAATTATATCTCCTACTTTTAAATACCTCCACAGGGAAAACATCTTTCCAGCGTCCATCCTAACAACTTCCCTCAGACTTCCACATTTCATTAACATCACCTCTCACTCTTCTTAAAGATCATCCCAGAACTGGTGTTTATTTCTTTCAATAATAGATGTTTAATTGATGATGTTGTCTAGGAGTTAGTGGAAAACAGTGGAGTTGTTTACAGCAACACAGTATAATGGGCTTACATTGTTATGCAAAGCATTTAGCACTGTTGATTAGTAAGTCCACTGCCTCATTTGGCCGTATAATTGTGCTTGGATGAGTGACAGTTGAACTTGAACTTCACCTGAATTTCCAGGAGCATTATAAAAGAGTGTCAGTGAATGCCTGAGCCCTTGCTGTTACCAGAGCAACCAAGGTGATAAACAATGTCACAGTGCCTCCTAACTGGCAACACAAAAGCAAACATTAATTCCAATTCCATAAGAGCATAGGCCATAAGGACTAGGAAGGGGATGAGGCCATTTGACCTTTGACCCTTCTCTGCCATTTCATTATAGCTGATTTACTTCCCCTCTTAATCCCATCCTCCAGCCTTCTCCACATAACCTTTGAGGCCTTTACTGATCAAAAATATATCAACCCCTGCTTCAAATATACCTAATGACTGGCCCCCACAGCCATCGATGGCAATGAATTCCATGGATTTCCCACCCTCTGGCTAAAGAAACACCTCCTCATCTTGTTCTAAGGAGATGTTCTCCTATTCTAAGGCTGAGCCCTCTGGTCCTATGCCCTCCCACTATTGGAAACATCCTCTCCAAATCTACTCTATCTAGGCCCTTCAATATCCAATAGATTTGAATGAGACCCCCCTCCCTATTCTTTTACACTCCAGTAAGTATAGATCCAGAGCCACCAGACACTCTTCATAGACTTACCCTTTCACTGCCATAATCATTAACATGAACTTCCTCTGGATGCACTCCAATGCCAGCCTATTCTTTCTCTGAAATGAGGACTAAGTCTGCTCACAATGCAGTCTGGCCAATGCCTTATAAATCCTCAGCATTACATCCTTGCTCTTATATTCTGATTCTCCTGAAATTAATGCTACCATTGCATTTGCCTTCCTTACTATTGACTCAACCTGCAAGTTAACTATTAGGGAATCCTCCACTAGGATTCCAATATCCTTTGCACCTCTGACTTCTGAATTCACTCTCCATTTAGAAAATAGCCCTTGCCTTACTCGTCCAAATCCTTCTGCAGACTTCCTGCTTTCTCAATGCTACCAGCCTTGCCATCTGATCTTGGTGTCATCCACAAACTTGGGTACAAAGCTATCAATTCTGTCATGCAGATCCTTGACATTTAACGTGAAAAGTAGTGTACTCAAGACCATACCCTACAGAACGCCACTAGTCACCCCTTTTCATTTCCACTCTTTGCCTCCTGCCTGTCAGCCCATCTTCAATCTGTGCTAGATTCTTTGCTGCAGTACTATGGGCTTCTATTTTGTTTAGCAGCCTCACGTGTTGCCCTTGTCAAATGCCTTCTGAAAATCCAACTAAACAGGCTCCATTGACTCTCCTGCTTGTCTGTCCTGCTTGTTATTTCCTTAAAGAATTCCAACAGATTTGTCAGGCAAGATTTTCCCTTAAGGAAACCATGTTGACTTCAGCCTATTTTATCATGTGTCTCCAAGTACCCTGAGACCTCATCCTTAGTAACGGATCTAACACCTTCCCAACAATTGAAGTCTGGAATACTGGCCTATATTTACTTGTCCTTTTTCCTCCCTCCCTTCTGAGAGAGTGGAGTGACATTTGCAATTTTCCAATCCTCTGGAACCATTTCAGAACCTAATGATCATTACTGACAATCTCTTCAGCTACTTCTTTTAAAACTCTGGGGTACAGTCAATCCAGTCCAGGTGATTTACCTTCCTTCAGACCTTTCAGCTTCCCAACACCTTCTCCTTAGCAATAACAACTACGCTCACCTCTGCCCCCAACAAAGGACATATCATAATTTATGCATAAATGCAATCTTTGTCCAACAACATATATATGTATAATATATTGAATATTATGCTATTTTCTTATATTAATATATTTTTATTTTCAAAATCACAACATACTCTTCCACTGTAGAGTTAAAATCAAACATTTGTGATTATTAGATACTTGCCTCCAATATCATTCTGAATGCTGATTTTTTAATATAAGATGGCACGTTGGTATGACTTTCTTCAACAGGAATGAATGCCAAACACTTTACCTGTCAAATGTCAACTCTGAATTTAATTATGTCTGAACTATTTTCTTCTGCAGGGAAATAAATGTCAAATTTCTGAGCTTGAAAATGATCTCAATGTACAGTATTATTTTCATGAAAGCATCTTTAAAAAACACTCTCAATTGTTATACAGGCAGACTGTATTTTCTGGGTGGGATAGGAATCATGATACAAATAGAAATGGTATAAATGCAGAGTATATGGAATATTAGAACTCAGTCAATTCCAAATCTCAGCTAAATTAACTTGGATTTAGTTGAATGCTTATGCTGAAATGAATCTTGATTTTGACCTTCCAGAGAAGAAGTGAGGGTCTTTCTTAAATCAATATTGTTATGAATGCATAATTCTGAACTATAGAAAAAGACATGCTTTTTGAAATCTAGTTTTAGGTTCTGATAGCTGGAAACTGGGCTTCAGTTATGAATCAGGACATGAGATTCTGTACGTGCACCATCTGAAACAACTCAAGCTAACACTACGTTAGTTTCTTCACAAGAGTGAGCAGAATAAGTGCATTCTTCTCAACTTCACCTTTAGTCTGCAGGCTCAGTTCCATCACTTTAATGTGAACAATATTAGAATTCTGCTGTAAAGCAGAAACCCTGTTGGGAATCCAGATGCATAAACCTAGAGCAAAACGGTCACTTAATATCTTCCAGTAAGGAGGGCGTTGGTAAAGTGAGTCAACAGAGGATTTGTAAATAAGGGTGAACATTTTTTTAAAGTTTAGATGCTGGCTACCAACAGACAACAGTGATTTCAATGAGTTAAAGGAAAGATAGGAACAGTCATGTTTAGAATTAACCAAGGCATGAGTGAGATTTTCAGCAGTTGGTTGATGCAGGGAAGCTGTTGGTTAAGTTTATGGAGGAAAAAGTAAGTAGTCTTGCGATATATACATAGGTGTGGGAACAATATCACAGTGCAAGCAAAACTGCAACCCTTCTGTGACCCCTTTGCCCACTCTCCTAAGCTCCAAGTCCTACAGAATCCCTGCCTCTGTCTCTCCACCAGTCTTTGTATCATCTACAAACCTGACCACAATGCCATCATTTCTTTCATCCAGATCATTAACACATAAATTGAGAAGTTGTATTCTCAATCTGACATCTACAGAAGACAACTAATCACTTGCAGCCATCACTATCCTCTGCGTTCTGCCAGTCAACCTATCTTTGGTCCATGCCAGTAGCTTTCCCATAACTTGGAGTCTTGTTTAGTTGCCTCCTCACAAAACTGTCACCAAATTGCCTTGCTTTTCTACAAAAAGGAAAAATTATTATTTTAATAAATGACAATCAATTTTAAAACTAGTATTTACTTCTCAGAAAAAGCAGTATACTTCTTTGTGGTGTGGAATTTTGTTTTCTGTCACCGAGCCATTTATTCAAAGCAGTTCAATTAATTTGATTTTATGAGGTCCAGTCCCTTTTGAAGGCTGGAGCTGCGGCTTTTAGGTCCGGGGATACCAGTCACTACATGGAATCCAGGGGTGAACTCCGGAAAGCCATTATGGGCGCCAAGAGGCGATATCGAGCCAGGTTGGAAGCCCAGGCCGACCAGAGGGATGCCAGTAGACTATGGCAGGGTCTAAATGAGCGCAAAGAAAAGGCTGGGAATATCAATAACTCTAGCGCTTCTCTTCCTGATGAACTTAATGTATTCTAGGCAAGATTCGAACAGAAGAGGAGCATCCCGCCCCCTCTGGATGAACCCGACCTGGTGGCATCAAGATTCATCGTCACCGAGGAAGACGCTAGAAGAGCCTTCCTGAAGATAAATCCAAGGAAGGTGACGGGCCCAGATGGCGTCCCAGGACGGATTCTCCGGGCCTGTGCAAGCGAGCTAGCTGGAGTGTTTACTGACATCTTCAACTGCTCCCTGCTTCAGTCTAAGATCCCCTCGTGTTTTAAGAAGGCAGCGATAATCCTGGTGCCGAAGAAAAGCAAGGTGGCATGCCTGAATGAATATCGACCTATGGCTCTGACAGCAATTGCTATGAAGTGCTTCGAGCAATTGGTTATGACACACAACAACCATAACCTACCGGTCAACCTCGACGCTTTGCAATTTGCCTACCGGAGCAACAGGTCAACAGCAGATGCCACTCTCTGGCACTACATTCCTCCTTCGAACACCTGGAGAATAAAGACGCATATGTAAGGCTCCTTTTCATCGACTACAGCTCTGCCTTTAATACCATAATTCCAGATATACTGATTCCTAAACTCCGCTACCTGGGTCTTAGAACTCAGATCTGCAGCTGGATCTTCAACTTCCTTACAGACAGGACCCAGGCTGTAAAAATAGGGGACAAACTCTCCTCTACAATCACTCTGAGCACCAGTGCCCCACAAGGCTGTGTACTCAGCCCCCTGCTGTACTCACTGTACACCCATGATTGTGTAGCCAAGTTTCCATCGAACTCAATACATAAGTTTGCTGATGACATCACAATTGTAGGCCGTATCTTGGGTAATGATGAGTCGGAGTACAGAGAGGAAATTAAGAACCTGGTGGCATGGTGCGAAGACAATAACCTATCCCTCAACGTCAGCAAGACGAAGGAATTGGTCGTTGACTTCAGAAGGAGTAGCAGACCACACGATCCCATCTACATCGGTGGTGCACAGGTGGAACAGGTCAAAAGCTTTAAGTTCCTCCGGGTGAATATCACAACTGACCTGACTTGGTCTAACCAAGCAGAGTCCACTGCCAAGAAGGTCTACCAGCGCCTTTAGAGAAAGCTGAAGAAATTTGGCCTGCCCCCTAAAACCCTCACTAATTTTTATAGATGCACCGTAGAAAGCATTCTTCTAGGGTGCATCACAACCTGGTATGGAAGTTATCCTGTCCAAGACCGGAAGAAGCTGCAGAAGATCGTGAACACAGCCCAGCACATCACACAAACCAATCTTCCATCCTTGGACTCGCTTTACACCGCACGCTGTTGGAGCAGTGCTGCCAGGATAATCAAGGACAAGACCCACCCAGCCAACAAACTTTTTGTCCCTCTTCCCTCCGGGAGAAGGTTCAGGAGCTTGAAGATACGTACGGCCAGATTTGGGAACAGTTTCTTTCCAACTGTGATAAGACTACTGAACAGATCCTGACCCGGATCTGGGCCGTACCTTACAAATATCTGGACCTGACTTGCACTACCGTACTTTCCCTTTTCTATTTTCAAATTATGATTTATAATTTAAATTTTTATTATATCTACTTTGATTTGTACTTCAGGGAGCGCGAAGCACAGAAACAAATATCACTGTGATGATTGTACGCTCCAGTATCAATTGTTTGGTGACAATAAAGTATTTGTATTTGTATCTGTATTTTGGTCCCACTTGTAAAACATTTGAAATTGTACATGACATATTTTTAACAAGACCCCAAGCATAAAAGTGTGGTCATGTCAGTATTTTATATGCATGACAATTGTAACATGATGCTTAAAATCAGAATTATTTAATTGGAAATATTTCCTGGTGAATTCTGCAAATAAACAAATATCCCAGCAATGCCCCACTTTCTGTCATTATAGACTCAGACGGCACTTCAACACCGCACCAGCCGGTTAACCCACTGACCTGTGCGGCTTTGGGATGTGAGGGGAAGCCAGAACACTCAGAAAAAAACACCACCGCTCGCCGGAAGGACATGTAAACTCCACAGAGACAGCAATGAGGTCAACAATGAGCCTGGGTCACCGGAGCAGTGAGACAGAGGCACTATTAGCCGTGACACGGTACTTTGTTACTCAGTGGAAAATGCATGAAATTGTAGATCATAATGGTGTAACATTTGCTGATGGGGGAGCTTTCAAAAGCAGCTCTAGAATTCAAAAGATTCATGGAAGCTGAATTGAAAAAAAAAAGAGTGGAAATCTGGCTGAAATGAGAGTTTTAAAAATCTGTGTATATATGGGATGTACTGCCTCTAAGTGCATTTAATTCCTTTAGAAGAAAATTGAGAAAATATTTGATTAAGGATAGAACCATAATAAGCAGTATAAATTTTAAAAATACTCTTAGGAACACAGTGATGTAAAATTTCTCTGTGAATGTAGCTAGTCAGAGTTGGAAAATACAGTCTGCACTGTTAAACTGACTTTGTGAAGTTTTGGTTGATTACTTTAGAAGTGTGAAAAAGAAAGTTCACACAGATCTATGTTCCCTCAGGAGAAGTGATTAAGTGTTCCCTGTAATTTTCACCCCTGCTGGGTCATGAGTGAAAGAGTCACTTGTGCCACTGCTGCAATTATACCCTGGGCTGTCATAAATGTTTCATTTAATCACTCTTTGTCCTCATTCATGGCAATAAGCAACAGCTTACGATAACACAGCAAAAAGGTAATAGATGAGCAAGTTCCAATTGCCTCACTCAAAGCAAACATAATCACATTGTGTACGATGTGGTCCAATGCATTAGATTTTAATTTTCTCAGTAGTTAAACATCCTAGTGGACATATAAACCACTGGCTCCTATAAGTCTGTGGCATAAAATGTGATAGTGCATAAAAAAATATTTGGGAATACTGTCTCAGTCCTCCATGCATATAACACTCACAGAGGCTGCTGGCATGAGCAATTGACATGCAACCCATGTTGTTTCTGCAACAGTGTTTTACAGACTTGCTGCATGTGAATAGCACAGGCCTTAACCAGAGGGGTAAGCCCTGTTGCTGTGTTCTTAAAAGACCCAAACCTAGTTGGCTCACTGCCAAGGGGTCTAGCAATGATTCTAGGCTTTGCTAGTGAACTATGCTGGTGACCAGTTCACACCAGCATCAGAAATTTCCTTTGGTAAAACAAGACACTTGCCCATCCCATCATTACACTTATGTCCATCTTGCTGCCTGACTCTTCCATGATATTTTTCTCCCAATCTGGAATTTCTAGGAAACCTGTCCTCAGTCTACCACGCATCATTTAACTCTTAAAGCTCCCAACCCTTACCGTTCCCTCCATTGTTACTCCAGAACCATCCCCTGCACTTTGACAGCCTCTCCCAGTGAGCCCCCTGGTTTTCCAGAACCTTAGCTTCAGCCGCTCACCACCCCTCCCACAGGATCTTTCCCAGCCATTGGTCTCCACCCACAGTGAACCTCTTTCCATCGTGGGATGATAATAAGGTTTATCATGTTTTTGCATGAGTATATTTGCAGGCCTGGCATTTCTGATATTAACATGTACAACTCTTTTAGCGTTCTGCTTGTTTCTGGCTTTGAACGAAGGTACCCCCATTGTGCAAGTCCACCGTATGCTCTTATGGGTCGATGAATGTTTAAGCCAATACATATCTGACCAGAAAAACAAGTTCTAGTTCAAGTTTATTGTCATCTGACTACACATATATACAACCAAATGAAACAAGGTCCCTCCGGACCATGGTGCACCCACAGAACATACATCACACACGTCCCACAAAACAAAATAAGTTAATAAAATATCATTCTGAAAGCAGGTAGTGTGCAGCGTGGGTAAACAGCAAACAGTAAGCAGTTCACCGTCTCAGCGACGAGACCTTTCAATAGTCTTACAGCCTGAGAGAGAAAGCTGTGTTACCTGGTCAGGCAGTCCTAGTCCTGGTGCTCCCGTGTACAGTGATAACTTTAGATCGTGAAGAAACCCTTACTGCTCAGGTGATGATGTACTTCGTGAATTTCTTAGTATAAGCTTCAAGTGATATGATAGAGCTAATTAAAAATCTAAAGCACTTTGAAGCTTCACAATGCTCCCAAAACCAAAATCACATTATTAAGTGTGAGATCTTGTTGTTCACCCTTTGCTGCTATGATCCCTTCGTTACAATGTTGACTTGACATCAGAAACATTGACTTCGTAGTGCTGCGGGATTTTGTTGAGTACAAATTCCAATCAACTGCATGCAGACAATGTGTCTACTAACTATTCTATGATCAAGAGATGAAATAGTTTGTAGGCCCATTATGATTTTTCTAATTCTGCTCTTCCTGCATAAAAATCAATTCTTTTCTTCACTTCTTAAATAAGAAATGCTGAAGCCTTTCTACTGATATTTTTTTCTCTGTTGTGGAATTGTAACTTT
The DNA here is from genome assembly GCF_030144855.1 of Hypanus sabinus. NCBI lineage: Eukaryota > Metazoa > Chordata > Chondrichthyes > Myliobatiformes > Dasyatidae > Hypanus > Hypanus sabinus. The sequence goes on along the minus strand of NC_082730.1, from coordinate 50,688,393 downwards.
GGTATGGCAGGGCAAAATTACTTATCCCAGATTTCCTTTATGTAAAAGTCCAGAAACACATATGGCACCAAATAGTCAAAATCTCAATGTATCAGTCATAATGAATTAATTCACATTATATTCTCCTCAACTTTTCAAATATTGGTTCAACATGGAGAATTTTTGCATCATTTTCAAAAGAGTTAATTGCAGGGTTTTCCTGAGGTTATGAAGCATTGCAATGATTCAATGTCCTCCACTGATTCTAGTTGGGCACTCGAGGTAAGTATCTTCTGTTTTAATATAAAACAATGTAACTCCAATCTGCTTTTCTATGTTTTATTACATTAATTGTATTGTTTTCAGTGCATTTTTTAAATCTACCACTGAGGAATTCACAATAAAAATGTAAAATCAGACTGATTTGAACTACTCTTCCCGTTGTGATTAACTTGACAACATTGCCAGCAAGAAGAAAGGTCCCACCAAAATAAAGCTCTTTTAAAAAGGGTTTGTTTTTATATAAAGTTGCCATTAGGGTTCAACAAAGCCCAAACATCTTACAGCTGACAAAGTACATTTTAATATTGAACCTAACAATAGTTAAAATCATTTGCTTAGTATAATTTCCCCCCAAATTTTCTAAGTCACACTTTGTCCATAGAACATGATGAATAAAACTTTGTAATCAGGAGCTGAGCCACACAGGCTTGCCTTTAGAAATTTTGATACAGGCCCATGAAAAGTTAAGGAATGTGTTTGAGGAATTTTACTCCAATTTAGCTCCGTTCTGAGATAGTTCAATAGTTCCTTAATCATTCAATAATGTTTTTGCTTTCTCCTGTTTCGCATCTAGTAGCTACCCTACTACAATAGCAACCGTAATTAGTTAGTAGAATTCACTGACCTGTAATTGAATAATTGTTGGAGTTTCATAGCACTCGCATTTTCAGAGACCTTTCGAAAAACAGCTGCTGATCCTGTGTGCAGAGTACATTGAGTGCAATGGAAAATCTTGGCCCGCTTGGTAGGTTTTAAGAGCATTAACTTCGAAGCATGTTTAATGATATTTTCCTGTTTGCTCTATTTATTTTGGCAAAATATAGCCGAGTTCTACAAGAGTTAATCTTTACAGCAGATCTCTGTAAAGTTATTTTGTGGTGCTGCAGCCGACCAGTTTTCAGGATTCTATTCAAATTACAGCAAAGTTAAAATGAGGCTGCTGTGTCAAAAATTGCCCGAAGTAAGTTTGAAAGTTTAACTCTGGATGTCACCTATAGTTTGCAGATCACTTGCACTCAGCTTCTCATTTCTCTTGCCTATATTGATGCAGTCCTAGAATAGTCTATTATTCTAAATCCTGAAGGTCAAAGGATATGGAGATTAGGGACGATGATCAGCCTTGATGCTTATGATTGAGTGAGCATGTTCGAGAGGTCATACTTCCTACTCCAGCTCCTTTCCTTATGTTTTTAACATCACTTGCCACTGTTAGATGAACCCCAAGAATATCTGCCTTTCTAAATTCCCCCGTCTTTGTAGCTGTCAGATTAATAGACTGGAAAGGGAATAACCATTCTGTCTTCTTATCCTAAGAAACACAAATCTCTATATTTCAATTTGGACCTCTCATACATAAAGAAAAATATTCTTTGATTTTTTTTTATTGGCCAGATGCCCAAGAATTAACTATTTGTTTCACTGAATTTTAGCTACATCTGGATTATTCTTTGAATCAGATGGCACAGATTTCATTGTTTGAACAGCTTCCAGGGGTACACTGAGATTCCCCCATTTCCAGAAAGAGGTACCCTAAAATATTCCTCCTAGAATGCTCTAAGGTCATTTAAATTTTATTTGTTTACTAAAAATCAACAACTTACTAAGTCCTGAAGAGTCTTGACCCGAAACTTTGGTAGTTTATTCATTTCCATAGATGTTGCCTGACCTACTGAGTTCCCCCAGCAATTGTGTGTGTCGCATCTTCCTAATGCAACCTCCTTATTGCAGTATCAACAAAAACAAAGAGTTTACAGTCGGGTAAAAGCTCTTTATTTTCCTGTGAGTTCCCAGCAGTTTTAGGGTCCAAAAAGGCTCATTAGAATACGACCAGTATGTGACTTTGTCACAATTGTATCATGATAATAACACAAACCATAATTATAAATGGGACCAGAAAATGATATAAATAGCTGTACATCTGTCGTTAGGCCAATGCTAATAATCTAACGACATGAGTTCAAATTCCATCTTGGGAGTCTGTGAGTTTGAATACATTTTTTTAATCATTAAATTAACAAGCTGTCATCTCTTCAATATGCCATCTGTTTCAGTAGTGTAGTTCAGGGAAATAAATATGTTATTCTATCTATCTACCTTATCAAGACCAGTTGTAACCTAACTCCCCAGGCAAGCCATTCAGTTGGAAGCCGTGAAGATTGCAACTAGAGAATGTGAAAACAAAGATCATGAACCAACCGGACCAACCTGGCAGAGCCCTCGTCACTGACCTCTGAGAATTAGTGGAGAACTGTCTCACAGGCTGCGGTCCACTGGTTGGTACAGACATTTGAACGTGTGGAGGATCAGAGAGATCATGGTGTTTGTGTCCATAGGACACTCAAAGCTGCTGCACAGGTTGACAGTGTTGATAAGGTGTATGGTGTGTTGGCCTTCATCAACTGTTGGATTCAGTTCAAGAGCTGTGAACTAATGTTACAGCTATAGGTGAGGTAATGTTACCTTGATCAGACCCCACCTGGAGTACTGTGCTCAGTTCTGGTCACCTCACTACAGGAAGGATGTGGAAACTCTAGAAAGGGTGCAGAGGAGATTTACAAGGATGTTGCCTGGATTGGGGAGCATGCCTTATGAGAATAGTTTGAATGAACTTGGCCTTTTCTACTTGGAGCAAAGTAGGATGAGAGGTGACCTGATAGAGGTGAATAAGATGATGAGAGACATTGATTGTGTGGGTAGCCAGAGGCTTTTTTCTTAGGGCTGAAATGGCTAACATGAGGGGGCATAGTTGTAAGGTGCTTGGAAGTAGGTACAAGAGGATGTCAAAGGTAAGTTTTTCACACAGAGTGGTGGATGTGTGGAATGGTGATAGAGGCAGATACAATAGGGTCTTTTAAAAGCCGCTTAGATAGGTACATGGAGCTTTGAAATATAGAGAGTATGCAGTAGGGTAATTCTAGGCAGTTTCCAGAGTAGTTTACATGGTCAGCACAATGTTGTGGGCCGAAGGGCCTGTACTGTGCCATAGATTTTTATGTTCTATGAATGCTGAACATAACATTAACTGATTTTGACTTAAGCATCACTTGAACATTATATTCATCAACTCTATAAAATGAACTGAAGTATGATAATGACAATGTTACTAGGTTAACCAGGTGGTGCAGTTTCTTGAAGTAATAGCAACATTAAGTTAATACTTTCATTATACACGTACAATATACACAGGGCACAAACCAGGCAACATCCTTTCCCCTTTTAAAAAAAAATAAGAACTTGCTTAAGAAGAAAGTAAAGACAAGAGATTCTGATGATGCTGGAAATGTTGAACAACACACACAAAAAGCTGGAGGAATTAAACAGGTCATCAGGTACCATTTATGGAGAGAAGCAAACAGTCAATGTTTTGGGCCAAGTGCTAACCCTTCGTTCTGTCTGCCACAAAGGTGGGATGTCATGGTGAACACCCATTTCAATTTGATTTCCTATTCCCTTTCTGACATGACAGCCCATGGCCTCCTCTACTGCAAAGATGAGGCCACACTCAGGTTGGGCGAGCAACATCTCATATTCCATCTGGGTAGCCTCCAACATAATGGCATGAACATCAATTTTTCTAACTTCCAGTAATTTCTCCCCTCCCCTTTGTTCCATTCTCCATTCGAGTTCCACTCTCACCCTTTTCTCTTCTCCTGACTTCCCTATCACCTCCCTCTGATGACGTTCCTCCTTCCCTTTCTTCCCTTTCATCTGACTTCTCCAACCAGATTCCTTCTTCATCAGCTCTTTTCCACCTATCACCCGTCAGCTTCTTGCATCTCCGATCACCTGCCAACTTGTACTCCTTCCCCACTCTCCCCATTGTCTTATTCTGGCATTTTCTCGCTTCCTTTCCAGTCCTGATGCAGGGTATTAGCATGAAAAGTCAACTGTTTATTCCTCTCCATTGATGCTGCCAGACCTTTTGATTTCCTCTGACCAATGTTCCCTCTAAGGTTTGTGCATGTGTGCGCAATCATCTTTTGCTACTAGTGCACAAAGGAATTTAAACTACTCACAAAAGGTCATCCCCCTCTACTTCGCTGACGTCTTAAGTATATTACACAGCTACATTTCCTTTTCTGGTTTCTGATGTGGACAATGTTGACAACATAGAGTTTGCGATGATTTGTCTACAGATTTTAGAACTGGCTTATTTATACAGTTTTTATTGAAGTAATTATTGACGCACTATGTTGAATTACAAAGAAGCAGAGGACATGCAGCACAAAAGAACTGCAAGTTCATTTAAAGCGGAATGGCTTAATGAAACAGTAGAAACTGCTACACTGAAAGCTCATGAGGTCAGGAATGTGCAGCTATGAGAAATATTTATGCACAATACAGAAATTGGTGCTACGTGTGTGGTGTTGTAATGCAAAATTTGCTGGAGAATTTGCAAGTGGGAAGGAGTGGAGTAATACTTAAAAACTTTTCTTTCGAAGTGTCATTTAGCAAGCAAATCACATATGGACAGTGAGCAAAAGGTCCAGCGAGGAAATCTTTCATTACCTGCTGCAGGCCTGCTACGTATGTTTTGTGAGAGTGCAGATGAACGAGAGTGAAAATGATCAAGCCCAGAGGGGATCAAAGTTCTCATTGACAGAGTGTTTTTTGCGGTTAAAATTAATACCTTGATATATAAAATTCAGCGCGCACGTTCTGGGCTTAAGATTGCACAGCACAAGATATTTATGCACACTGGTCATTACGAATTAGAGGGAACATTGCCTCTGGCACTGTTCAGTTAGGTGAACGCTTCACATGAAGTTACAATTCACAGCCATTTGCATAAGTTTGAAATGTGAAAGCCTTCATTATCTGTACAACGTTGTTTATTTTTACAGGTTTGTAACACATGTCAATCATAAAGTTTAAAGCAAATTACATCCAAGAAATTATATACAAAATATTAATCTTAATCCAATTAATACAAAAAACCTCAATCCAATTTTCAGACTTCATAATTATGAGGCTTTCCATAGCCTCTCACTTAGCCCAGTGTCTTAATTTAATTCTTATTTTCCTCCTGATATTCAGAGATGATTGTCTAAGGATATTCCTGGATCTTATTTATCTCATCTTCGTTAGATTTACCGTTACATCCTGACGCAAAGTGTCTCAGACCTGTTTCTGCCATACTTGGGGTGACCCTCCATTATGCAGCTACTACTGTGACTTCCCAGTGACCCTCCAATCTCCCGAGGGTGAATTATCTGCTGTTCTGGTTTCCGGTATTACTGTCAGAGTGCTATGCATTCTTCTTCCGTCTTGTTCTGTCCTTTTTGCAATTAAATGTCCTCTGCTAGAAATTCCATGGTCAGCATCAATCCAGACTCCTAATTAACAATTCTGCATGCCATGAGATGGTTGCTGTATTACACGACAGTAATTATTGAGATTTTGCTTTAAGCTTGGTGTATGAAACACCAGACTTCATTTGCTTTGATCCAGCCCAGCAAAACTAACAAAACTTCATACAGTGGCCTGACTTTCTGCCTTTCGTGTCTTCAGCTTCCAAGAGGAACTTTCTCAAGCAATACTACTTCACAGTCCTGGTCCCATCTGGCATATCACTGGCTTTCCCCGGAGACCTTAACTGGACTTCTCGCCATTAATTCTCCTCTTATTGAGGCCTTCATCGTGGGCAGATAATGCCATTTGAGATTTTGGCTGAAGCCTCAGTCAAACTGGCTGCCCTCCTGAGCATGCTACAAACATTAAATGACAGCAACTTCTCCAAACGCTACAAAACACACAAACATAGACAGAATATGTCCATTCCATGGCTCTAAATCTTTTGTTTTAAAAGAAAGTCTTCAATGCTTTCTTTAAATCTTTGTTCTTTATTCCATTGACCAGACTCTGTTGCCTTTAAGGCATTTGTTTAGTTTATTATATTTTCACTTCAGTAATTCGTTTGTTATCATTTTCTAGTTAAAGTTAACATTGTTTAAAGTAAATTCGTTGTCTGGGATATATCGCAGCATGCAATGACGTCACACCCGGTTTCGCCGCGTCTAGTGGGAAAATACCGGTTTCGAGAAACGGGAAGGAGGGGGACTTATGTGTGCAGGATCAGCACGAGAAAAGTTTTCTTTCTACACACTAGAAACGTTAGTGAAGCAACGCCATAAGTTCATGAGATAATCGATATGTTGAATTTAAAATGTTAACGCTGATTCTGTTAAAAGTAATGACGGTTGATAAAGTTTATGTTTTTTGTTATTTAAAGAGTTGCGGATAGTTTGTGTTGAAGTGTATTTAAAGCCGGTCGATGGCGTAGGTAGATTCTGACTGTATGTTGCACTTTAATGTAATATAGTTGTTGTAGTTTTACTTTTGCAAGTATTTATGATGTAAATGTGATGTCAAAAAAGAAACAAATACTGTATATATTTTGTATTGTTTTATCAACAGTTTTCACCATACGTTAATGTGGAAGAGTGAACAGTAAACGGTTAATCTTACTGGCACCGCCTCATTGATTGGTTTATGCTTGATGTTTAGTTCAGAGTTCTTTTAAACCTGTGCGAGAACACTACAGTGAAAAGGCGGCATTACCAGGTGTTTCAAATGCTGCAATGACAACACGATCCAGCATCAAGTTGTTGCCATCCAGCGACAGGGGCAGTAGGGCATCATCAAGTAAGGCTGCCCATGCAAGAGCTAAGGCAGAAGCCGTCAAGGTGCGAGCGTTGTACACTGAACAAGAAGCAAAATTGAAAAAGGAAGCTGCTGCCAGAGAAGCCGAAAACCAAATGGAAAAGGTAAAGGTAGAGTCAGAGTTAGAAGTGCTGACGCTACACCGAGAAGCAGAAGCTGCCAGGGTGGCAGGGTGCCTTAATGACGTGCTCCTTACAGGCCCTGACCTCAACAATACCCTTCTCGGGGTCCTGCTGTGCTTCTGGAAGGAGAAGGTCGCAAATTAGCGGACATCCAGCAGATGTTCCATTGCTTCTTAGTACAGGAGGACCATCGCAATTTCCTCCATTTCTTATGGCACAAATGTAACTTACCTCGCACTGTGGACGAATGGGCCCAGGCAAAGGACGTTATCTTTAAAGCAACTCAAAGAGCAGCTTTTGCAAGGGAGTTTTTGGCTCTCCAAGCTAATAAACCAATACCAAAGGACAGCCCTTTGAGGAAATTCAACCCGATCCTGAAGAACGATATCATCTGCATTGGAGGCCGGTTAATACACTCCCAACTTCCAGCTGCAGAAAAGAGTCCAGTAATCCTGCCCAAAGGCAGCCATGTAACCTTACTGCTCACTCGCCATCACCATGAACAGGTAAGGCAACAGGGCCGTCACCTGATGGAAGGAGCAATCAGGGCAGCAGGACTGTGGATCTTGGGAGGTAAAACACTGATCAATTCAGTACATCATAAATGTGTAACCTGCAGGAAACTGTGAGGGAAGCTGGAAGCTCAACATATGGGGGACCTCCCACCAGAATGCCTCGAAGCCTCCCCTCCTTTTACATATGTCGGGCTCAACGTATTTGGTTCCTGGACTATCACTACGAGACGCACCAGAGGAGGACAAGCAGAGAGCAAACGGTGGGCCATCATGTTCAGCTGCATGAGTTCAAGAGCGGTGCACATTGAGGACATCGAATCTTTGGATACATCCAGCTGCATTAATGCTCTCAGGCACTTCTTTGCGCTAAGAGGCCCTGCAAAACAGTTAAGGTCTGATTGCAGCACGAAGTTTGTTGGAGCTTCAAAGGAGCTGGGGATAGACAAAGCGGTGCAAAAGTACCTCAGTGAGCAGGGATGCAACTGGGAGTTCAACACACCACACACCTCTCACATGGGAGGCGCATGGGAGAGGATGATTGGTATCGCCAGAAGAATTCTTGATTCAATGTTTCTGCAGCCACGTACCCGACTGACCCACGAGGTACTGTGCACACTAATGGCAGAGGTCACAGCCATTATAAATGCACGACCACTCCTACCTGTGTTTTCTGACCCGGAAAACCTCTTCATACTCTCGCCATCAATGCTCCGCACACAGAAGGCAGGAGCTCCCCCTCCACCAGGGGACTTCTGTGATAAGGATTTGTACACAAAGCAATGGAGACAGGTTCAGGCTCTGGCAAATCGGTTCTGGTCTCACTTGAGACTTGAATATCTACCTTTGTCACAACACAGACAAAAGTGGACAGAACCCCGAAGGAATCTTCAGGTTGGAGATTTAGTCCTGCTCAGGGACAAGCAAATCGCCCGCAACTGCTGGCCAATGGCCAGAATCTCTGCCACATTCCCTAGTAGGGATGGACACGTCAGGAAGGTTGAGTTGAGAACTTCTGACCAAGGTGATGTGAAATTTTACCAAAGGCCAGTTGCAGAAGTTATTCTACTTCTACCTAAGGACTGATTTAGAGACTGAAGTTTTGTATTATGTTCATTGTGACCTTACGAAGGTCAGGCAGGGAGTGTGTTGCCTTTATGGCATTTGTTTAGTTTATAATATTTTCGCTTTAGTAATTTGTTTATTAGCATTTTCTAGTTAAAATTAAGATTGTTTAAAGTAAATCCGTTGTCTGTGATATATCGCGGTATGCGATGACGTCACACCCGGTTTCGCCGCGTCTTGTGGGAAAATACTGGTTTGGAGAAACGGGAAGGAGGGGGGCTTATGTGTGCAGGATCAGCACGAGAAAAGTTTTCTTTCTACGCACTAGAAACGTTATTGAAGCAATACCATAAGTTCATGAGATAATCAATATGTTGAATTAAAAATGTTAACGCTGATTCTGTTAAAAGTAATGATGGTTGATAAAGATTATGTTTTTTGAGAGTTGCGGATAGTTTGTGTTGAAGTGTATTTAAAGCCAGTCGATGGCGTAGGTAGATTCTGATTGTATGTTGCACTTTAATGTAATATAGTTGTTGTAGTTTTACTTTTGCAAGTATTTATGATGTAAATGTGATGTCAAGAAAGAAACAAATACTGTATATATTTTGTATTGTTTTATCAACAGTTTTCACCATACATTAATGTGGAAGTGTGAACAGTAAACAGTTCATCTTACTGGGACTGCCTCATTGATTGGTTTATGCTTGGTGTTTAGTTCAGAGTTCTTTTACACCTGTGCGAGAACACTACACAGATCATCGATGAATATTAGAAAGGTCCAGAAATATGCACCCATTTCCTACGGTACATAAGGCGTAGGAGCAGAATTAGGCCATTCTGCCCATATCTGCTTGGCCATTCCAACATGACTGAAGTATTATCCCTCTCAACACTAGTTTCCTGCCTTCTCCCTGTAACCTTTGATGCCCTAACCAAGAACCTATCAACCTCTGCTTTAAATATGCTCAATGACTTGGCCTCCACAGCCATCCATGCAAATTAATTCCACAGATTCACTACCCTCTGGCTAAAGAAATTCCGTCTGATCACTATTCTAAATGGATGTCCTTCAATTCTGAGGCTGTGCCCTTTAATCCTAGACTCACCCACTATAGGAAACATACTCTCCATATCCACTTTGTCTAGCCTTTCAATGTTCGATTGGCTTCAATGAGAACTGCAAATGCTCCTCATGCATTAACTCTTCCATTCCCGGAATCATTCTCAAGACCATCCTCTGGAGCTTCTCCAATGTCAGCACATCTTTTCTTAGATATGGGGCCCAAAACTGCTCACAATGCTCCATGTGTAGTCTGACCAATGCCTTATAAAGCTGCTGCATTATAACCCTGCTCTTATATTCTAGTCCACTTGAAATGACCACTAACATTGTTTTTGCCTCCCATACCACCAACTCAACCTGCAAGTTAACCTTTAAGGAATCCTACACTAGGACTCCCAAATCTGATTTTTTAATTTTCTCCATTTACAAAATAGGCTGCTCCTTTATTCCTTCTACCCAAGTGCATGACTGTACAATTCCCTACACTATATTTCACCTGCCACTTCTTTGCCCATTCTCCCAACCTGTCAAAATCTTTTAACAGACTCCCTGCTTCCTGAGCAGTACCTGCCCCTCCACCTATATTTGTATTACCTGCAAACTTGGTCACAAAGCCATCAATTCCAGCACCCATATCACGTGAGCAGTCCCAATACAGACCCCTACAGAACACCACTTGTCACCGGCAGCCAACCAGAATAGACTCTCTTTATTTTGACTCATTGCCTCCTGCCAAACAGCCAAGCTACTATCCAATCTAGCATCTTTCATGTAACGCCATGGGCTCTTGTTGCGCAGAGTCGTGTGTGGTACCTTGTCTAAGGACTTCTGAAAATCCATGTACAATAATGTCCATCGATTCTCCTTTGTTCTTCCTGCTTGTTATTTCTTCAAATAATTCCAAAGGATTTGTCAGACAAGATTTCCTCCAAGCAGTCCATGCTGACTAGTTTTGTCCTAGTTTATCAAATGCCTCCAAGTACCCCAAAACCTCATCCTTAATGATGGAATCCAATGTCTTCCTAACCACTGAAGTCAGGATAACTGGCCTTTCTTCTGCCTCCTTCCCTTCCAAATGTGGAGTTACGTTTATAGTTTTTCACTCCTCCAGAACCTTTCCAGAATCTAGTAATTCTTGAAAAATGATTACCACAATCGCTTCAGCTACTCTTTCAGAACCCTGGGGTGTAGTCCATCTGATTCAAGTGAGTTATCTACTTACAGACCTTTCAGTTTCCCAAACACCTTCTCCCTAGTAATAGAAACTACACTCACTTCTGCCCCGACACTCTCTAATTTCTGGTATAGTGCTAATTCTTCTGCAGTGAGGGCTGATGCAAAATACATATTTAGTTCATCCACCATTTCTTTGTGCTGCATTACTAAGTATCATTTCCCAGTGGCCCAATATCTACTCTCACCTTGCTTTTCACTCTTCATATATCTGAAAAAAATTGGTATCCTCTTTGATATTTTACTTACTTTCATATTTCATCTTTTCTCCCCAAGTGGCTTTTTACTTGCCTTCTGTTGTTTATTAAAAGCTTCCCAATCTTATAACTTTCCATTAATTTTCGCAATATTATGTGCCCTCTCTTTTGCTTTTATGCTGTCTATGACTTCCCTTGTCAGACACATTTGTCTCATCCTCCCTTTATAATACATCCTCATCATTGGGGTGTATCTATCCTCTGCCTTCCAAATTGTCCCCAGAAACTCCAGCCACTACTATTCTCCTGTCATCTCTGCTGGTGTCCTCTTCCAATCAACTCTCATGTCTCTGTAATTCCCTTTATTGTACAGTAATACTGATACATCTGACTTTATCTTTTCCCTCTCAAACCACAGGTTGAATTATCACAGCATCCCAACAGATCCTTTACCTTAAGCTCCTTAATCAAATCTGGTTCATTACACAACACCCAATCCAGAATTGCCTTTTTGCTCATGGACTCAAACACAAGCTGCTCTAAAAAGTCATCTTGTAGGCATTCTATGAATTCCTTGTCTTGGGACCCAGCACCAGCCTGATTTTCCCAATCTACCTGCATATTGAAATATCCCATAACCATCATAACATTGTCCTTACTACATGCCTTTTCTATTTCCCATTGAAATTTATATCCCACAACCTGGCTACTGTTCTGAGGTCTCAATGTATCTCCTGTCAGGGGCTTTCTACCCTTGCAGTTTCTTAACTCTACCCACAAGGATTCTACACCTTCAGATCCCATGTCACCTCTTTCTAAGGATTTGATTTCACTTTTTACCAACGAAGCACCCCACACCCTCTGCCTGTCCTTCTGATACAATACATATCCTTGAATGCTAAGGTCCCAACTATGAAATTCTTTCAGCCATGTCTCAGTGATGCGCACAACATCATACCTGTCAATCTCAAATGCACTACAAGATCATCTACCTTATCCCATGTAGTGTGTGCATTCAAATATTACACATTCAATCCCATCTTTATCACCATTTCTGATTTTGCCCCATTGTACACTTCACCTTATCCCACAGACTGAAACAGCCCTATCATCCTCAAAGTCCTACTACACACTACACCGATTTGTATAAAAACTGCCCAGTCTTCAGCCCTGCCATTCTAGTTTCCATCCCCGGCCAACTTAATTTAAACACTCTCCAACAGCTCTAACAAATGTGCCTACAAGGATATCGGTCCCCCTCAGGTTCAGGTGTAACCTGCCCTTTTTGTACAGGTCATACCTTCCCCAGAAGAGTTCTCAGTGATCCAGAAATCTGAAACCCTGCCCCCTGCACCAGATCCTCAGCCACTCATTCATCTGTTCAACCATCCCATTCCTGTCCTGACTAGCACATGGCACCGGGAGTAATCCAGAGATTACTACCTTGGAGGTCCTATTCTTCAGCCTTTTCTCCAACTCCCTTTACTCACATCGCAGGACCACAACCTCTGGCTGCTTACCCTCCCTCTTGAGAATCAGCAGCTGCTCTGAGACATCCTGGACCCCAGCACCTGAGAGGCAACACACCACCCTGTCTGTCCTCCTAACTACAGAGTCTCCTATCACGACTGCTTGGCCTAACTTTACCCCTCCCAGTGGAGCCTCAGAGCCGCTGCTGTGCCCTGACAGGCTACTGACTTACACAGAGCCTGTTTTCTTTATCCCTGCACGCTCCCATGGCTGCTCAGTGGCTTTGCTTCTAACTCCATCTCATCATGTGCCATTGATTTGGTTAACATCTGCCCCTTCGAAGTTCAAAGTAAGTTTTTAATCCAAGTACTGTATGTAGACAATATACAACCTTGTGATTTATTTTCTTGCAGGCACCACGGGAAAATAAATACGATAGAATCCACGATACACCATACATAACAAAGACTGGCAAACATCCGATGTGCAAAAGGGGACAAACCATGCAAATAATAAAAAAGCTAAAAAAACGATAATACAGGGAGTATGAACTGCAGAAAGTGAGTCCGCGGGCTGCGGGGTCAGTTCCGCACTGAGGCGAGGCGAATGAAGCCGTCCAGGAGCCCGATGGTTGTAGAGCAACAGCAGTTCCTGAAACTGCTGCACCTCGATGTTCCTCCGATAGGGCAAATCAGAGATAGGGTAAGTGATTCTGACGGGAACAGAGAGCAGGTCATGTGCTTCTCATCATCTTCCACTTTACTGAGCACGGAGCTCAGTAAAATATTCTAGCCTCAAGTACTCAAAACCATTCCCTGATCCACACTGTCAGTTACCAGGCGCAGTCTGGTATAATTATCAGCAGCTTGATTTCCCTGTCACTTTGAGCGCACCTCATCTCTTCTGATGCCCTCAGCACTTCTCCTGACTATGTACAGAGTGGGACGGTACTCCTGGTTAGTGGATCATACAGCTGATAATATTAGGAGTGCAGTCGTCTCATGAAGCAATGTGTTGTAATTATCAATATTGAATAGAAATCTGCCCATTCGTCTTTAAATCAGTCTTTAATTAATTGCAGAATTCTCCTCCATCACTACCTTAAAACATTAGAAACATTTAGCATGGACTTAAAGTCTTTTTAACTTCTATTATATTCAGGACATCTCTCTGCATTTGCTCTGAATTTTAGTCCACCTGCTTGTGAGATTTATGCAACATGTTCTCAAACTTGTATATATTCTACCTATGTTTACAATTAGTCTAAACTGATCTTTTTCATTCCCATTACAGAAATGGGTTTCTCTGAATTATCCTGAGACAGTGTGAGGCTACACACGAAGAGTAAAAGTGAATAATAAGTTTCAGTTATCATTATTGTTGGTCATTGCTGTAGACTGGAGAGTAAGAGTGGGCCAGATAATCATTACTGGAAGAAACAGTGCTGGGAAATTTAAGAATCTTGAGGCAGAAGAAATAGGGAATAGGTGAAAGAGGGTAATTCTAGATTGCCCAATGATAAGAAGGAATTAGATGCCTGGACAAGTAAAGCTTTAAAACAAAACTTGCATTGTAGGGGAAAGAATAGCAAGGACTGATGTGGTAACAGGGAACCACAGCCAAAACCTAAAAGTAAAGACATGGAATGCAACAATGATAAGACCATAAGACATAGGAGCAAAATTTGGCCATTCAGCCCATCAAGTTTGCTCCGCCATTCCATCATGGCTGATCCTGGATGATGACATCCAGGTTTTAGGGACTGCATTAATTACATTATAGCGTGCACCCATTGTTGTAATAGAAAATTGGATTTACTGTTGGACCTGAGGGTAATCATTTTATTTTGTAATCAGGACATATTCTGTTACTTATCTTTCCATCACCATCATTTGGTTAGTTTTACTGGTAATCTTATCCAGGTAGATCAGCTTTGACTGGCCTCCTGGTGCACACCAGTTTTTTTAATAAATGGGCACTTCAGGTTGCTGCTATTCATGAACTTTTGGATAATAATTATGGGTTAATAGGAGATGGGGTTAACCCAGAAGTTATCTCATTACTAAAGCATTCCTAAATGAGAAAGAATGGGAACCCAGCCTATCAAAATGATCCACATCAATGGGTCCAGTTTAACAGCTCTTTATTGCCACCTACAGATTATAACCAGAAAGTGCAGGTTTGTGGTACAATGCTAACAGATCAAAGTGTAAAGAATCATCTCTGCTTTTTCTTTCAATATTCCATCAATCTCCCAGTGATGGTATAGTGGGAAGGAATCATAAATCCCACAAAAATTCCATTCTCTGGTAATGATAGGGCACTATTCTCAAATAAACATAAAACTCCCACTATCCAGGTGTAGAAATGAACGGCAAAATCAGAATCAGGTTTAATATCACCGGCATATATCATAAAATTTGTTGTTATGCAGCAGCAATTCATTGCAATGAAGAGTAATAAAAACTATAAATTTAGTAATATATGTATATAAAAAATTAAATCCAATAAATAGTGCAAAAAGAGAAGGAAATAAAACTACTGAAATAATGTTCATGGGTTCATTGTCCATTCAGAGATCTGATAACAGAAGGGATAAACTGTTCCTAAAATATTGAGAGTTTGTCTTCAGGCTCCTGTACCTCCTCCTTGATTGTACTAATGAGAAGAAGGCATGTCCTGGGTGATGAAGGTCCTTAATGATTGTTGCTGTCTTTTTGAGGCATCACCTTTTGAAAGTGCCCACGATGGAGTTGCTAAGTTTACAACTTTCAGCAGCTTTTTCCAGTCCTGTGCTGTGGCCCCTCCATACTAGATGGTGATGCAACCAGTTCGAATACTCTCCATGGTACATCTATAAAAATTTGCTGGTGACTTTGGCGACATATCAATTGTAATGAAATATAAGCACTGTCGTGCCTTCTTTGTACTTGCTTCAGTATGTTGAGACCAGGTTAGATCCTCAGAGGTGCTGACACCCAGGAACCTGAAACTGCTCACCCTTTCCACCGCTGATCCTTCGATGCGGGCTGGTGTGTGTTTCCTCAACTTACCATTCCTGAAGTTCAGAATCAATTCCTTGGTTTTACTGACATTGAGTGCCAGGTCGTTGTTGCAACACCAGTCAACCAGCTGATCTCTCTCGCTCCTGTACCTCATCACCATCAGAAATTCTACCAACACTAGTTGTGTCATCAACAACTTTACAGAAAACGTTTGAACTGTGCCTAGCCACGCAGTCCCAGGTGTAGAGGGAGTAGAGCAGCTGGCTAAGCACACATCCTTGAAGTACACCAGTGTTGATCATAAGCGAGGAGGAAATGTCACTTCACATCCGTACAGACTGTGGTTTCCAAGTGAAAAAGTCAAGGATCCAGTTGCAGATGGTGGTACAGATGCCCAGGTTTTAGAGTTTTTTAATTAGAAGTGAGGGTATGATTGTGTTGAACACTGAGCTACGGTCAGTAACCAGCAGCCTGACTATTGTCCAGGTGATTCAAGGCCAAGTGAAGAGCCAGTGGGACTGTATCCTTTTGTGGTCATAAGCAAATTGCAGTGGGTCTGGGTCCTTGCTTAGGCAGGAGTTGATTCTAGCCATGACCAACCTCTCAAAGCACAGCAGCTACTTGTGGAGGTCCAGGGTACCAGGTAAAGTTGGAGTCATTTCCGATGTGGTTTCAAATGAGAAGAGGACAAGAGATGTGGGAGTTGGGGGAAAATGCACCGAGATCATTCTTGGTAATAAAATGGGCACTATACTAGCATTCCATGACTGTGTTTGCTTATGTTAAACTGATGCAGTAACTATGGTGACAATTAGTCTGTTTTACATTGTTGCTATAATCACAAAAATGAAATTTACAAAGGGAGAGTGAAAACATTCTCAGGAGAAGTTTTATAGCAAAACTTCAGAACGTATTTTTGAAGAAAATAAGTCCTCTCTTGATTTGTCCTTCTTGGAAAAAGCCATGTCAAAGTTACAGTGCAATATATAAGCAATTATAGAGCCATGAACTCAATGCACTTCTGACCTGATCATTTCAGTAATCAAATGACTGCTTTTCTCTATACTAATTCACCTTCCTCTAGGGATTTGATCATAATCTCAATATCTATTGTAGATCATCTTAGCTGTGATGCATAAACTTCAGTTGATCCGTAGTCTAATGCATTCCAGTTAGCTAGCTTTTTGTTTAATCCTGAAAGGCAATTTGAGAAAAGCCTGAATTCTTTAACAGGCATTAAAAAAGTGGAAATATTTGACTGTTTATAATAATCAAACAGATAACATCAGAGAGAAATTCAATGGCATTAGAAAAAGGTCATGGGACTCTCATTTGTAATTAGCCCTTGCACAGCTGACCTGGTGGGGGCCACACGGGAAACTTGTGTTCATATGCATTATGATCATCATAACTGGAGCAATCATGCAGTTCTAATTGTGCTGCTGTGGCTGTAACGTCCTTAAAGCAAGGGTGCTTTGTGGCTGCAAGTGGTGCGGAAGTCATTTCATAGATTCATTAGTCACAGTAAAGGCAAGTCATGAAAGGGAGTGCTATCCTGTTCCTCAAAGGCTGATGGAAGAGCACTAGGGTAAAGAGTTCAGAGAACATTTTTACTCCTGACTTTATACTGGAAGGAAAGTCATCAAATCGGCAGCGGACAATGATAGGAACTAGAATGTTATAACCCTGCAATAATGTCTCAAGCTGGGATAATTGGCCTTCAAAAGCCACAATTAATTCTGGTTTTGGCCATTCATTCCAGGAATATCAGGGCTCCTTCAGGCAATAATCTATCAAATGCTTTCATGCTTTAAATACTGTTTGAGAGCACACTGGATGACATTTTCCATTATTTGACCACAGTGATAGCAGTTTAGTTCAATGGACATTCGCTGGATTTTGTACATAAGACATACACACAGTGGCCACTTTATTCCACTGAGGACATTTCCAACAGCAGGTGCATAAAGAAGGCCTGGAAGATCATCGGGGACACCCCAACCACAAACTGCTTCAGCTGCTTCTGTCTGGCAAACGGTACCTCAGCATTAAAGCCAGGATCAGTTTGGTAGCTCCTGTACCTAATAAAGTGGTCTCTGAGTATATGTTTGTGGTCTTCTTTGCAGTAGCCCGTCCACTTCAATGTTTAACGTTATGCATTCAGAGATACCCTTCAGCACACCATTGTTATAAGGTGTGCTTACTGTCACCTTCCCGTCAGTTTGAATCAGGTGGCCATTCTCCTCTGATCTCTCTCATTAACAAGGCGTTTTCACCCATAGAATTGCCACTCAACCTGGATGTTTTTTGTTTTTCACACGATTCTCTGTAACCGTATAGACTTGTGTGTGAAAATCCCAGGAGATCAGCAGTTTCTGAGATACTCAAACCACCCCATCTGGCGCCAACAATCATTCCACAATCAAATCATTCCACATTTCTTCCCCATTCTGTTGTTTGGTCTGAAAAACAACTGAACCTCTTTGTCATGTTTGCATGCTTTGATGCATTGAGTTGCTGCTACATGATTGGCTGATTAGATATCAAGCAGGTGTACAAGTGTACCTGATGAAGTGGCCTGCCTGTATGTGCATTTTGAACATTGCCAAGCAGTTGTCAGTGTAGAAACTCTGAACTACTGAATTTCTGTTTTATGTTGTTTCTTTTTCATTCTGTTGCATATTTTCATGTCTGGCTGGAGGTGCAGCTATTTCTGGTATGTGTCTTTAGCACTGCAGCCAAGATCTTGCTTGCCCAGAGCTTTTGCTGTATCCTGGGCTAATGATTGTTTTCACATCAGATTCAGTGAATCATATTGGCTGAAAACTGGGTTTTGAGTCCTCATCACTGAGACAAACTGGATCATCAACTCAACACTTCCGAGTAAACAGGGTTGTGAATGTTTCAGTCTTTAAGACTGGTACGATATGTTAAAAGTAGGAAAGTTAATGGATTCCCCTTTACCATTCATGCGCTTAATTGTCCACAACCATTCACCACTGGATATGGCAGACGTGAACCAATCCATTAACTCTGGGATGATTTATCTCTTTCTACTGCTGGCTTTTCTTACTATTTAAAGTTGTGTGTTGTTTGGCACTTCATGTGTATATCTCCTGACTTCTTTATCCAGCTCTCCTACGTTCATCACTGAACCACAGTTAATGCTCTGACTTGATGTGGCAGACCATGCTACCATCAAACATCGTGAAACACAATACTACTGCTAGGATAGGGAGTTTGTAGAGTGCCTATAGGATGCATTCTTGGAACAGCTTGTACGAGAGTCGACCAGGGACAAGACTATTCTGGATTTAGTGTTATGTAATGAACAGGATTTGATAAGCGATCTTGAAGTAAAGGAGCCATTAGGAGGTAGTGATCATAATATGATAAGTTTTTATCTGCAATTTGAGAAGGATAAGGGCAGTTCAGAGGTGTCAGTGTTGCAGTTGAACAAAGGAGACTATGGAGCCAT
The DNA here is from genome assembly GCF_030144855.1 of Hypanus sabinus. Taxonomy (NCBI): domain Eukaryota; kingdom Metazoa; phylum Chordata; class Chondrichthyes; order Myliobatiformes; family Dasyatidae; genus Hypanus; species Hypanus sabinus. Next base: position 50,669,321 of record NC_082730.1, on the reverse strand, counting down.
GAGGGAGGAGCTGGCCAAAGTTAACTGGACGGATATCCTAGCAGAAAAGACAGTGGAACAGCAAAGGAAGGTATTCTTGGGAATAAAGCACAAGGTGCAAAATCAGTTCATCCCCCGGAGAAGGAAGGATTCAAAGGGGAGAAAGCGGCCACAGTGGTTGACAAAGGCGGTCAGAGATTGCATAGCATTAAAAAAAAAGAAGTATGACAGAGCTAAGGTGAGTGGGAAGACAGATGATTGGGAAATTTTTAAGGAACAACCGAACTTAACTAAAAAGGCAATATGGGGAGAAAAAATGAGGTACGAATGCAAGCTAGCCAGGAATATAAAGGAGGATAGCAAAAGCTTTTTTAGGTATGTGAAGAGAAAGAAGATAGAAAGAACAATGTTTGGCCCTTGAAGAATGAATTGGGTGAAATTGTTATGGGAATCAGAGAAATGGCAGAAGAATTTAATAAGTACTTTAGATCTGTCTTCACTAGGGAAGACACAAGCAATCTCCCAGATGTATGGATGGGCCAAGGACATAGGATAACAGAGGTAATGAAACAGATTGACATTAGGAAGGAAACGGTGATGAGTAGACTGATGGGACTGAAGGCTAACAAATCCCCAGGTCCAGATGGTCTGTATCCTAGGGTACTAAAGGAGGTGGCTCTGGAAATTGCGGATGCATTGGTAATCATTTTCCAATGTTCCTTAGATTCAGGATCAGTTCCTGAGGATTGGAGAATGGCTAATGTTATCCCACTTTTTAAGAAAGGAGGGAGGGAGAAAACAGAGAACTGTCTCTGTCTCTGACTAACAGCAGTAGTGGGGAAGATGCTAGAGTCCATTATTAAAAATGAAATAGTGTCATATCTAGATAGCAGTGATAGGATTGGGCCAAGCCAGCATGGATTTACCAGGGCAAATCATGCTTGACTAATCTATTGGAGTTTTTCGAGGATGTAACCAAGAAGTTAGACAAGGGAGATCCAGTGGATGTAGTGCACCTCGATTTTCAGAAGGCATTTGATAAGGTCCCACATAGGAGATTGGTGGGTAAAATCAGAGCTCATGGCACTGGGGGGAAGATATTGACATGGCTAGAAAACTGGTTGACAGATAGAAAGCAAAGGGTAGTGGTGAATGGGTGTTTCTCGGAAGGGCAGGTGGTGACTAGTGGGGTGCCACAGGGCTTGGTATTGGGACCACAGCTGTTTACGACTTACATCAATGATTTAGATGAAGGCATTGAGAATAACATCAGCAAGTTTGCTGATGATACTAAACTGGGTGGCAGTGTGACATGTGATGAGGATGTTAGGAGAATTCAGAGTGACTTGGATAGGCTGAGTGAGTGGGCAGATATTTGGCAGATGACATTTAATGTGAATAAGTGTGAGGTAATCCACTTTGGGAGTAAGAACAGGAAGGCAGATTATTATCTGAACGCTGTAGAGTTAGGTAAGGGAGAAATACAAAGAGATCTCGGAGTCCTTGTTCATCAGTCACTGAAGGTGAATGAGCAAGTGCAGCAGGCAGTGAAGAAGGCTAATGAAATGTTAGCCTTTATTACAAAGGGAATTGAGTACAAGAGCAAGGAAATCCTCTTGCATTTGTACAGAGCCCTGGTGAGACCACACCTGGAGTATTGTGTACAGTTTTGGTCTCCAGGGTTAAGGAAGGACATCCTGGCTGTATAGGAAGTGCAGCATAGATTCACAACGTTAATTCCTGGGATGTCCGGACTGCCTTACGTAGAGAGGTTAGAGAGACTGGGCTTGTACATGCTGGAATTAAGGAGATTGAGAGGGGATCTGATTGCAACATATAGGATTATTAAGGGATTGGACAAGATAGAGGCAGGAAATATGTTCCAGATGCTGGGAGAGTCCAGTACCAGAGGGCATGGAAGGCAGAAGGAAGGCAGTGGAGGCCAATTCTCTAGATGCTTTCAAGAAGGAGCTAGATAGGTATCTTTGGATTGGGGAATCAAGGGATATGGGGACAAGGCAGGAACCGGGTATTGATAGTAGATGATCAGCCACGATCTCAGAATGGCGGTGCAGGCTCAAAGGGCCGAATGGTTTACTTCTGCATCTATTGTCTATTGTCTACTGCTGTTGATGGTTCATCCCACTTCTGAGCTTCGAGATTTGTGCGAAATCCATGCCATTTAGCACAACCGTGGTGCCACATAGTAACATGAGGAATGTATTTTGATCACTCCTACCAACACTGTGATGGACAGATGGATGCTGGTGACACTCAAACTAATACAGATCTAGGAGCCACAAGCTTTAGGACAGCTGTTTCAGTGGTAGTGCTACTGAACTACTGTGGTGGATATTGAAGTGTCTTCAGTCAAAGTCAATTCTGTGCCTTTTCTGCTGTCAGTTCTTCTTTCAACTCTTGTTCAATACAAACAAAACTGATTCAGTCTAGCAACAACAGGAAGTGATAGCAGAAGGCATTTGTGTTTGATCCAATGTCAAAAGACTTCCAGCTAAATGAAATCCCTGCCAAAGCCTCCCAATCCCACTAGGGTCCAGGATGTCTCAGAGAGGCTGCAGGATATCCTCAAGATGGAGGGTGAGTAGCCAGAGGTCATGGTGCACATTGGCACCAATGGCGTACAGTAGATAGAAGGAGGTAGAGGTCCGGATGGGTGAGTTTAGGGAGGTAGGAAAGAGGCTGAATGGAAGGTCCTTGGAGGTAGTAATCTCTGGATTACTACCTGTGCTATGTGTTAGTCAGGGCAGGAATAGGATGAATGAGTGACTGAGGAACTACTACAGGGGGCAGGGTTTCAGACTCTTGAATAATTAGAAACCTTTTTGAAGCAGGGGTGATCTGTAAGGAGGGAGGTGTTGCGCCAAAACTGGAGGGAAACCAAAATCCTGCCGAAGAGATTCACTGGTGCTACTTGGGTGAGTTTAAACTAGTTTGGCAGGAGGATGGAAACCAAAGCATTAGGTCAGAAAGTGGAATGATGCAGATGAAGTAGCACTAGTGGCAGGAGCAAAGTAATAGATATGATAGGATGGATAGTTAGGAGTGTGTCTATTTTAATATTATGGATATTTATTATGAGTTAGGAGTATTATGGATAAAGGTAATGAACATAGAGCTTGGATTAGTACATGGAACTATGATGTTGTGGCCATTATAGAAACTTGGTTGAGGGAAGTTCAAGAATGGGTGCTTAATGTCCTGGGGTTTTGATGTTTTAGAGAAGACCATAAGACTAGAAGATGCAGGAACAGAATTAGGCCATTTGGCCCATCGAGTCTGCCCCACCATTTCATCATGGCTGATCCAATTTTCTTCTCAGCTCCAATCTCCTGCCTTCTCCCCATATCCCTTCATGCTCTGGCCAATCAAGAATCTATCCACCTCTGCCTTAAATATACATAAAGACTTGGCCTCCACAGCTGCCTGTGGCAACAAATTCTACAGATTCACTATTCTCCAGTGAAAGAAAGTCCTCCTCATCTCCATTCTAAAAGGATGTTTCTCTATTCTGAGGCTGTGTTCTTTCGTCCTAGACTCTCCCACCACAGGAAACATCCTCTTGACATCTGTTCTATCAAGGCTTTTCACCATTCGATAGGCTTCAGTAGAGTCACCACTCATTCTTCTGAAATCTAGTGAACACAGAGCCAGAGCCACCGAACTCTCTTCATATGACAATCCTGGAACGTTTCCATGAACCTCCTTTGAACCCTCTCCAGTTTCAGGACACTCATTTTAAGATAAGGTGCCCGAAACTGCTCACAATACACCAAGTGAGGCTTCACCAGTGCTTTAGAAAGTCTCAACATTACATCCTGGCTGGTGTATTCTAGTCCTCTTGAAATGAATGCTAACATTTTATTTGCATATTTCACCATAGACTCAACCTGCAAATTAACCTTTAGTCCACAAGGACTCCCCTGTCCTTTTGTGCCTTAGTTTTTTTGTATTATCTCTCCACTTAGAATATAGTCAACCCTTTCTTTTCTTCTGCCAAAGTGCATGACCATATATTTCCAGACACAGTATTCCATCTACCACTTATTTTCCCATTCTCCTAATCTGTCACAAATCTTCTGTAGCCTCTCTACTTCCTCAAAACTACCTGCCCCTCCATCGATCTTTGTATCATCTGAAACTTTGGAACAAAGCTATCAATTCTGTCATCCAAATGATTAGCATGGAATGTAAAAGGAACTGGTCTCAACACTGAGTCCTGTGAACTCTGCCAGTCACTGGCAGCCAAACAGAAGAGGCTCCCTTTATTCCCACTCTTTGCCTCCTGCCAATCAGCCACTGCTATATCCATGCTAGAATCTTCCCTGTAATACCATGGGCCTGTAGCTTGTTAAGCAGCCTCATATGTGACACCTTGTCAAAGGCCTTTTGAAGATCCAAGTACACAACATCCACTGACTCTCCGTTGTCTATCCTGTTTGTTATTTATTTGAAGAATTCCAACAGATTTGTCAGGCAAGGTTTTCTCTTGAGGAACCCATGCTGACTACAAACTATTTTATCCTATGTCTCCAAGTACCCTGAAACCACATGCTTAACAAAAGACTTCACTGTTTCCCCAACCACCAAGGTCAGATTAACTGGCCTAGAATGTTCTTTCTTTTGCTTCTCTCCCTTCTTGAAGAGTGAAATGACATTTGCAATTTTCCAGTCTTCTGGAACCATTCCAAAATCTAGTGATTCTTGAAAGATCATTACTAATGCCTCCACCATCTCTTCCGACAGCTCTTTCAGAACCCTGGGGTGTACACCATCTGGTCCAGGTGATTTATCTACTATCAGACCTTTCAGTTTCCCAAGAATCTTTTCCCTTGTAATGGGAACTTCAAACACTTCATGACCCCTGACACCTGGAACTTCCACCATACTGCTAGTGTCTTCCATAGTGAAGACTAATGCAAAATACTGAAGAAACGTTTGGTATCCTTTTTAAAATTATTGGCCAGCTTACTTTTGTATTCTATCCTTACCTTCTTAATGACTTTTTAGTCACCTCCTGGTGTTTTTTCTTTAAAAAGCTTTCCAATCCTCTAACTTCCCACTAATTTTTGCTCAATTATATGCCCTCTCTTTGGCTTCTATATTGGTTTTAACTTCTTTTGTTAGCCACAGTTGTATCATCTTGCCTTTAAAATACTTCTTCCTCTTTGGGATATACATATCCCGGACCTTCCGAATTGCCTCCAGAAATTCCAACCATTGCTGCTCTGCCATCATCCCTGCCAGTGTTCTTTTCCAATCAATTCTGGCCAACTCCTCTCTGTAATTCCATTTACTCCATTGTAACTCTGATACATCTGACTTTAAGCTTCTTCTCAAATTTCAGGGCGAATTCAATCATAATATGACCACTTGTCCTTAAGGGTTCTTTTACCTTAAGCTCTCTAATCAATTCTGGTTCATTGCACAACACCCAGTCCAGAACAGCTGATCCCCTCATGGGCTCAACCATGAGCTGCTCTAAAAAGCCATCTCACTGGCATTTTATAAATTCTCCCTTTGGGGATCCAGCACCAATCAGACTTTCCCAATCTGCCTGCATATTGAAGTCCCCCATAACTATTGTAAAATTGCTCTTTTGGCATCCGTTTTCTATCTCCCATTTGTAATTTGTAGGCCACATCCTTACCACTATTTGGAGATCTGTATAAAATTCCCATCAAGGTATTTTACCCTTGTGATTCCTTAGCTCTGTTACACAATGATTCAACATCTTCTGACCCTATGTCACCCTTTTTAATGATTTGACTTCATTTTTTACCAACAGAGCAATGCTGACCACTCTGCCTTCTTGCCTGTCCTTTCAACACAATGTGCATCCTTGGACGTTAAGCTCCCGACTGTAATCGTCTTTTAGCTATGATTCAGTGAACTCCACAACATTAGACATGCTAATCCCTAACTGTGCTACAAGTTCAGAATCAGAATCAAATTTAGTATCACTGGCATATGTCAGGAAATTAGTTAACTTTACAGCAACAGTACTATGTAACATATGATAAATAAATATAGTGAAAAAACTGTTACATTATCTATATGTGTCTATTAAATAATTAAGTTAAAATAAGTAGTGCAAAGAAAGAAATAAAAACATAGTGAGGTAGTTTCCATGGGTTCAATGTCCATTTAGAAATTAGATGACAGAGGGGAAGAAGCTGTTCCTGAATCACTGAGTGTGTGCCTCCCAGATCATACCTTCCCCAGAGGAGATCTCAATGATCCATTAATCTGAACCCCTGTCCCTGTACAAGTTCCTCAGCCATGCGTTGACCTGCCAAATCATCCTATTCTTACCCTCACTGACATGTGTCACAGGGAGTAATCCAGAGATTACTGCCCCAGGGGTCCTGTTTCTCAGCTTTCTACCTCGCTCCCTAAAATCTCTCTTCAGGACCTCCTCTCCTTGTCTACCTACGGCACTGCTGCCAATATGTACCAAGACTTCCGGCTACTCGCCCTCGTCCTTGAGAATGCAACGGACCTGATCGAGACATCCCTGATCCTGGCACCAGGAAGGCAACACGCCATCTGGGCGACATGCCATCCGGGCGACACACCATCCGGGCGTCTCCTTCACATCCAAAGAATCTCGTCTCTAAGTGAATGAATTAACTTTATTTCACATACATGAGGAGTAAAAATCTTTATGTTACGTCTCCATCTAAACGCGCTATCATAGTAATTTATAATAAATAGAACAGTCAATGTAACACTCAAATCAGCTTGAGTTAATCAGACCGATGGCCTGGTGGGAGAAGCTGCCCTGGAGTCTGTTGGTCCTGGCTTTTATGCTGCCGTACCATTTCCCAGATTGTGGTTCGGGTAACTTGGGTCCCTAATGACCCTTTATACACACCTGCCTTTGTAAATATCCTGAATCATGTGAAGTTCACAACTACAGTTGCGCTGGGCTGTCCATACCACTCTCTGCAGAGTCCTGCGATTGAGGGAGGTACAGTTGTGTCTTTTTCACAACATACTGATGTGTACAGACCACATGAGGTCCTCGTGATGTGGATGCCCAGGAACTTGAAGCTGTTCACCCTGTCAACCCCAGATCCATTGATGTAAAAAGGAGTTAGCCCATCTCCATTCCTCCTGTAGTCCACAACCAGCTCCTTTGTCTTTGTGACATTGAGGGGGAGATTGTTTTCTTGATACCATTGTGTCAGAGAGATGATTTCTTCCCCGTAGGTCACCTCATTATTGTTTGAGATAAGGCCAATCAATGTAATGTTGTTGGCAAATTTAATTAGCAGATTAGAGCTGTGGGTGGCGATATAGTCATGGGTATTCAGAGAGTAAAGGAGGGGACTAAGTACACAGCCCTGAGCACCCCAGTATTGAGAGTCAGAGTGTTGGAGGTGAGGGAGCCCACTCTTACCACCTGCCGGTGATCTGACAGGAAGTCCAGGATCCAGCTACACAAGGCAGGGTGAAGGCTGAGGTCTCTGAGCTTCCTATCGAGCCTGGATGGAATTATGGTTTTGAATGCTGAACTGTAGTCCAAGAACAGCATTCTCACATTAGCATCCTTCTTCTCCAGATGTGTAAGGACAGTGAGTAGAGCTGTGGCTGATGCATCATCTGTTGATCAGTTGTGTCAGTAGGTGATTTGTAGGGGGTCCAGTGTGGGTGGTAACAAGCTGCAGATGTAATCCTTGACCAGTCTCTCAAAGCATTTGCTTATTATTGAGGTGAGTGTGACAGGTCGCCAATCATTCAGGCATGTAACCTTGGTTTTTTTTTCGGTACAGGAACAATGGTTGATGTTTTGAAGCAGGAGGGCACGCTATACTGGGAGATGGAGAGATTATAAATGTCTGTAAACACACCTGCCAGTTGTGCTGTACATCCTGAGTACCCATCCCGGGATGCCGTCCGGTCCCGCAGCCTTGCGACTGTCCACTTTGAAAACACCTACATACCTCAGCCTCAGAGATGACCAGGTTGTAGATTGTAGCGGTGGCTCAGATTTAGCGACATCAAACCAAGCCTTTCTTTGACTATGGAATCTCCTATCAGCACTGCATTCTCATGGCCTCTCTGCTCTTCTGAGTCACAGCATCAGATTCCGTGCCAGAGACGCGGTCACTGCGGCTGTCCCCCGCCCCCCCCCCCCCCGGTAGGTCATCCCCCTGCACAGTATCCAAAGCTGTAAACGGCTACAGGTGTACTCTGCATTGGCTTCCTGTTTCCCTTCCTTCTCCTGACAGTCACCCAGTTATCCATCTTCTGCAATCTAGGGGTGACTACCTCCCTGTAACCCCTGTCTATCAGCTCCTGATTCTCCCGTGTGAGTCGAAGGCAATCGAGCTACAGCTCCAGTTCCTGAACACGTTCTCTCAGGAGCTGCAGCTCAGTGTATCTGGTGCACCTGGGTGCCTGGGGGTCTCTCAGACTTCCCACATCCCACACAAAACACTGCCCCTGGAGCCACTCTCGCTAAACTACTCTGCCCTAACAGATGAGGAATGAACCAATAAGAAAGGAAAGAGAAATTAACCAGATACTTAAAAATTGAGAGGGAGGTAAAACAGGTAGGGGAGTTACACTACTAATCAGGGGTAATATCACAGCTGCACTTAGAGGGGACGTAATGGGGGCTCATCCTCTGAGGCTAGTTTGGTAGAACTCAACAAATGGAAAGGGTGCAACCACTCTGATGGCATTGTATTTCAGACCCCGAGAAGCAATCGGAACATTGAGGAACAGATCAGCAGGCAGATTAAGGAAAGGTGTAAAAACTATAGGGTTGTTGTCATGGTGGACAACATTTTTATATAAATGGGGATCTCCTGAGTACAAGAGGTTTAGATGTGACAGAATTTGTTAGGTGCATCCAGGAAGTTTGTCATTGGTGCTGTTCTGCAGGGATGTGCACTGGGACCTTTGCTCCTTGTGATGTATATAAATGACCTGGATGAAAATGTAGATGTGTGGATTAGTAAATTTGCGGATGTTGCAAAGATTGGCAGTGTTGTGGGATAGCACAGAAGACTGGCAAAGAATACAAAGAATACTGGCAGATAGAAAGCAAAGGGTAACGGTGAATGGGTGTTTCTCGGAATGGCAGGTGATGACTAGTGGGGTGCCACAGGGCTCAGTATTGGGACCACAGCTGTTTACAATTTACGTCAACGATTTAGATGAAGGCATTGAGAATAACATCAGCAAATTTGCTGATGATACTAAGCTGGGTGGCAGTGTGACATGTGCTGAGGATGAAAGGAGAATTCAGAGTGACTTGGATAGGCTGGGTGAGTGGGCAGATACTTGGAAGATGACGTTTAATGTGAATAAGTGTGAGGGTATCCACTTTGGGAGTAAGAACAGGAAGGCAGATTATTATCTGAACGGTGTAGAGTTAGGTAAGGGAGAAATACAAAGAGATCTCGGAGTCCTTGTTCATCAGTCACTGAAGGTGAATGAGCAAGTGCAGCAGGCAGTGAAGAAGGCTAATGGAATGTTGGCCTTTATTACAAAGGGAATTGAGTACAAGAGCAAGGAAATCCTCTTGCATTTGTACAGAGCCCTGGTGAGACCACACCTGGAGTATTGTGTACAGTTTTGGTCTCCAGGGTTAAGGAAGGACATCCTGGCTGTATAGGAAGTGCAGCGTAGATTCACAACGTTAATTCCTGGGATGTCCGGACTGCCTTACGCAGAGAGGTTAGAGAGACTGGGCTTGTACACACTGGAATTAAGGAGATTGAGAGGGGATCTGATTGCAACATATAAGATTATTAAGGGATTGGACAAGATAGAGGCAGGAAATATGTTCCAGATGCTGGGAGAGTCCAGTACCAGAGGGCATGGTTTGAGAATAAGGGGTAGGTCATTTAGGACAGAGTTAAGGAAAATCTTCTTCTCCCAGAGAGTTGTGGGGGTCTGGAATGCACTGCCTTGGAAGGTAGTGGAGGCCAATTCTCTGGATGCTTTCAAGAAGAAGCTAGATAGGTATCTTATGGATAGGGGAATCAAAGGATATGGGGACAAGGCAGGAACCGGGTATTGATAGTAGATGATCAGCCATGATCTCAAAATGGCGGTGCAGGCTCAAAGGGCCGAATGATTTACTTCTGCACCTATTGTCGATTGTCTATAATATAGATCGGTTGTTGATGTGGGCAGAGAAATGGCAGATGAGTAGTGTCGCTCTGCACTTTAGCAGGGCAAATGCAAAGAGACAGTACGCTGTTAAAGTAAGATCCTTAATAGTGCTGGTGAGCAGAGGGATCTTGTTCACAGCTCCCTGAATGTGGTTACGTAGGTTGACAGGGTGTTTAAGAAGGCATATGGCATGCTTGCATTTATCATTGAGTTCCAAAGTCAGGAAGTTATGTTGCAGCTGTATAAAACCTAGTCTGGCCACATCTAGAGTATTGCACACAGTTCTGGACACCCCATTGCTTTGGAGTGGGTGCAGATGAGGTTTACCATAATGTTCCCTGGATCAGAGAGCTGGACAAACTTGGGTTGTTTTCTCTGGGGCACCGGAAGCTGAGGGGAGACCTGATGGAATTCTATATGATGATGAGAGGCAGAGACAGAGTGGATAGACGATATCTTTTTCCAAGGGTTGAAATGTCTGATAACAGAGGACGTGCATTCGAGGTGAGAGGGGTAATTTCAAAAGAGATGTGAGGGGCAAGTTCTTTTTTTACACAAAGAGTAGTGGATGCCTGGAATGTGCTGCCTCAGAGAGTGTTAGAGGCAGAAACATTAGAGATTTTTAACAGATATTTAGATAGGCACATGAATGTGAGGAAAGTGAAAGGATATGGACATTGTGTAGGCAGAAGAGATTATTTTATTTAGCCATTTGATTACTAATTTAATTGGTCCAGCACAATGTTATGGGCTAAAGGGCCTGTTCCTGTGCTGTACTGTACTCTACTGTTCTATGTGCTATTACTTGCTAGGCCACCTCAAGGAACATAAAGAAAAACACATAACTGCAGACTGGTGTCACATATAAGCTGGCCCTCCTCCAGGTTTGAAGGATATTAGTCAACCACATGGGCTTTTACAACAATATGACTGATTATGATTACCAGAATCAAATCTAACAATAAAATGATGAGATTCAGCAATGGTGGGCTGATAACCCCACTCTCCTTCCTCACACATTTAACATCAGCTGTTCCATCTAATTTTTCTCAAACAAATTCACCCAAATATATTACAATATATTCCTTAACACCTCTCTCTTGCTCTCTCTCTCTCTCTCTCTCAAACACACAAAAACAAAGGAAACAGCAAATGCATCTCTCCCATTTCCCACACATCTGCCCTCACCCCATCCACCCGCCACCCCACTCGGGATAGGGTTCCCCTTGTTCTTACCTACCACCCCACCAGCCTCCAGGTCCAACGTATAATTCTCCGTAACTTCTGCCACCTCCAACGGGATCCCACTACCAAACACATTTTCGCCCCCCCACCCCGTTCTGCTTTCCGCAGGGATCGCTCCCTACGCGACTCCCTTGTCCACTCGTCCCCCCCATCCCTTCCCACCGATCTCCCTCCTGACACTTATCCTTGTAAACGGAACAAGTGCTACACCTGCCCTTCCACTTCCTCCCTCACCACCATTCAGGGCCCCAGACAGTCCTTCCAGGTGAGGCGACACTTCACCTGTGAGTCGGCTGATGTGGTATACTGTGTCCGGTGCTCCCGGTGTGGCCTTTTATATATTGGTGAGACCCGACGCAGACTGGGAGACCATTTTGCTGAACACCTACACTCGGTCCACTAGAAAAAGCAGGATCTCCCAATGGCCACACATTTTAATTCCATGTCCCATTCCCATTCTGATATGTCTATCCATGGCCTCCTCTACTGTCAAAATGAATCCAAACTCAGGTTAGAGGAACAACACCTTATATACTGGCTGGGTAGCCTCCAACCTGATGGCATGAACATTGACTTCTCTAACTTCCGTTAATGCCCCTCCTCCCCTTCTTACCCCATCCCTGACATATTTAGTTGTTTGCCTATTCTCCATCTCCCTCTGGTGCTCCCCCCCCCCCTTTCATTCTCCCCAGGCCTCCCATCCCATAATCCTTTCCCTTCTCCAGCTCTGTATCACTTTTGCCAATCACCTTTCCAACTTTTAGCTTCATCCCACCCCCTCCGGTCTTCTCCTATCATTTCACATTTCCCCCTCCCCCCACTACTTTCAAATCTCTTACTATCTTTCCTTTCGGTTAGTCCTGACGAAGGGTCTCGGCCCGAAACGTCGACAGTGCTTCTCCCTATAGATGCTGCCTGGCCTGCTGTGTTCCACCAGCATTTTGTGTGTGTTGGCAGCACATAATCATCGGCAACGACAGAAGATTCCAAGCTCACTTAATCTTTCATTAGTGTAGTACTCTACAGCAAGCCTTTAAAATCTCTTGTAGTTATTATAGATATCCAGCAGCAGCCAATGGGCCATTTTCTCACATTCTTTTAAATGTTCATGGCACAGTCTGCAAGATGCAGATATTGTAAGCATGCTCCCCTTAATTCACCCTTCCCTCTGCACATTCGTATGCTTTTCTTCTTTCTGAGAAATTTCAACCAGATCAAAACCGGCTAGGAGAACTCCCACAGACTGAGGAGGAAGAAGACACCCCATTTGATTTGACTTCATTTTTGCCACCGCAAGCTCTAACACTGACATTAGGTGTGATCTTTTATATTCATGTGACACAGGCAGGATGTCACCCAAAAGATGCGGAGTTACAAGTTTTCAACAGTCACCCAGAAATAGTATTGTGGAATCACTGTATTTTTTCAGTGTTACCTCATGCAAAGTTGAATTTACCTGCAGCATACACTGACTATTTCTAGCATTTTCCATTTTTATTTCTGTAATTACATTAATTTATTTTAGAAATTCCTGCTTTTTTGATTACTCATGTCTTGGGTATTTTTGCTTATTTTAAAATTACTGATAACTCTTAGCATTGTTAAGGGAAAAATCGTAAGGGAAAGGAAGTTTCATTTACTAGTTTGATATTTTCAGTGTATGAAAATTGTCAAAGGGAAGAATAGTACTGTTGAACAATAGAGTATTATTCTATGACTCTTGGACTCTGTAATCATGACCTCCATGATCTGCGTTAATCATAAACTATTATGCAATCATTTCTACAGCACCAGGGTGAAGCCTACCTTTTTCTTATTTCTTTCCAAGTGAGATCATAGAATTATGCTATGGTCTGAAGGAAAATAGGAACTGAATTGAAAAAGTAGCATTTAAGTAGCATTGTCATAGTCAGTGGGGAGTGAAAACCTCATTCTGTGTGGGCCAGATTTGAAATGTCTCAGAGGCACAAATGATCGTATTACTCACTTTCCATCCAAGCCATTCTGGACTTAATAAGTGAAAACCTGTAAAATGACCTGAAAAAAACTTGCCATCACTGACTTTGCCCCCCAGTTAGGTCCAGGAACTGTCATTACTTGGAAGATCACAAGGAAATGTTTAGCAAGGGAAACTGGTTAACACTAAGAGTAGGGTCCATCATTATCTATTCTGATAGTTATAACACAGTCCCAGCCACCTTCTGCTAGTTATTCTATATCTTCACCGAACTCTCCGTCAACCTCCTGTGCCAGTGCAAATCTAGTGCATGCTACACATAAAATTTGTTGGCAATCATGCAGTACTGACAACACAAGGAAAAGACCGTGACCTACAGGTTCAATCTAGAGTAATGGACAACACTGTGTGGAGCTGAACCATGGACCACCTACAGTAGGCACCTGAGAGCCCTGGAACAACATCACCAAAGATTTGGAGGATCAGCTGGAAGGACAGTCGCACTAACAGCGTACTAGAGGAGACCAAAATGAACAGCATCTCCACCATGATCACACAATACCCAGTCCAATGGATCGGTCAGTCATCTAGATAGGCAACTCACATCTCCTCAAACAGATCCTTTACTCCCAGCTGGACGAAGGTCAGCGAGACCCTGGTGGGCCGAGGAAACGCTTCAAAGCGTACATCAAAATCAGTCAGAAGAAATTCAACCTGACGTCTAAAAACTGGGAAGACATTGCACTCAGTGGATACACCAGGGGGCAATTTGTTCAGGAGGGGCTGAGAACGACCTGTGCTGTGCCTCAGAGAACAAATGGTGGCTGAACAGCCAGGAGACACAACCATTAATGAACGCAAAGAAAAAGCATTTCAGGATGTATATTGTACACATTTCTCTGACATTAAATGTACCCGTTGAAACCTACTCTGCCCCATACTGCATCAGAATACTGTATGTGCATCTTGGATCAGCCTCCACAACCACCTGAAGACCCACCAGTAGACAACCCCTAGGAGAACATCATACTCAACTCAAATGATCAATGACTACTGACAACGAGAGCCAAGGTCCCCTTGGGCCCTCGACTTGTGAGTGTCAAGTTAGCCAGCATTGATTAAAAGATAACAGCTTGAGACAGGTACCACAGACAAAAGAGACTGCAGTTTCTAGAATATAGAATAAAAAATAAAATAAAAACAAATGGAATGGAAGAACTCAGTGGGTCAAGCAACATCTCAGGAGGCAAATGGTGTATGTCAACACTTTGGCATCAGGACTCACAATCAAGATCATGACACAGTGTCAATCTATAAAACCAGCCTAAAACTTCTGTCACCACAAATGCTGCTTGACCCACTGGGTCTGTCCAGCATCCTGTTATTTGGCTAAAGAGCCACTTGTTCGATTTTGTGTTACCCTTTATTCAAACAAGCAGACCCAAGAGTGCATGGCAGAGCACTGCCCTCAACCTTCCAAACTAAAGTTAACATTTTCTAATATTCTGATAATGCTAAAAAATACTTCATAGCAACCTTGTTGCCTGAAATGCAGAGTTATACAATCCTCAACAAGCCACTCTAACCTTTATAAACTCAGGCTACTGATGATTTTCTCTTCCATTACAATGAATATAAGAACACAGGAAATTTAAGCATAGAATAGCAATCAGCTTGGAGCTGGTCCAAGATCAATGCTACTTGGATACCTGACTGCCACTTTCCAGCATTGAACCCACTCCTATTGCATCCTTTAATATCTAAATATTGATTAGATCCATCTCACAAATATAAATATAAACCGAGTCTTCACAGCTATTCCGGGTTTGGAATTTCAAAGACTCACCACCCTCCAGGTGAATAATTTGGCTGCAACTGTCCCCTTCCTTAGTTGGGTAGGACAGACCTGTATGGTGGGGGAGGTGAAGAGGGAGGATGATGTAAGAATGTGGTAGGTGAGAGGTGGAAGTGGCAAAGGACTGAAGAAAATGATAAGCAGGACAATAGATCATGAAATAAAGCAAAGGTGAGGAGGGTGGAAACTGAGAGTGATGGGCAGATCAAAGGACAGCACAGCACAGAGGATAAAGAGGTGGTATAGGGCCAGTGGGATCAAGGTAAACAAAGGGAGAGGGATCAGAGGGAAGTGTTACCAGAAGTTAGAGAAATAGTTGTCAAGTCATCAGGTTGGATACTTGGAAAGCAGAATGATGTGCTGTTCCCATTATCTGAAGCTGGCCTCAACTGGGCAGTAGAAGGGGCATTGACAGACATGTAAGTGTGGCATTGGGAAGTGAAATTCAAATGGCTGGTCATCAGGAGATCCTGGTTATTACAGTAGAAGGTGCTTGGTAAAGAAATCACCCAGTATGAGTCAAGTCTCACAAAGGCAACACAGTCGGCATCAAGGTGCAATAAAGGACACTCATGGCTCCACAAGTGAAGGACTGCCTCACTCGGAAGAACAGCCCAGGGCACTGAATGGTGGTGAGGTAGAAGGCATAAGGACAAGTGTAACATGGTTAAAGGGATAAGTACACGGAGAGAGATCAGAGGGGAAGGACAGATGGACAAAGGAGTCACGGAGAGAGATCAGTGGGGAAGGACAGAAGGACAAAGGAGTCACGGAGAGAGATCAGTCGGGAAGGACAGAAGGACAAAGGAGTCACGGAGAGAGATCAGTGGGGAAGGACAGATGGACAAAGTGCACAGAGAGAGATCAGTGGGGAAGGACAGATGGACAAAGGAGTCACGGAGAGAGATCAGTGGGGAAGGACAGATGGACAAAGGAGTCACTGAGAGAGATCAGTGGGGAAGGACAGATGGACAAAGTGCACGGAGAGAGATCAGTGGGGAAGGACAGATGGACAAAGGAGTCATGGAGAGAGATCAGTGGGGAAGGACAGATGGACAAAGGAGTCACTGAGAGAGATCAGTGGGGAAGGACAGATGGACAAAGTGCACGGAGAGAGATCAGTGGGGAAGGACAGATGGACAAAGGAGTCACGGAGAGAAATCAGTGGGGAAGGACAGATGGACAAAGGATTCACTGAGAGAGATCAGTGGGGAAGGAAAGATGGACAAAGTGCACGGAGAGAAATCGGTGGGGAAGGACAGATGGACAAAGGAGTCACGGAGAGAGATCAGTGGGGAAGGACAGATGGACAAAGGAGTCATGGAGGGAGATCAGTGGGGAAGGACAGAAGGACAAAGGAGTCACTGAGAGTGATCAGTGGGGAAGGACAGATGGATAAAGGAGTCACGGAGGGAGATCAGTGGGGAAGGACAGATGGACAAAGAGGTCACGGAGACAGATTAGTGGGGAAGGACAGATGGACAAAGTGCACGGAGAGAGATCAGTGGGGAAGGACAGATGAACAAAGTACACGGAGAGAGATCAGTGGGGAAGGACACATGGACAAAATACATGGAGGGAGATCAGTGGGCAAGGATAGATGGACAAAGGAGTCATGGAGAGAGATCAGTGGGGAAGGACAGATGGACAAAGGAGTCACGGAGAGAGATCAGTGGGGAAGGACAGATGGACCAAGGAGTCACGGATGGAGATCAGTGGGGAAGGACAGATGGACAAAGGAGTCACGTAGAGAGATCAGTGGGGAAGGACAGATGGACAAAGGAGCCACGGAGTGAGATCAGTGGGGAAGGACAGATGGACAAAGGAGTCACGGAGAGAGATCAGTGGGGAAGGACAGATAGACAAAGGAGTCACGGAGAGAGATCAGTGGGGAAGGACAGATGGACAAAGGAGTCACGGAGAGAGATCAGTGGGGAAGGACAGATGGACAAAGTGCACAGAGAGAGATCAGTGGGGAAGGACAGATGGACAAAGGAGTCAAGGAGAGAGATCAGTGGGGAAGGACAGATGGACAATGGAGTCACTGAGAGAGATCAGTGGGGAAGGACAGATGGACAAAGTGCACAGAGAGAGATCAGTGGGGAAGGACAGATGGACAAAGGAGTCACGGAGAGAGATCAGTGGGGAAGGACAGATGGACAAAGGAGTCACGTAGAGAGATCAGTGGGGAAGGACAGATGTACAAAGGAGTCATGGAGGGAGATCAGTGGGGAAGGACACAAGGACAAAGGAGTCACTGAGAGAGATCAGTGGGGAAGGACAGATGGACAATGGAGTCATGGAGAGAGATCAGTGGGGAAAGACAGATGGATAAAGGAGTCGCGGAGAGAGATCAATGGGGAAGGACAGATGGATAAAGGATACATGGAGGGAGATCAGTGGGGAAGGACAGATGGACAAAGAGGTCACGGAGACAGATTAGTGGGGAAGGACAGATGGACAAAGTGCACGGAGAGAGATCAGTGGGGAAGGACAGATGGACAAAGTGCATGGAGAGAGATCAGTGGGGAAGGGCAGATGAACAAAGTACACGGAGAGAGATCAGTGGGGAGGGACAGATGGACAAAGTACATGGAGGGAGATCAGTGGGTAAGGATAGATGGACAAAGGAGTCATGGAGAGAGATCAGTGGGGACGGACAGATGGACAAAGGCGTCACGGAGAGAGATCAGTGTGGAAGGACAGATGGACAAAGGAGTCACTGAGAGAGATCAGTGTGGAAGGATAGATGGACAAAGGAGTCATGGAGAGAGATCAGTGGGGAAGGACAGATGGACAAAGTAGTCATGGAGAGAGATCAGTGGGGAAGGACAGATGGACAAAGGAGTCACGGATGGAGATCAGTGGGGAAGGACAGATGGACAAAGGAGTCACGTAGAGAGATCAGTGGGGAAGGACAGATGGACAAAGGAGTCACGGAGAGAGATCAGTGGGGAAGGACAGATGGACAAAGGAGTCACGGAGAGAGATCAGTGGGGAAGGACAGATAGACAAAGGAGTCACGGAGAGAGATCAGTGGGGAAGGACAGATGGACAAAGGAGTCACGGAGAGAGATCAGTGGGGAAGGACAGATGGACAAAGTGCACAGAGAGAGATCAGTGGGGAAGGACAGATGGACAAAGGAGTCACGGAGAGCGATCAGTGGGGAAGGACAGGTGAACAAAGGAGTCACTGAGAGAGATCAGTGGGGAAGGACAGATGGACAAAGGAGTCACTGAGAGAGATCAGTGGGGAAGGACAGATGGACAAAGGAGTCATGGAGGGAGATCAGTGGGGAAGGACAGATGGATGAAGGAGTCATGGAGATTGATCAGTGTGGAAGGACAGATGGACAAAGTGCACGGAGAGAGGTCAGTGGGGAAGGACAGATGGACAAAGGAGTCATGGAGAGAGATCAGTGGGGAAGGACACATGGACAAAGGAGTCATGGAGAGAGATCAGAGGGGAAGGACAGATGGACAAAGGAGTCACGGAGAGAGATCAGTGGGGAAGGACAGATGGACAAAGGAGTCATGGAGAGAGATCAGTGGGGAAGGACAGATGGACAAAGGAGTCACGGAGAGAGATCAGTGGGGAAGGACAGATGCACAAAGTGCACAGAGAGAGATCAGTGTGGAAGGACAGATGGACAAAGGAGTCACGGAGAGAGATCAGTGGGGAAGGACAGGTGAACAAAGGAGTCACTGAGAGAGATCAGTGGGGAAGGACAGATGGACAAAGGAGTCACTGAGAGAGATCAGTGGGGAAGGACAGATGGACAAAGTGCACGGAGAGAGATCAGTGGGGAAGGACAGATGGACAAAGGAGTCATGGAGAGAGATCAGTGGGGAAGGACAGATGGACAAAGGAGTCACGGAGAGAGATCAGTGGGGAAGGACAGATGGACAAAGGAGTCATGGAGAGAGATCAGTGGGGAAGGACAGATGGACAAAGGAGTCCTGGAGGGAGATCAGTGGGGATGGACAGAAGGACAAAGGAGTCACTGAGAGAGATCAGTGGGGAAGGACAGATGGACAATGGAGTCATGGAGAGAGATCAGTGGGGAAGGACAGATGGATAAAGGAGTCACGGAGAGAGATCAGTGGGGAAGGACAGATGGATAAAGGATTCATGGAGGGAGATCAGTGGGGAAGGACAGATGGACAAAGGAGTCATGGAGGGAGATCAGTGGGGAAGGACAGATGGACAAAGAGGTCACGGAGACAGATGAGTGGGGAAGGACAGATGGACAAAGTGCACGGAGAGAGATCAGTGGGGAAGGACAGATGAACAAAGTACACGGAGAGAGATCAGTGGGGAAGGACACATGGACAAAATACATGGAGGGAGATCAGTGGGCAAGGATAGATGGACAAAGGAGTCATGGAGAGAGATCAGTGGGGAAGGACAGATGGACAAAGGAGTCACGGAGAGAGATCAGTGGGGAAGGACAGATGGACCAAGGAGTCACGGATGGTGATCAGTGGGGAAGGACAAATGGACAAAGGAGTCACGTAGAGAGATCAGTGGGGAAGGACAGATGGACAAAGGAGCCACGGAGAGAGATCAGTGGGGAAGGACAGATGGACAAAGGAGTCACGGAGAGAGATCAGTGGGGAAGGACAGATAGACAAAGGAGTCACGGAGAGAGATCAGTGGGGAAGGACAGATGGACAAAGGAGTCACGGAGAGAGATCAGTGGGGAAGGACAGATGGACAAAGTGCACAGAGAGAGATCAGTGGGGAAGGACAGATGGACAAAGGAGTCAAGGGGAGAGATCAGTGGGGAAGGATAGATGGACAATGGAGTCACTGAGAGAGATCAGTGGGGAAGGACAGATGGACAAAGTGCACAGAGAGAGATCAGTGGGGAAGGACAGATGGACAAAGGAGTCACGGAGAGAGATCAGTGGGGAAGAACAGATGGACAAAGGAGTCACGTAGAGAGATCAGTGGGGAAGGACAGATGGACAAAGGAGTCATGGAGGGAGATCAGTGGGGAAGGACACAAGGACAAAGGAGTCACTGAGAGAGATCAGTGGGGAAGGACAGATGGACAATGGAGTCATGGAGAGAGATCAGTGGGGAAAGACAGCTGGATAAAGGAGTCACGGAGAGAGATCAATGGGGAAGGACAGATGGATAAAGGATACATGGAGGGAGATCAGTGGGGAAGGACAGATGGACAAAGAGGTCACGGAGACAGATTAGTGGGGAAGGACAGATGGACAAAGTGCACGGAGAGAGATCAGTGGGGAAGGACAGATGGACAAAGTGCATGGAGAGAGATCAGTGGGGAAGGACAGATGAACAAAGTACACGGAGAGAGATCAGTGGGGAAGGACAGATGGACAAAGTACATGGAGGGAGATCAGTGGGTAAGGATAGATGGACAAAGGAGTCATGGAGAGAGATCAGTGGGGAAGGACAGATGGACAAAGGCGTCACGGAGAGAGATCAGTGTGGAAGGACAGATGGACAAAGGAGTCACTGAGAGAGATCAGTGTGGAAGGATAGATGGACAAAGGAGTCATGGAGAGAGATCAGTGGGGAAGGACAGATGGACAAAGTAGTCATGGAGAGAGATCAGTGGGGAAGGACAGATGGACAAAGGAGTCACGGATGGAGATCAGTGGGGAAGGACAGATGGACAAAGGAGTCACGTAGAGAGATCAGTGGGGAAGGACAGATGGACAAAGGAGTCACGGAGAGAGATCAGTGGGGAAGGACAGATGGACAAAGGAGTCACGGAGAGAGATCAGTGGGGAAGGACAGATAGACAAAGGAGTCACGGAGAGAGATCAGTGGGGAAGGACAGATGGACAAAGGAGTCACGGAGAGAGATCAGTGGGGAAGGACAGATGGACAAAGTGCACAGAGAGAGATCAGTGGGGAAGGACAGATGGACAAAGGAGTCACGGAGAGCGATCAGTGGGGAAGGACAGGTGAACAAAGGAGTCACTGAGAGAGATCAGTGGGGTAGGACAGATGGACAAAGGAGTCACTGAGAGAGATCAGTGGGGAAGGACAGATGGACAAAGGAGTCACGTAGAGAGATCAGTGGGGAAGGACAGATGGACAAAGGAGTCATGGAGGGAGATCAGTGGGGAAGGACAGATGGATGAAGGAGTCATGGAGATTGATCAGTGTGGAAGGACAGATGGACAAAGTGCACGGAGAGAGGTCAGTGGGGAAGGACAGATGGACAAAGGAGTCATGGAGAGAGATCAGTGGGGAAGGACACATGGACAAAGGAGTCATGGAGAGAGATCAGAGGGGAAGGACAGATGGACAAAGGAGTCACGGAGAGAGATCAGTGGGGAAGGACAGATGGACAAAGGAGTCATGGAGAGAGATCAGTGGGGAAGGACAGATGGACAAAGGAGTCATGGAGAGAGATCAGTGGGGAAGCACAGATGGACAAAGGAGTCACGGAGAGAGATCAGTGGGGAAGGACAGATGGACATAGTGCACAGAGAGAGATCAGTGTGGAAGGACAGATGGACAAAGGAGTCACGGAGAGTGATCAGTGGGGAAGGACAGGTGAACAAAGGAGTCACTGAGAGAGATCAGTGGGGAAGGACAGATGGACAAAGGAGTCACTGAGAGAGATCAGTGGGGAAGGACAGATGGACAAAGTGCACGGAGAGAGATCAGTGGGGAAGGACAGATGGACAAAGGAGTCATGGAGAGAGATCAGTGGGGAAGGACAGATGGACAAAGGAGTCACGGAGAGAGATCAGTGGGGAAGGACAGATGGACAAAGGAGTCATGGAGAGAGATCAGTGGGGAAGGACAGATGGGCAAAGGAGTCCTGGAGGGAGATCAGTGGGGATGGACAGAAGGACAAAGGAGTCACTGAGAGAGATCAGTGGGGAAGGACAGATGGACAATGGAGTCATGGAGAGAGATCAGTGGGGAAGGACAGATGGATAAAGGAGTCACGGAGAGAGATCAGTGGGGAAGGACAGATGGATAAAGGATTCATGGAGGGAGATCAGTGGGGAAGGACAGATGGACAAAGGAGTCATGGAGAGAGATCAGTGGGGAAGGACAGATGGACAAAGGAGTCATGGAGGGAGATCAGTGGGGTAGGACAGAAGGACAAAGGAGTCACTGAGAGAGATCAGTGGGGAAGGACAGATGGACAATGGAGTCATGGAGAGAGATCAGTGGGGAAGGACAGATGGATAAAGGATTCATGGAGGGAGATCAGTGGGGAAGGACAGATGGACAAAGAGGTCACGGAGACAGATTAGTGGGGAAGGACAGATGGACAAAGTGCACGGAGAGAGATCAGTGGGGAAGAACAGATGGATAAAGTGCACGAAGAGAGATCAGTGGGGAAGGACAGATGAACAAAGTACACGGAGGAAGATCTGTGGGTAAGGACAGAAGGACAAAGGAGTCACTGAGAGAGATCAGTGGGGAAGGACAGATGGACAAAGGAGTCATGGAGAGAGATCAGTAGGGAAGGACAGATAGACAAAGGAGTCACGGATGGAGATCAGTGGGGAAGGACAGGTGAACAAAGGAGTCACTGAGAGAGATCAGTGGGGAAGGACAGAAGGACAAAGGAGTCACTGAGAGAGATCAGTGGGGAAGGACAGATGGATAAAGGATTCATGGAGGGAGATCAGTGGGGAAGGACAGATGGAAAAAGAGGTCACGGAGACAGATTAGTGCGGAAGGACAGATGGACAAAGTGCACGGAGAGAGATCAGTGGGGAAGGACAGATGGACAAAGTGCAAGGAGAGAGATCAGTGGGGAAGGACAGATGAACAAAGTACACGGAGAGAGATCAGTGGGGAAGGACAGATGGACAAAGTACATGGAGGGAGATCAGTGGGTAAGGATAGATGGACAAAGGAGTCATGGAGAGAGATCAGTGGGGACGGACAGATAGACAAAGGAGTCACGGATGGAGATCAGTGGGGAAGGACAGATGGACAAAGGAGTCACGGAGAGAGATCAGCGGGGAAGGACAGATGGACAAAGGAGTCACGGAGAGAGATCAGTGGGGAAGGACAGATGGACAAAGTGCACGGAGAGAGATCAGTGGGGAAGGACAGATGGACAAAGTGCACGGAGAGAGATCAGTGGGGAAGGACAGATGGACAAAGTACACGGAGAGAGATCAGTGGGGAAGGACAGATGGACAAAGTACATGGAGGGAGATCAGTGGGTAAGGATAGATGGACATAGGAGTCACGGATGGAGATCAGTGGGGAAGGACAGATGGACAAAGGAGTCACGGAGAGAGATCAGTGGGGAAGGACAGATGGACAAAGGAGTCACGGAGAGAGATCAGTGGGGAAGGACAGATGGACAAAGGAGTCACGGAGAGAGATCAGTGGGGAAGGACAGATGGACAAAGGAGTCACGGAGAGAGATCAGTGGGGAAGGACAGATGGACAAAGGAGTCACGGAGAGAGATCAGTGGGGATGGACAGATGGACAAAGGAGGCACGGAGAGAGATCAGTGGGGAAGGACAGATGGACAAAGTGCACAGAGAGAGATCAGTGGGGAAGGACAGATGGACAAAGGAGTCACGGAGAGAGATCAGTGGGGAAGGACAGGTGAACAAAGGAGTCACTGAGAGAGATCAGTGGGGAAGGACAGATGGACAAAGTGCACGGAGGGAGATCAGTGGGGAAGGACAAATGGACAAAGGAGTCATGGAGAGAGATCAGTGGGGAAGGACAGATGGACAAAGGCGTCACGGAGAGAGATCAGTGGGGAAGGACAGATGGACAAAGGAGTCACGGAGAGAAATCAGTGGGGAAGGACAGATGGACAAAGGGGTCACTGAGAGAGATCAGTGGGGAAGGACAGATGGACAAAGTGCACGGAGAGAGATCAGTGGGGAAGGACAGATGGACAAAGGAGTACATGGAGAGAGATCAGTGTGGAAGGACAGATGGACAAAGGAGTCATGGAGAGAGATCTGTGGGGAAGGACAGATGGACAAAGGAGTCATGGAGAGAGATCAGTGGGGAAGGAAAGATGGACAAAGGAGTCACTGAGAGAGATCAGTGGGGAAGGACAGATGGATAAAGGAGTCACGGAGAGAGATCAGTGGGGAAGGACAGATGGATAAAGGATACATGGAGGGAGATCAGTTGGGAAGGAGAGATGGACAAAGTACATGGAGGGAGATCAGTGGGGAAGGACAGATGGACAAAGTACATGGAGGGAGATCAGTGGGGAAGGACAGATGGACAAAGTACATGGAGGGAGATCAGTGGGGAAGGACAGATGGACAAAGTACATGGAGGGAGATCAGTGGGTAAGGATAGATGGACAAAGGAGTCATGGAGAGAGATCAGTGGGGAAGGACAGATGGACAAAGGAGTCACGGAGAGAGATCAGTGAGGAAGGACAGATGGACCAAGGAGTCACGGATGGAGATCAGTGGGGAAGGACAGATGGACAAAGGAGTCACGGAGACAGATCAGTGCAGAAGGACAGATGGACAAAGGAGTCACGGAGAGAGATCAGTGGGGAAGTACAGATAGACAAAGGAGTCACGGAGAGAGATCAGTGGGGAAGGACAGATGGACAAAGGAGTCACGGAGAGAGATCAGTGGGGAAAGACAGATGGACAAAGTGCACAGAGAGAGATCAGTGGGGAAGGACAAATGGACAAAGGAGTCACGGAGAGAGATCAGTGGGGAAGGACAGGTGAACAAAGGAGTCACTGAGAGAGATCAGTGGGGAAGGACAGATGGACAAAGTGCACGGAGAGAGATCAGTGGGGAAGGACAGATGGACAAAGTGCACGGAGAGAGATCAGTGGGGAAGGACAGATGTCCAAAGGAGTCATGGAGAGAGATCAGTGGGGAAGGACAGATGGACAAAGGAGTCATGGAGAGAGTTCAGTGGGGAAGGACAGATGGACAAAGGAGTCATGGAGAGAGATCAGTGGGGAAGGACAGATAGATAAAGGATTCATGGAGGAAGATCAGTGGGGAAGGACAGATGGACAACGAGGTCACGGAGACAGATTAGTGGGGAAGGATAGATGGACAAAGTGCACGGAGAGAGATCAGTGGGGAAGGACAGCTGGACAAAGGAGTCACGGAGAGAGATCAGTGGGGAAGGATAGATGGACAAAGGAGTCACAGAGAGAGATCAGTGGGGAAGGACAGATGGACAAAGGAGTCATGGACAGAGATCAGTGTGGAAGGACAGATGGACAAAGTGCACGGAGAGAGATCAGTGGGGAAGGGCAGATGGACAAAGGAGTCATGGAGAGAGATCAGTGGGGTAGGACACATGGACTAAGGAGTCATGGAGAGAGATCAGAGGGGAAGGACAGATGGACAAAAGAGTCACGGAGAGAGATCAGTGGGGAAGGACAGATGGACAAAGGAGTCATGGAGAGAGATCAGTGGGGAAGGACAGATGGACAAAGGAGTCATGGAGAGAGATCTGTTGGGAAGGACAGATGGACAAAGGAGTCATGGAGAGAGATCAGTGGGGAAGGACAGATGGACAAAGGAGTCACTGAGAGAGATCAGTGGGGAAGGACAGATGGACAAAGTGCACAGAGAGAGATCAGTGGGGAAGGACAGATGGACAAAGGAGTCACGGAGAGAGATCAGTGGGGAAGGACAGGTGAACAAAGGAGTCACTGAGAGAGATCAGTGGGGAAGGACAGATGGACAAAGTGCACGGAGGGAGATCTGTGGGGAAGGACAGATGGACAAAGGAGTCATGGAGAGAGATCAGTGGGGAAGGACAGATGGATAAAGGATACACGGAGGGAGATCAGTGGGGAAGGACAGATGGACAAAGGAGTCACGGAGAGAGATCAGTGGGGAAGGACAGAAGGACAAAGGAGTCACTGAGAGAGATCAGTGGGGAAGGACAGATGGACAATGGAGTCATGGAGAGAGATCAGTGGGGAAGGACAGATGGATAAAGGAGTCACGGAGAGAGATCAGTGGGGAAGGACAGATAGATAAAGGATACATGGAGGGAGATCAGTTGGGAAGGACAGATGGACAAAGAGGTCACGGAGACAGATTAGTGGGGACGGACAGATGGACAAAGTGCACGGAGAGAGATCAGTGGGGAAGGACAGATGGACAAAGTGCACGGAGAGAGATCAGTGAGGAAGGACAAATGGACAAAGTACATGGAGGGAGATCAGTGGGGAAGGACAGATGGACAAAGTACATGGAGGGAGATCAGTGGGGAAGGACAGATGGATAAAGTACATGGAGGGAGATCAGTGGGGAAGGACAGATGGACAAAGTACATGGAGGGAGATCAGTGGGTAAGGATAGATGGACAAAGGAGTCATGGAGAGAGATCAGTGGGGAAGGACAGATGGACAAAGGAGTCACGGAGCGAGATCAGTGAGGAAGGACAGATGGACCAAGGAGTCACGGATGGAGATCAGTGGGGAAGGACAGATGGACAAAGGAGTCACGGAGAGAGATCAGTGCGGATGGACAGATGGACAAAGGAGTCACGGAGAGAGATCAGTGGGGAAGTACAGATAGACAAAGGAGTCACGGAGAGAGATCAGTGGGGAAGGACAGATGGACAAAGGAGTCACGGAGAGAGATCAGTGGGGAAGGACAGATGGACAAAGTGCACAGAGAGAGATCAGTGGGGAAGGACAAATGGACAAAGGAGTCACGGAGAGAGATCAGTGGGGAAGGACAGGTGAACAAAGGAGTCACTGAGAGAGATCAGTGGGGAAGGACAGATGGACAAAGTGCACGGAGGGAGATCAGTGGGGAAGGACAGATGGACAAAGGAGTCATGGAGTGAGATCAGCGGGGAAGGACAGATGGACAAAGGAGTCATGGAGAGAGATCAGTGGGGAAGGACAGATGGACAAAGGAGTCATGGAGGGAGATCAGTGGGGATGGACAGAAGGACAAACGAGTCACTGAGAGTGATCAGTGGGGAAGGACAGATGGACAATGGAGTCATGGAGAGAGATCAGTGGGGAAGGACAGATGGACAAAGGAGTCAATGAGAGAGATCAGTGGGGAAGGTCAGATGGACAATGGAGTCATGGAGAGAGATCAGTGGGGAAGGACAGATGGATAAAGGAGTCACGGAGAGAGATCAGTGAGGAAGGACAGATGGACAAAGTACATGGAGGGAGATCAGTGGGGAAGGACAGATGGACAAAGTACATGGAGGGAGATCAGTGGGGAAGGACAGATGGACAAAGTACATGGAGGGAGATCAGTGGGGAAGGACAGATGGACAAAGTACATGGAGGGAGATCAGTGGGTAAGGATAGATGGACAAAGGAGTCATGGAGAGAGATCAGTGGGGAAGGACAGATGGACAAAGGAGTCACGGAGAGAGATCAGTGAGGAAGGACAGATGGACCAAGGAGTCACGGATGGAGATCAGTGGGGAAGGACAGATGGACAAAGGAGTCACGGAGACAGATCAGTGCGGAAGGACAGATGGACAAAGGAGTCACGGAGAGAGATCAGTGGGGAAGTACAGATAGACAAAGGAGTCACGGAGACAGATCAGTGGGGAAGGACAGATGGACAAAGGAGTCACGGAGAGAGATCAGTGGGGAAAGACAGATGGACAAAGTGCACAGAGAGAGATCAGTGGGGAAGGACAAATGGACAAAGGAGTCACGGAGAGAGATCAGTGGGGAAGGACAGGTGAACAAAGGAGTCACTGAGAGAGATCAGTGGGGAAGGACAGATGGACAAAGTGCACGGAGAGAGATCAGTGGGGAAGGACAGATGGACAAAGTGCACGGAGAGAGATCAGTGGGGAAGGACAGATGTCCAAAGGAGTCATGGAGAGAGATCAGTGGGGAAGGACAGATGGACAAAGGAGTCATGGAGAGAGATCAGTGGGGAAGGACAGATGGACAAAGGAGTCATGGAGAGAGATCAGTGGGGAAGGACAGATAGATAAAGGATTCATGGAGGGAGATCAGTGGGGAAGGACAGATGGACAACGAGGTCACGGAGACAGATTAGTGGGGAAGGACAGATGGACAAAGTGCACGGAGAGAGATCTGTGGGGAAGGACAGCTGGACAAAGGAGTCACGGAGAGAGATCAGTGGGGAAGGATAGATGGACAAAGGAGTCACAGAGAGAGATCAGTGGGGAAGGACAGATGGACAAAGGAGTCATGGACAGAGATCAGTGTGGAAGGACAGATGGACAAAGTGCACGGAGAGAGATCAGTGGGGAAGGGCAGATGGACAAAGGAGTCATGGAGAGAGATCAGTGGGGTAGGACACATGGACTAAGGAGTCATGGAGAGAGATCAGAGGGGAAGGACAGATGGACAAAAGAGTCACGGAGAGAGATCAGTGGGGAAGGACAGATGGACAAAGGAGTCATGGAGAGAGATCAGTGGGGAAGGACAGATGGACAAAGGAGTCATGGAGAGAGATCTGTTGGGAAGGACAGATGGACAAAGGAGTCATGGAGAGAGATCAGTGGGGAAGGACAGATGGACAAATGAGGCACTGAGAGAGATCAGTGGGGAAGGACAGATGGACAAAGTGCACAGAGAGAGATCAGTGGGGAAGGACAGATGGACAAAGGAGTCACGGAGAGAGATCAGTGGGGAAGGACAGGTGAACAAAGGAGTCACTGAGAGAGATCAGTGGGGAAGGACAGATGGACAAAGTGCACGGAGGGAGATCTGTGGGGAAGGACAGATGGACAAAGGAGTCATGGAGAGAGATCAGTGGGGAAGGACAGATGGATAAAGGATACACGGAGGGAGATCAGTGGGGAAGGACAGATGGACAAAGGAGTCACGGAGAGAGTTCAGTGGGGAAGGACAGAAGGACAAAGGAGTCACTGAGAGAGATCAGTGGGGAAGGACAGATGGACAATGGAGTCATGGAGAGAGATCAGTGGGGAAGGACAGATGGATAAAGGAGTCACGGAGAGAGATCAGTGGGGAAGGACAGAAGGACAAAGGAGTCACTGAGAGAGATCAGTGGGGAAGGACATATGGACAATGGAGTCATGGAGAGAGATCAGTGGGGAAGGACAGATGGATAAAGGAGTCACGGAGAGAGATCAGTGGGGAAGGACAGATAGATAAAGGATACATGGAGGGAGATCAGTTGGGAAGGACAGATGGACAAAGAGGTCACGGAGACAGATTAGTGGGGACGGACAGATGGACAAAGTGCACGGAGAGAGATCAGTGGGGAAGGACAGATGGACAAAGTGCACGGAGAGAGATCAGTGAGGAAGGACAAATGGACAAAGTACATGGAGGGAGATCAGTGGGGAAGGAAAATGGACAAAGTACATGG
The DNA here is from genome assembly GCF_030144855.1 of Hypanus sabinus. Classification (NCBI taxonomy): domain Eukaryota; kingdom Metazoa; phylum Chordata; class Chondrichthyes; order Myliobatiformes; family Dasyatidae; genus Hypanus; species Hypanus sabinus. The sequence continues at coordinate 50,639,842 of NC_082730.1, read as the reverse complement.
AGGGAGATCAGTGGGGAAGGACAGATGGATAAAGTACATGGAGGGAGATCAGTGGGGAAGGACAGATGGACAAAGTACATGGAGGGAAATCAGTGGGTGAGGATAGATGGACAAAGGAGTCATGGAGAGAGATCAGTGGGGAAGGACAGATGGACAAAGGAGTCACGGAGCGAGATCAGTGAGGAAGGACAGATGGACCAAGGAGTCACGGATGGAGATCAGTGGGGAAGGACAGATGGACAAAGGAGTCACGGAGAGAGATCAGTGCGGATGGACAGATGGACAAAGGAGTCACGGAGAGAGATCAGTGGGGAAGTACAGATAGACAAAGGAGTCACGGAGAGAGATCAGTGGGGAAGGACAGATGGACAAAGGAGTCACGGAGAGAGATCAGTGGGGAAGGACAGATGGACAAAGTGCACAGAGAGAGATCAGTGGGGAAGGACAAATGGACAAAGGAGTCACGGAGAGAGATCAGTGGGGAAGGACAGGTGAACAAAGGAGTCACTGAGAGAGATCAGTGGGGAAGGACAGATGGACAAAGTGCACGGAGGGAGATCAGTGGGGAAGGACAGATGGACAAAGGAGTCATGGAGTGAGATCAGCGGGGAAGGACAGATGGACAAAGGAGTCATGGAGAGAGATCAGTGGGGAAGGACAGATGGACAAAGGAGTCATGGAGGGAGATCAGTGGGGATGGACAGAAGGACAAAGGAGTCACTGAGAGTGATCAGTGGGGAAGGACAGATGGACAATGGAGTCATGGAGAGAGATCAGTGGGGAAGGACAGATGGACAAAGGAGTCACTGAGAGAGATCAGTGGGGAAGGTCAGATGGACAATGGAGTCATGGAGAGAGATCAGTGGGGAAGGACAGATGGATAAAGGAGTCACGGAGAGAGATCTGTGGGGGAGGACAGATGGACAAAGTGCACGGAGGGAGATCAGTGGGGAAGGACAGATGGACAAAGGAGTCATGGAGAGAGATCAGTGGGGAAGGACAGATGGACAACGGAGTCACGGAGAGAAATCAGTGGGGAAGGACAGATGGACAAAGGAGTCACTGAGAGAGATCAGTGGGGAAGGACAGATGTACAAAGTGCACGGAGAGAGATCAGTGGGGAAGGACAGATGGACAAAGGAGTCATGGAGAGAGATCAGTCGGGAAGTACAGATGGACAAAGTAGTCCTGGAGGGAGATCAGTGGGGAAGGACAGAAGTAGAAAGGAGTCACTGAGAGAGATCAGTGGGGAAGGACAGATGGACAATGGAGTCATGGAGAGAGATCAGTGGGGAAGGACAGATGGATAAAGGAGTCACAGAGAGAGATCAGTGGGGAAGGACAGATGGATAAAGGATTCATGGAGGGAGATCAGTGGGGAAGGACAGATGGACAAAGAGGTCATGGAAACAGATCAGTGGGGAAGAACAGATGGACAAAGGAGTCATGCAGAGAGATCAGTGCGGAAGGACAGATGGACAAAGGAGTCATGGAGGGAGATCAGTGGGGAAGGACAGAAGGACAAAGGAGTCACTGAGAGAGATCAGTGGGGAAGGACAGATGGACAAAGTGCATGGATAGAGATCAGTGGGGAAGGACAGATGGACAAAGTGCACGGAGAGAGATCAGTGGGGAAGGACAGATGAACAAAGTACACGGAGAGAGATCAGTGGAGAAGGACAGATGGACAAAGTACATGGAGGGAGATCAGTGGGTAAGGATAGATGGACAAAGGAGTCATGGAGATAGATCAGTGGGGAAGGACAGATAGACAAAGGAGTCACGGATGGAGATCAGTGCGGAAAGACAGATGGACAAAGGAGTCACGGAGAGAGATCAGTGGGGAAGAACAGATGGACAAAGGAGTCACGGAGAGAGATCAGTGGGCAAGGACAGATGGACAAAGGAGTCACGGAGAGAGATCAGTGGGGAAGGACAGATGGACAAAGGAGTCACGGAGAGAGATCAGTGGGGAAGGACAGATGGACAAAGGAGTCACGGAGAGAGATCAGTGGGGAAGGACAGATGGACAAAGTGCACAGAGAGAGATCAGTGGGGAAGGACAGATGGACAAAGGAGTCACGGAGAGAGATCAGTGGGGAAGTACCGGTGAACAAAGGAGTCATGGAGAGAGATCAGTGGGGAAGGACAGATGGACAAAGGAGTCACTGAGAGAGATCAGTGGGGAAGGTCAGATGGACAATGGAGTCATGGAGAGAGATCAGTGGGGAAGGACAGATGGATAAAGGAGTCACGGAGAGAGATCAGTGGGGGAGGACAGATGGATAAACGAGTCACGGAGAGAGATCAGTGGGGGAGCACAGATGGATAAAGGATTCATGGAGGGAGATCAGTGGGGAAGGACAGATGGACAAAGAGGTTACGGAGACAGATTAGTGGGGTAGGACAGATGGACAAAGTGCACGGGGGGAGATCAGTGGGGAAGGACAGATGGACAAAGGAGTCATGGAGGGAGATCAGTAGGGAAGGACAGATGGACAAAGGCGTCACGGAGAGAGATCAGTGGGGAAGGACAGATGGACAAAGGAGTCACGCAGAGAAATCAGTGGGGAAGGACAGATGGACAAAGGAGTCACTTAGAGAGATCAGCGGGGAAGGACAGATGGACAAAGTGCACGGAGAGAGATCAGTGGGGAAGGACAGATGGACAAAGGAGTCATGGAGAGAGATCAGTGGGGAAGGACAGATGGACAAAGGAGTCACTGAGAGAGATCAGTGGGGAAGGTCAGATGGACAATGGAGTCATGGAGAGAGATCAGTGGGGAAGGACAGATGGATAAAGGAGTCAAGGAGAGAGATCAGTGGGGGAGGACAGATGGATAAAGGAGTCACGGAGAGAGATCAGTGGGGGAGGACAGATGGATAAAGGATTCATGGAGGGAGATCAGTGGGGAAGGACAGATGGACAAAGAGGTCAAGGAGACAGATTAGTGGGGTAGGACAGATGGACAAAGGAGTCACGGAGAGAGATCAGTGGGGAAGGACAGATGGACAAAGGAGTCACGGAGAGAGATCAGTGGGGAAGGACAGATGGACAAAGTGCACGGAGGGAGATCAGTGGGGAAGGACAGATGGACAAAGGAGTCATGGAGGGAGATCTGTAGGGAAGGACAGATGGACAAAGGAGTCCTGGAGGGAGATCAGTGGGGAAGGACAGATGGACAAAGGAGTCCTGGAGGGAGATCAGTGGGGAAGGACAGAAGGACAAAGGAGTCACTGAGAGAGATCAGTGGGGAAGGACGGATGGACAAAGGAGTCATGGAGAGAGATCAGTGGGGAAGGACAGATGGACAAAGGAGTCATGCAGGGAGATCAGTGGGGAAGGACAGATGGACAAAGGAGTCACGGAGAGGGATCAGTGGGGAAGGACAGATGGACAAAGGAGTCACGGAGAGAGATCAGTGGGGAAGGACAGATGGACAAAGTGCACAGAGAGAGATCAGTGGGGAAGGACAGATGGACAAAGGAGTCACAGAGACAGATCAGTGGGGAAGGACAGGTGAACAAAGGAGTCACTGAGAGAGATCAGTGGGGAAGGACAGATGGACAAAGTGCACGGAGGGAGATCAGTGGGGAAGGACAGATGGACAAAGGAGTCATGGAGAGAGATCAGTGGGGAAGGACAGATGGACAAAGGCGTCACGGAGAGAGATCAGTGGGGAAGGACAGATGGACAAAGGAGTCACGGAGAGAAATCAGTGGGGAAGGACAGATTGACAAAGGGGTCACTGAGAGAGATCAGTGGGGAAGGACAGATGGACAAAGTGCACGGAGAGAGATCAGTGGGGAAGGACAGATGGACAAAGGAGTCATGGAGAGAGATCAGTGGGGAAGGACAAATGGACACAGGAGTCCTGGAGGGAGATCAGTGGGGAAGGACAGAAGGACAAAGGAGTCACTGAGAGAGATCAGTGGGGAAGGTCAGGTGGACAATTGAGTCATGGAGAGAGATCAGTGTGGAAGGACAGATGGATAAAGGAGTCACGGAGAGAGATCAGTGGGGGAGGACAGATGGATAAAGGATTCATGGAGGGAGATCAGTGGGGAAGGACAGATGGACAAAGAGGTCACGGAGACAGATTAGTAGGGTAGGACAGATGGACAAAGGAGTCACGGAGAGAGATCAGTGGGGAAGGACAGATGGACAAAGGAGTCACGGAGAGAGATCAGAGGGGAAGGACAGATGGACAAAGTGCACGGAGGGAGATCAGTGGGGAAGGACAGATGGACAAAGGAGTCATGGAAGGAGATCAGTGGGGAAGGACAGATGGACAAAGTGCACGGAGGGAGATCAGTGGGGAAGGACAGATAGACAAAGGAGTCACTGAGAGAGATCAGTGGGGAAGGTCAGATGGACAATGGAGTCATGGAGAGAGATCAGTGGGGAAGGACAGATGGATAAAGGAGTCACGGAGAGAGATCAGTGGGGGAGGACAGATGGACAAAGTGCACGGAGGGAGATCAGTGGGGAAGGACAGATGGACAAAGGAGTCATGGAGAGAGATCAGTGGGGAAGGACAGATGGACAACGGAGTCACGGAGAGAAATCAGTGGGGAAGGACAGATGGACAAAGGAGTCACTGAGAGAGATCAGTGGGGAAGGACAGATGGACAAAGTGCACGGAGAGAGATCAGTGGGGAAGGAGAAATGGACAAAGGCGTCATGGAGAGAGATCAGTGGGGAAGGACAGATGGACAAAGTAGTCATGGAGAGAGATCAGTGGGGAAGGACAGATGGACAAAGGAGTCATGGAGAGAGATCAGTCGGGAAGTACAGATGGACAAAGTAGTCCTGGAGGGAGATCAGTGGGGAAGGACAGAAGTACAAAGGAGTCACTGAGAGAGATCAGTGGGGAAGGACAGATGGATAAAGGATTCATGGAGGGAGATCAGTGGGGAAGGACAGATGGACAAAGAGGTCATGGAAGCAGATCAGTGGGGAAGAATAAATGGACAAAGGAGTAATGGAGAGAGATCAGTGGGGAAGGACAGATGGATAAAGTATTCATGGAGACAGATCAGTGGGGAAGGACAGATGGACAAAGGAGTCATGCAGAGAGATCAGTGGGGAAGGACAGATGGACAAAGGAGTCATGGAGGGAGATCAGTGGGGAAGGACAGATGGACAAAGGAGTCACTGAGAGAGATCAGTGGGGAAGGACAGATGGACAAAGTGCATGGATAGAGATCAGTGGGGAAGGACAGATGGACAAAGTGCACGGAGAGAGATCAGTAGGGAAGGACAGATGAACAAAGTACACGGAGAGAGATCAGTGGAGAAGGACAGATGGACAAAGTACATGGAGGGAGATCAGTGGGTAAGGATAGATGGACAAAGGAGTCATGGAGATAGATCAGTGGGGAAGGACAGATAGACAAAGGAGTCACGGATGGAGATCTGTGCGGAAGGACAGATGGACAAAAGAGTCACGGAGAGAGATCAGTGGGGAAGAACAGATGGACAAAGGAGTCACGGAGAGAGATCAGTGGGCAAGGACAGATGGACAAAGGAGTCACGGAGAGAGATCAGTGGGAAAGGACAGATGGACAAAGGAGTCACGGAGAGAGATCAGTGGGGAAGGACAGATGGACAAAGGAGTCACGGAGAGAGATCAGTGGGGAAGGACAGATGGACAAAGGAGTCACGGAGAGAGATCAGTGGGGAAGGACAGATGGACAAAGTGCACAGAGAGAGATCAGTGGGGAAGGACAGATGGACAAAGGAGTCACGGAGAGAGATCAGTGGGGAAGGACCGGTGAACAAAGGAGTCATGGAGAGAGATCAGTGGGGAAGGACAGATGGACAAAGGAGTCACTGAGAGAGATCAGTGGGGAAGGTCAGATGGACAATGGAGTCATGGAGAGAGATCAGTGGGGAAGGACAGATGGATAAAGGAGTCACGGAGAGAGATCAGTGGGGGAGGACAGATGGATAAAGGAGTCACAGAGAGAGATCAGTGGAGGAGCACAGATGGATAAAGGATTCATGGAGGGAGATCAGTGGGGAAGGACAGATGGACAAAGAGGATACGGAGACAGATTAGTGGGGTAGGACAGATGGACAAAGGAGTCACGGAGAGAGATCAGTGGGGAAGGACAGATGGACAAAGGAGTCACGGAGGGAGATCAGTGGGGAAGGACAGATGGACAAAGTGCACGGAGGGAGATCAGTGGGGAAGGACAGATGGACAAAGGAGTCATGGAGGGAGATCAGTAGGGAAGGACAGATGGACAAAGGCGTCACGGAGAGAGATCAGTGGGGAAGGACAGATGGACAAAGGAGTCACGGAGAGAAATCAGTGGGGAAGGACAGATGGACAAAGGAGTCACTTAGAGAGATCAGCGGGGAAGGACAGATGGACAAAGTGCACGGAGAGAGATCAGTGGGGAAGGACAGATGGACAAAGGAGTCATGGAGAGAGATCAGTGGGGAAGGACAGATGGACAAAGGAGTCACTGAGAGAGATCAGTGGGGAAGGTCAGATGGACAATGGAGTCATGGAGAGAGATCCGTGGGGAAGGACAGATGGATAAAGGAGTCACGGAGAGAGATCAGTGGGGGAGGACAGATGGATAAAGGAGTCACGGAGAGAGATCAGTGGGGGATGACAGATGGATAAAGGATTCATGGAGGGAGATCAGTGGGGAAGGACAGATGGACAAAGAGTTCAAGGAGACAGATTAGTGGGGTAGGACAGATGGACAAAGGAGTCACTGAGAGAGATCAGTGGGGAAGGACAGATGGACAAAGGAGTCACGGAGAGAGATCAGTGGGGAAGGACAGATGGACAAAGTGCACGGAGGGAGATCAGTGGGGAAGGACAGATGGACAAAGGAGTCATGGAGGGAGATCAGTAAGGAAGGACAGATGGACAAAGGCGTCACATAGAGATCAGTGGGGAAGGACAGATGGACAAAGGAGTCACGGAGAGAAATCTGTGGGGAAGGACAGATGGACAAAGGAGTCACTGAGAGAGATCAGTGGGGAAGGACAGATGGACAAAGTGCACGGAGAGAGATCAGTGGGGAAGGAGAAATGGACAAAGGCGTCATGGAGAGAGATCAGTGGGGAAGGACAGATGGACAAAGGAGTCATGGAGAGAGATCAGAGGGGAAGGACAGATGGACAAAGGAGACATGGAGAGAGATCAGTGGGGAAGGACAGATGGACAAAGGAGTCACGGAGAGAAATCAGTGGGGAAAGACAGATGGACAAAGGAGTCATGGAGAGAGATCAGTGGGGAAGCACAGATGGAGAAAGGAGTCCCGGAGAGAGATCAGTGGGGAAGGACAGATGGACAAAGGTGTCCCGGAGAGAGATTAGTGGGGAAGGACAGATGGACAAAGGAGTCATGGAGAGAGATCAGTGGGGAAGGACAGATGGACAAAGGAGTCATGGAGAGAGATCAGTGGGGAAGGACAGATGGACAAAGGAGTCCTGGAGGGAGATCAGTGGGGAAGGACAGAAGGACAAAGGAGTCACTGAGAGAGATCAGTGGGGAAGGACAGATGGACAAAGGAGTCATGGAGAGAGATCAGTGGGGAAGGACAGATGGACAAAGTAGTCATGGAGAGAGATCAGTGGGGAAGGACAGATGGACAAAGGAGTCACGGAGAGAGATCAGTGGGGAAGGACAGATGGACAAAGGAGTCACGGAGAGAGATCAGTGGGGAAGGACAGATGGACAAAGTGCACAGAGAGAGATCAGTGGGGAAGGACAGATGGACAAAGGAGTCACAGAGAGAGATCAGTGGGGAAGGACAGGTGAACAAAGGAGTCACTGAGAGAGATCAGTGGGGAAGGACAGATGGACAAAGTGCACGGAGGGAGATCAGTGGGGAAGGACAGATGGACAAAGGAGTCATGGAGAGAGATCAGTGGGGAAGGACAGATGGACAAAGGAGTCACGGAGAGAAATCAGTGGGGAAGGACAGATGGACAAAGGGGTCACTGAGAGAGATCAGTGGGGAAGGACAGATGGACAAAGTGCACGGAGAGAGATCAGTGGGGAAGGACAGATGGACAAAGGAGTCATGGAGAGAGATCAGTGGGGAAGGACAAATGGACAAAGGAGTCCTGGAGGGAGATCAGTGGGGAAGGACAGAAGGACAAAGGAGTCACTGAGAGAGATCAGTGGGGAAGGTCAGATGGACAATGGAGTCATGGAGAGAGATCAGTGGGGAAGGACAGATGGATAAAGGAGTCACGGAGAGAGATCAGTGGGGGAGGACAGATGGATAAAGGATTCATGGAGGGAGATCAGTGGGGAAGGACAGATGGACAAAGAGGTCACGGAGACAGATTAGCAGGGTAGGACAGATGGACAAAGGAGGCACGGAGAGAGATCAGTGGGGAAGGACAGATGGACAAAGGAGTCACGGAGAGAGATCAGAGGGGAAGGACAGATGGACAAAGTGCACGGAGGGAGATCAGTGGGGAAGGACAGATGGACAAAGGAGTCATGGAGGGAGATCAGTGGGGAAGGACAGATGGACAAAGTGCACGGAGGGAGATCAGTGTGGAAGAACAGATGGACAAAGTAGTCACTGAGAGAGATCTGTGGGGAAGGTCAGATGGACAATGGAGTCATGGAGAGAGATTAGTGGGGAAGGACAGATGGATAAAGGAGTCACGGAGAGTGATCAGTGGGGGAGGACAGATGGACAAAGTGCACGGAGGGAGATCAGTGGGGAAGGACAGATGGACGAAGGAGTCATGGAGAGAGATCAGTGGGGAAGGACAGATGGACAACGGAGTCACGGAGAGAAATCAGTGGGGAAGGACAGATGGACAAAGGAGTCACTGAGAGAGATCAGTGGGGAAGGACAGATGTACAAAGTGCACGGAGAGAGAACAGTGGGGAAGGACAGATGGACAAAGGAGTCATGGAGAGAGATCAGTCGGGAAGGACAGATGGACAAAGTAGTCCTGGAGGGAGATCAGTGGGGAAGGACAGAAGTAGAAAGGAGTCACTGAGAGATATCAGTGGGGAAGGACAGATGGACAATGGAGTCATGGAGAGAGATCAGTGGGGAAGGACAGATGGATAAAGGAGTCACGGAGAGAGATCAGTGGGGGAGGACAGATGGATAAAGGAGTCACGGAGAGAGATCAGTGGGGGAGCACAGATGGATAAAGGATACATGGAGGGAGATCAGTGGGGAAGAACAGATGGACAAAGAGGTTACGCAGACAGATTAGTGGGGTAGGACAGATGGACAAAGGAGTCACGGAGAGAGATCAGTGGGGAAGGACAGATAGACAAAGTGCACGGAGGGAGATCAGTGGGGAAGGACAGATGGACAAAGGAGTCATGGAGGGATATCAGTAGGAAAGGACAGATGGACAAAGGCGTCACGGAGAGAGATCAGTGGGGAAGGACAGATGGACAAAGTAGTCACGGAGAGAAATCAGTGGGGAAGGACAGATGGACAAAGGAGTCACTTAGAGAGATCAGCGGGGAAGGACAGATGGACAAAGTGCACGGAGAGAGATCAGTGGGGAAGGACAGATGGACAAAGGAGTCATGGAGAGAGATCAGTGGGGAAGGACAGATGGACAAAGGAGTCACTGAGAGAGATCAGTGGGGAAGGTCAGATGGACAATGGAGTCATGGAGAGAGATCAGAGGGGAAGGACAGATGGACAAAGGAGTCATGGAGAGAGATCAGTGGGGAAGGACAGATGGACAAAGTGCACGGAGAGAGATCAGTGGGGAAGGACAGATGGACCAAGGAGTCATGGAGAGAGATCAGTGGGGAAGGACAGATGGACAAAGGAGTCCCGGAGAGAGATCAGTGGGGAAGGACAGATGGACAAAGGAGTCATGGAGAGAGATCAGTGGGGAAGGACAGATGGACAAAGGAGTCCTGGAGGGAGATCAGCGGGGAAGGACAGATGGACAAAGGAGTCATGGAGAGAGATCAGTGGGGAAGGACAGATGGACAAAGGAGTCATGGAGGGAGATCAGTGGGGAAGGACAAAGGAGTCACTGAGAGAGATCAGTGGGGAAGGACAGATGGACAAAGGAGTCACGGAGAGAGATCAGTGGGGAAGGACAGATGGACAAAGGAGTCACGGAGAGAGATCAGTGGGGAAGGACAGATGGACAAAGTGCACGGAGGGAGATCAGTGGGGAAGGACAGATGGACAAAGGAGTCATGGAGGGAGATCAGTAGGGAAGGACAGATGGACAAAGGCGTCACGGAGAGAGATCAGTGGGGAAGGACAGATGGACAAAGGAGTCACGGAGAGAAATCAGAGGGTAAGGACAGATGGACAAAGGAGTCACTTATAGAGATCAGCGGGGAAGGACAGATGGACAAAGGAGTCATGGAGGGAGATCAGTGGGGAAGGACAGATGGACAAAGTACATGGAGGGAGATCAGTGGGGAAGGACAGATGGACAAAGTGCATGGATAGAGATCAGTGGGGAAGGACAGATGGACAAAGTGCACGGAGAGAGATCAGTGGGGAAGGACAGATGAACAAAGTACACGGAGAGAGATCAGTGGAGAAGGACAGATGGACCAAGTACATGGAGGGAGATCAGTGGGTAAGGATAGATGGACAAAGGAGTCATGGAGATAGATCAGTGGGGAAGGACAGATAGACAAAGGAGTTACGGATGGAGATCAGTGGGGAAGGACAGATGGACAAAGGAGTCACGGAGAGAGATCAGTGGGGAAGAACAGATGGACAAAGGAGTCACGGAGAGAGATCAGTGGGCAAGGACAGATGGACAAAGGAGTCACGGAGAGAGATCAGTGGGAAAGGACAGATGGACAAAGGAGTCACGGAGAGAGATCAGTGGGGAAGGACAGATGGACAAAGGAGTCACGGAGAGAGATCAGTGGGGAAGGACAGATGGACAAAGGAGTCACGGAGAGAGATCAGTGGGGAAAGACAGATGGACAAAGTGCACAGAGAGAGATCAGTGGGGAAGGACAGATGGACAAAGGAGTCACGGAGAGAGATCAGTGGGGAAGGACCGGTGAACAAAGGAGTCACTGAGAGAGATCAGTGGGGAAGGACAGATGGACAAAGGAGTCATGGAGTGAGATCAGTGGGGAAGGACAGATGGACAAAGTAGTCATGGAGAGAGATCAGTGGTGTATGACAGATGGACAAAGGAGTCATGGAGAGAGATCAGAGGGGAAGGACAGATGGACAAAGGATTCATGGAGAGAGATCAGTGGGGAAAAACAGATGGACAAAGGAGTCACGGAGAGAAATCAGTGGGGAAGGACAGATGGACAAAGGAGTCACTGAGAGAGATCAGTGGGGAAGGACAGATGGACAAAGTGCACGGAGAGAGATCAGTGGGGAAAGACAGATGGACAAAGGAGTCATGGAGAGAGATCAGTGGGGAAGGACAGATGGACAAAGGAGTCCCGGAGAGAGATCAGTGGGGAAGGACAGATGGACAAAGGAGTCATGGAGAGAGATCAGTGGGGAAGGACAGATGGACAAAGGAGTCCTGCAGGGAGATCAGCGGGGAAGGACAGATGGACAAAGGAGTCATGGAGAGAGATCAGTGGGGAAGGACAGATGGACAAAGGAGTCATGGAGGGAGATCAGTGGGGAAGGACAGAAGGACAAAGGAGTCACTGAGAGAGATCAGTGGGGAAGGACAGATGGACAATGGAGTCATGGAGAGAGATCAGTGGGGAAGGACAGATGGACAAAGGAGTCACTTAGAGAGATCTGCGGGGAAGGACAGATGGACAAAGTGCACGGAGAGAGATCAGTGGGGAAGGACAGATGGACAAAGGAGTCATGGAGAGAGATCAGTGGGGAAGGACAGATAGACAAAGGAGTCATGGAGAGAGATCAGTGGGGAAGGACAGATGGATAAAGGAGTCACGGAGAGAGATCAGTGGGGGAGGACAGATGGATAAAGGAGTCACGGAGAGAGATCAGTGGGGGAGCACAGATGGATAAAGGATTCATGGAGGGAGATCAGTGGGGAAGGACAGATGGACAAAGAGGTTACGGAGACAGATTAGTGGGGTAGGACAGATGGACAAAGGAGTCATGGAGAGAGATCAGTGGGGAAGGACAGATGGACAAAGGAGTCACGGAGAGAGATCAGTGGGGAAGGACAGATGGACAAAGTGCACGGAGGGAGATCAGTGGGGAAGGACAGATGGACAAAGGAGTCATGGAGGGAGATCAGTAGGGAAGGACAGATGGACAAAGGCGTCACGGAGAGAGATCAGTGGGGAAGGACAGATGGACAAAGGAGTCACGGAGAGAAATCAGTGGGGAAGGACCGATGGACAAAGGAGTCACTTAGAGAGATCAGCGGGGAAGGACAGATGGACAAAGTGCACGGAGAGAGATCAGTGGGGAAGGACAGATGGACAAAGGAGTCATGGAGAGAGATCAGTGGGGAAGGACAGATGGACAAAGGAGTCACTGAGAGAGATCAGTGGGGAAGGTCAGATGGACAATGGAGTCATGGAGAGAGATCAGAGGGGAAGGACAGATGGACAAAGGAGTCATGGAGAGAGATCAGTGGGGAAAAACAGATGGACAAAGGAGTCACGGAGAGAAATCAGTGGGGAAGGACAGATGGACAAAGGAGTCACTGAGAGAGATCAGTGGGGAAGGACAGATGGACAAAGTGCACGGAGAGAGAGTGGGGAAGGACAGATGGACAAAGGAGTCATGGAGAGAGATCAGTGGGGAAGGACAGATGGACAAAGGAGTCCCGGAGAGAGATCAGTGGGGAAGGACAGATGGACAAAGGAGTCATGGAGTGAGATCAGTGGGGAAGGACAGATGGACAAAGGAGTCCTGGAGGGAGATCAGCGGGGAAGGACAGATGGACAAAGGAGTCATGGAGAGAGATCAGTGGGGAAGGACAGATGGACAAAGGAGTCATGGAGGGAGATCAGTGGGGAAGGACAGAAGGACAAAGGAGTCACTGAGAGAGATCAGTGGGGAAGGACAGATGGACAAAGGAGTCACTTAGAGAGATCAGTGGGGAATGACAGATGGACAAAGTGCACGGAGAGAGATCAGTGGGGAAGGACAGATGGACAAAGGAGTCATGAAGAGAGATCAGTGGGGAAGGACAGATGGACAAAGGAGTCACTGAGAGAGATCAGTGGGGAAGGTCAGATGGACAATGGAGTCATGGAGAGAGATCAGAGGGGAAGGACAGATGGATAAAGGAGTCACGGAGAGAGATCAGTGGGGGAGCACAGATGGATAAAGGAGTCACGGAGAGAGATCAGTGGGGGAGCACAGATGGATAAAGGATTCATGGAGGGAGATCAGTGGGGAAGGACAGATGGACAAAGAGGTTACGGAGACAGATTAGTGGGGTAGGACAGATGGACAAAGGAGTCACGGAGAGAGATCAGTGGGGAAGGACAGATGGACAAAGGAGTCACGGAGAGAGATCAGTGGGGAAGGACAGATGGACAAAGTGCACGGAGGGAGATCAGTGGGGAAGGACAGATGGACAAAGGAGTCATGGAGGGAGATCAGTAGGGAAGGACACATGGACAAAGGCGTCACGGAGAGAGATCAGTGGGGAAGGACAGATGGACAAAAGAGTCATGGAGAGAGATCAGTGGGGAAGGACAGATGGACAAAGGAGTCACTGAGAGAGATCAGTGGGGAAGGTCAGATGGACAATGGAGTCATGGAGAGAGATCAGTGGGGAAGGACAGATGGATAAAGGAGTCACGGAGAGAGATCAGTGGGGGAGGACAGATGGATAAAGGAGTCACGGAGAGAGATCAGTGGGGGAGGACAGATGGATAAAGGATTCATGGAGGGAGATCAGTGCGGAAGGACAGATGGACAAAGAGGTCAAGGAGACAGATTAGTGGGGTAGGACAGATGGACAAAGGAGTCACGGAGAGAGATCAGTGGGGAAGGACAGATGGACAAAGGAGTCATGGAGAGAGATCAGTGGGGAAGGACAGATAGACAAAGTGCACGGAGGGAGATCAGTGGGGAAGGACAGATGGACAAAGGAGTCATGGAGGGATATCAGTAGGAAAGGACAGATGGACAAAGGCGTCACGGAGAGAGATCAGTGGGGAAGGACAGATGGACAAAGTAGTCACGGAGAGAAATCAGTGGGGAAGGACAGATGGACAAAGGAGTCACTTAGAGAGATCAGCGGGGAAGGACAGATGGACAAAGTGCACGGAGAGAGATCAGTGGGGAAGGACAGATGGACAAAGGAGTCATGGAGAGAGATCAGTGGGGAAGGACAGATGGACAAAGGAGTCACTGAGAGAGATCAGTGGGGAAGGTCAGATGGACAATGGAGTCATGGAGAGAGATCGTGGGGAAGGACAGATGGACAAAGTGCACGGAGAGAGATCAGTGGGGAAGGACAGATGGACCAAGGAGTCATGGAGAGAGATCAGTGGGGAAGGACAGATGGACAAAGGAGTCCCGGAGAGAGATCAGTGGGGAAGGACAGATGGACAAAGGAGTCATGGAGAGAGATCAGTGGGGAAGGACAGATGGACAAAGGAGTCCTGGAGGGAGATCAGCGGGGAAGGACAGATGGACAAAGGAGTCATGGAGAGAGATCAGTGGGGAAGGACAGATGGACAAAGGAGTCATGGAGGGAGATCAGTGGGGAAGGACAAAGGAGTCACTGAGAGAGATCAGTGGGGAAGGACAGATGGACAAAGGAGTCACGGAGAGAGATCAGTGGGGAAGGACAGATGGACAAAGGAGTCACGGAGAGAGATCAGTGGGGAAGGACAGATGGACAAAGTGCACGGAGGGAGATCAGTGGGGAAGGACAGATGGACAAAGGAGTCATGGAGGGAGATCAGTAGGGAAGGACAGATGGACAAAGGCGTCACGGAGAGAGATCAGTGGGGAAGGACAGATGGACAAAGGAGTCACGGAGAGAAATCAGAGGGTAAGGACAGATGGACAAAGGAGTCACTTATAGAGATCAGCGGGGAAGGACAGATGGACAAAGGAGTCATGGAGGGAGATCAGTGGGGAAGGACAGATGGACAAAGTACATGGAGGGAGATCAGTGGGGAAGGACAGATGGACAAAGTGCATGGATAGAGATCAGTGGGGAAGGACAGATGGACAAAGTGCACGGAGAGAGATCAGTGGGGAAGGACAGATGAACAAAGTACACGGAGAGAGATCAGTGGAGAAGGACAGATGGACCAAGTACATGGAGGGAGATCAGTGGGTAAGGATAGATGGACAAAGGAGTCATGGAGATAGATCAGTGGGGAAGGACAGATAGACAAAGGAGTTACGGATGGAGATCAGTGGGGAAGGACAGATGGACAAAGGAGTCACGGAGAGAGATCAGTGGGGAAGAACAGATGGACAAAGGAGTCACGGAGAGAGATCAGTGGGCAAGGACAGATGGACAAAGGAGTCACGGAGAGAGATCAGTGGGAAAGGACAGATGGACAAAGGAGTCACGGAGAGAGATCAGTGGGGAAGGACAGATGGACAAAGGAGTCACGGAGAGAGATCAGTGGGGAAGGACAGATGGACAAAGGAGTCACGGAGAGAGATCAGTGGGGAAAGACAGATGGACAAAGTGCACAGAGAGAGATCAGTGGGGAAGGACAGATGGACAAAGGAGTCACGGAGAGAGATCAGTGGGGAAGGACCGGTGAACAAAGGAGTCACTGAGAGAGATCAGTGGGGAAGGACAGATGGACAAAGGAGTCATGGAGTGAGATCAGTGGGGAAGGACAGATGGACAAAGTAGTCATGGAGAGAGATCAGTGGTGTATGACAGATGGACAAAGGAGTCATGGAGAGAGATCAGAGGGGAAGGACAGATGGACAAAGGATTCATGGAGAGAGATCAGTGGGGAAAAACAGATGGACAAAGGAGTCACGGAGAGAAATCAGTGGGGAAGGACAGATGGACAAAGGAGTCACTGAGAGAGATCAGTGGGGAAGGACAGATGGACAAAGTGCACGGAGAGAGATCAGTGGGGAAAGACAGATGGACAAAGGAGTCATGGAGAGAGATCAGTGGGGAAGGACAGATGGACAAAGGAGTCCCGGAGAGAGATCAGTGGGGAAGGACAGATGGACAAAGGAGTCATGGAGAGAGATCAGTGGGGAAGGACAGATGGACAAAGGAGTCCTGCAGGGAGATCAGCGGGGAAGGACAGATGGACAAAGGAGTCATGGAGAGAGATCAGTGGGGAAGGACAGATGGACAAAGGAGTCATGGAGGGAGATCAGTGGGGAAGGACAGAAGGACAAAGGAGTCACTGAGAGAGATCAGTGGGGAAGGACAGATGGACAATGGAGTCATGGAGAGAGATCAGTGGGGAAGGACAGATGGACAAAGGAGTCACTTAGAGAGATCTGCGGGGAAGGACAGATGGACAAAGTGCACGGAGAGAGATCAGTGGGGAAGGACAGATGGACAAAGGAGTCATGGAGAGAGATCAGTGGGGAAGGACAGATAGACAAAGGAGTCATGGAGAGAGATCAGTGGGGAAGGACAGATGGATAAAGGAGTCACGGAGAGAGATCAGTGGGGGAGGACAGATGGATAAAGGAGTCACGGAGAGAGATCAGTGGGGGAGCACAGATGGATAAAGGATTCATGGAGGGAGATCAGTGGGGAAGGACAGATGGACAAAGAGGTTACGGAGACAGATTAGTGGGGTAGGACAGATGGACAAAGGAGTCATGGAGAGAGATCAGTGGGGAAGGACAGATGGACAAAGGAGTCACGGAGAGAGATCAGTGGGGAAGGACAGATGGACAAAGTGCACGGAGGGAGATCAGTGGGGAAGGACAGATGGACAAAGGAGTCATGGAGGGAGATCAGTAGGGAAGGACAGATGGACAAAGGCGTCACGGAGAGAGATCAGTGGGGAAGGACAGATGGACAAAGGAGTCACGGAGAGAAATCAGTGGGGAAGGACCGATGGACAAAGGAGTCACTTAGAGAGATCAGCGGGGAAGGACAGATGGACAAAGTGCACGGAGAGAGATCAGTGGGGAAGGACAGATGGACAAAGGAGTCATGGAGAGAGATCAGTGGGGAAGGACAGATGGACAAAGGAGTCACTGAGAGAGATCAGTGGGGAAGGTCAGATGGACAATGGAGTCATGGAGAGAGATCAGAGGGGAAGGACAGATGGACAAAGGAGTCATGGAGAGAGATCAGTGGGGAAAAACAGATGGACAAAGGAGTCACGGAGAGAAATCAGTGGGGAAGGACAGATGGACAAAGGAGTCACTGAGAGAGATCAGTGGGGAAGGACAGATGGACAAAGTGCACGGAGAGAGAGTGGGGAAGGACAGATGGACAAAGGAGTCATGGAGAGAGATCAGTGGGGAAGGACAGATGGACAAAGGAGTCCCGGAGAGAGATCAGTGGGGAAGGACAGATGGACAAAGGAGTCATGGAGTGAGATCAGTGGGGAAGGACAGATGGACAAAGGAGTCCTGGAGGGAGATCAGCGGGGAAGGACAGATGGACAAAGGAGTCATGGAGAGAGATCAGTGGGGAAGGACAGATGGACAAAGGAGTCATGGAGGGAGATCAGTGGGGAAGGACAGAAGGACAAAGGAGTCACTGAGAGAGATCAGTGGGGAAGGACAGATGGACAAAGGAGTCACTTAGAGAGATCAGTGGGGAATGACAGATGGACAAAGTGCACGGAGAGAGATCAGTGGGGAAGGACAGATGGACAAAGGAGTCATGAAGAGAGATCAGTGGGGAAGGACAGATGGACAAAGGAGTCACTGAGAGAGATCAGTGGGGAAGGTCAGATGGACAATGGAGTCATGGAGAGAGATCAGAGGGGAAGGACAGATGGATAAAGGAGTCACGGAGAGAGATCAGTGGGGGAGCACAGATGGATAAAGGAGTCACGGAGAGAGATCAGTGGGGGAGCACAGATGGATAAAGGATTCATGGAGGGAGATCAGTGGGGAAGGACAGATGGACAAAGAGGTTACGGAGACAGATTAGTGGGGTAGGACAGATGGACAAAGGAGTCACGGAGAGAGATCAGTGGGGAAGGACAGATGGACAAAGGAGTCACGGAGAGAGATCAGTGGGGAAGGACAGATGGACAAAGTGCACGGAGGGAGATCAGTGGGGAAGGACAGATGGACAAAGGAGTCATGGAGGGAGATCAGTAGGGAAGGACACATGGACAAAGGCGTCACGGAGAGAGATCAGTGGGGAAGGACAGATGGACAAAAGAGTCATGGAGAGAGATCAGTGGGGAAGGACAGATGGACAAAGGAGTCACTGAGAGAGATCAGTGGGGAAGGTCAGATGGACAATGGAGTCATGGAGAGAGATCAGTGGGGAAGGACAGATGGATAAAGGAGTCACGGAGAGAGATCAGTGGGGGAGGACAGATGGATAAAGGAGTCACGGAGAGAGATCAGTGGGGGAGGACAGATGGATAAAGGATTCATGGAGGGAGATCAGTGCGGAAGGACAGATGGACAAAGAGGTCAAGGAGACAGATTAGTGGGGTAGGACAGATGGACAAAGGAGTCACGGAGAGAGATCAGTGGGGAAGGACAGATGGACAAAGGAGTCACGGAGAGAGATCAGTGGGGAAGGACAGATGGACAAAGTGCACGGAGGGAGATCAGTGGGGAAGGACAGATGGACAAAGGAGTCATGGAGGGAGATCAGTAGGGAAGGACAGATGGACAAAGGCGTCACGGAGAGAGATCAGTGGGGAAGGACAGATGGACAAAGGAGTCACGGAGAGAAATCTGTGGGGAAGGACAGATGGACAAAGGAGTCACTGAGAGAGATCAGTGGGGAAGGACAGATGGACAAAGTGCACGGAGAGAGATCAGTGGGGAAGGAGAAATGGACAAAGGCGTCATGGAGAGAGATCAGTGGGGAATGACAAATGGACAAAGGAGTCATGGAGAGAGATCAGAGGGGAAGGACAGATGGACAAAGGAGTCATGGAGAGAGATCAGTGGGGAAGGACAGATGGACAAAGTGCACGGAGAGAGATCAGTGGGGAAGGAGAGATGGACAAAGGAGTCACTGAGAGAGATCAGTGGGGAAGGACAGATGGACAAAGTGCACGGAGAGAGATCAGTGGGGAAGGAGAGATGGACAAAGGTGTCATGGAGAGAGATCAGTGGGGAAGGACAGATGGACAAAGGAGTCATGGAGAGAGATCAGAGGGGAAGGACAGATGGACAAAGGAGTCATGGAGAGAGATCACTGGGGAAGGACAGATGGACAAAGGAGTCATGGAGGGAGATCAGTGGGGAAGGACAGAAGGACAAAGGAGTCACTGAGAGAGATCAGTGGGGAAGGTCAGATGGACAATGGAGTCATGGAGAGAGATCAGTGGGGAAGGACAGATGGATAAAGGAGTCACGGAGAGAGATCAGTGGGGAAGGACAGATGGATAAAGGATTCATGGAGGGAGATCAGTGGGGAAGGACAGATGGACTAAGGCGTCACGGAGAGAGATCGGTGGGGAAGGACAGATGGACAAAGGAGTCACGGAGAGAAATCAGTGGAGAAGGACAGATGGACAAAGGGGTCACTGAGAGAGATCAGTGGGGAAGGACAGATGGACAAAGTGCACGGAGAGAGATCAGTGGGGAAGGACAGATGGACAAAGGAGTCATGGAGAGAGATCAGTGGGGAAGGACAGATGGACAAAGGAGTCATGGAGAGAGATCAGTGGGGAAGGACAGATGGACAAAGGAGTCATGGAGAGAGATCAGAGGGGAAGGACAGATGGACAAAGGAGTCATGGAGAGAGATCAGTGCGGAAGGACAGATGGACAAAGGAGTCACGGAGAGAAATCAGTGGGGAAAGACAGATGGACAAAGGAGTCACTGAGAGAGATCAGTGGGGAAGGACATATGGACAAAGTGCACGGAGAGAGATCAGTGGGGAAGGACAGATGGACAAAGGAGTCATGGAGAGAGATCAGTGGGGAAGGACAGATGGACAAAGGAGTCCCGGAGAGAGATCAGTGGGGGAAGGACAGATGTACAAAGGAGTCATGGAGAGAGATCAGTGGGGAAGGACAGATGGACAAAGGAGTCCTGGAGGGAGATCAGTGGGGAAGGACAGATGGACAAAGGAGTCATGGAGAGAGATCAGTGGGGAAGGACAGATGGACAAAGGAGTCCGGAGAGAGATCAGTGGGGAAGGACAGATGGACAAAGGAGTCATGGAGAGAGATCAGTGGGGAAGGACAGATGGACAAAGGAGTCATGGAGAGAGATCAGTGGGAAGGACAGATGGACAAAGGAGTCATGGAGAGAGATCAGTGGGGAAGGACAGATGGACAAAGGAGTCCCGGAGAGAGATCAGTGGGGAAGGACAGAAGGACAAAGGAGTCACTGAGAGAGATCAGTGGGGAAGGACAGATTGACAATGGAGTCATGGAGAGAGATCAGTGGGGAAGGACAGATGGATAAAGGAGTCACGGAGAGAGATCAGTGGGGAAGGACAGATGGATAAAGGATTCATGGAGGGAGATCAGTGGGGAAGGACAGATGGACAAAGAGGTCACGGAGACAGATTAGTGGGTAAGGACAGATGGACAAAGGAGTCATGGAAAGAGATCAGTGGGGAAGGACAGATGTACGAAGGAGTCACGGAGAGAGATCAGTGGGGAAGGATAGATGGACAAAGTGCACGGAGGGAGATCAATGGGGAAGGACAGATGGACAAAGGCGTCACGGAGAGAGATCAGTGGGGAAGGACAGATGGACAAAGGAGTCACGTAGAGAAATCAGTGGGGAAGGACAGATGGACAATGGAGTCACTGAGAGAGATCAGTGGGGAAGGACAGATGGACAAAGTGCACGGAGAGAGATCAGTGGGGAAGGAGAGATGGACAAAGGCGTCATGGAGAGTGATCAGTGGGGAAGGGCAGATGGACAAAGGAGTCATGGAGAGAGATCAGAGGGGAAAGACAGATGGACAAAGGAGTCATGGAGAGAGATCACTGGGGAAGGACAGATGGACAAAGGAGTCATGGAGGGAGATCAGTGGGGAAGGACAGAAGGACAAAGTGCACGGAGAGAGATCAGTGGGGAAGGACAGATAGTCAAAGTACATGGAGGGAGATCAGTGGGGAAGGACAGATGGACAAAGGAGTCACGGAGAGAAATCAGTGGGGAAAGACAGATGGACAAAGGAGTCACTGAGAGAGATCAGTGGGGAAGGACAGATGGACAAAGTGCACGGAGAGAGATCAGTGGGGAAGGAGAGATGGACAAAGGCGTCACGGAGAGAGATCAGTGGGGAAGGACAGATGGACAAAGGAGTCACGGAGAGAAATCAGTGGGGAAGGACAGATGGACAAAGGAGTCACTGAGAGAGATCAGTGGGAAGGACAGATGGACAAAGTGCACGGAGAGAGATCAGTGGGGAAGGAGAGATGGACAAAGGAGTCATGGAGAGAGATCAGTGGGGAAGGACAGATGGACAAAGGAGTCACTGAGAGAAATCAGTGGGGAAAGACAGATGGACAAAGGAGTCACTGAGAGAGATCAGTGGGGAAGGACATATGGACAAAGTGCACGGAGAGAGATCAGTGGGGAAGGACAGATGGACAAAGGAGTCATGGAGAGAGATCAGTGGGGAAGGACAGATGGACAAAGGAGTCCCGGAGAGAGATCAGTGGGGAAGGACAGATCTACAAAGGAGTCATGGAGAGAGATCAGTGGGGAAGGACAGATGGACAAAGGAGTCCTGGAGGGAGATCAGTGGGGAAGGACAGATGGACAAAGGAGTCATGGAGAGAGATCAGTGGGGAAGGACAGATGGACAAAGGAGTCCGGAGAGAGATCAGTGGGGAAGGACAGATGGACAAAGGAGTCATGGAGAGAGATCAGTGGGGAAGGACAGATGGACAAAGGAGTCATGGAGAGAGATCAGTGGGGAAGGACAGATGGACAAAGGAGTCATGGAGAGAGATCAGTGGGGAAGGACAGATG
This sequence comes from Hypanus sabinus, assembly GCF_030144855.1. Lineage (NCBI taxonomy): Eukaryota > Metazoa > Chordata > Chondrichthyes > Myliobatiformes > Dasyatidae > Hypanus > Hypanus sabinus. The sequence goes on along the minus strand of NC_082730.1, from coordinate 50,617,866 downwards.
GACAAAGGAGTCCCGGAGAGAGATCAGTGGGGAAGGACAGAAGGACAAAGGAGTCACTGAGAGAGATCAGTGGGGAAGGACAGATTGACAATGGAGTCATGGAGAGAGATCAGTGGGGAAGGACAGATGGATAAAGGAGTCACGGAGAGAGATCAGTGGGGAAGGACAGATGGATAAAGGATTCATGGAGGGAGATCAGTGGGGAAGGACAGATGGACAAAGAGGTCACGGAGACAGATTAGTGGGGGACAGATGGATAAAGGATTCATGGAGGGAGATCAGTGGGGAAGGACAGATGGACTAAGGCGTCACGGAGAGAGATCGGTGGGGAAGGACAGATGGACAAAGGAGTCACGGAGAGAAATCAGTGGAGAAGGACAGATGGACAAAGGGGTCACTGAGAGAGATCAGTGGGGAAGGACAGATGGACAAAGTGCACGGAGAGAGATCAGTGGGGAAGGACAGATGGACAAAGGAGTCATGGAGAGAGATCAGTGGGGAAGGACAGATGGACAAAGGAGTCATGGAGAGAGATCAGTGGGGAAGGACAGATGGACAAAGGAGTCATGGAGAGAGATCAGAGGGGAAGGACAGATGGACAAAGGAGTCATGGAGAGAGATCAGTGGGGAAGGACAGATGGACAAAGGAGTCACGGAGAGAAATCAGTGGGGAAAGACAGATGGACAAAGGAGTCACTGAGAGAGATCAGTGGGGAAGGACATATGGACAAAGTGCACGGAGAGAGATCAGTGGGGAAGGACAGATGGACAAAGGAGTCATGGAGAGAGATCAGTGGGGAAGGACAGATGGACAAAGGAGTCCCGGAGAGAGATCAGTGGGGAAGGACAGATGTACAAAGGAGTCATGGAGAGAGATCAGTGGGGAAGGACAGATGGACAAAGGAGTCCTGGAGGGAGATCAGTGGGGAAGGACAGATGGACAAAGGAGTCATGGAGAGAGATCAGTGGGGAAGGACAGATGGACAAAGGAGTCCCGGAGAGAGATCAGTGGGGAAGGACAGATGGACAAAGGAGTCATGGAGAGAGATCAGTGGGGAAGGACAGATGGACAAAGGAGTCATGGAGAGAGATCAGTGGGGAAGGACAGATGGACAAAGGAGTCATGGAGAGAGATCAGTGGGGAAGGACAGATGGACAAAGGAGTCCCGGAGAGAGATCAGTGGGGAAGGACAGAAGGACAAAGGAGTCACTGAGAGAGATCAGTGGGGAAGGACAGATTGACAATGGAGTCATGGAGAGAGATCAGTGGGGAAGGACAGATGGATAAAGGAGTCACGGAGAGAGATCAGTGGGGAAGGACAGATGGATAAAGGATTCATGGAGGGAGATCAGTGGGGAAGGACAGATGGACAAAGAGGTCACGGAGACAGATTAGTGGGTAAGGACAGATGGACAAGGGAGTCATGGAAAGAGATCAGTGGGGAAGGACAGATGTACGAAGGAGTCACGGAGAGAGATCAGTGGGGAAGGATAGATGGACAAAGTGCACGGAGGGAGATCAATGGGGAAGGACAGATGGACAAAGGCGTCACGGAGAGAGATCAGTGGGGAAGGACAGATGGACAAAGGAGTCACGTAGAGAAATCAGTGGGGAAGGACAGATGGACAATGGAGTCACTGAGAGAGATCAGTGGGGAAGGACAGATGGACAAAGTGCACGGAGAGAGATCAGTGGGGAAGGAGAGATGGACAAAGGCGTCATGGAGAGTGATCAGTGGGGAAGGACAGATGGACAAAGGAGTCATGGAGAGAGATCAGAGGGGAAAGACAGATGGACAAAGGAGTCATGGAGAGAGATCACTGGGGAAGGACAGATGGACAAAGGAGTCATGGAGGGAGATCAGTGGGGAAGGACAGAAGGACAAAGTGCACGGAGAGAGATCAGTGGGGAAGGACAGATAGTCAAAGTACATGGAGGGAGATCAGTGGGGAAGGACAGATGGACAAAGGAGTCACGGAGAGAAATCAGTGGGGAAAGACAGATGGACAAAGGAGTCACTGAGAGAGATCAGTGGGGAAGGACAGATGGACAAAGTGCACGGAGAGAGATCAGTGGGGAAGGAGAGATGGACAAAGGCGTCACGGAGAGAGATCAGTGGGGAAGGACAGATGGACAAAGGAGTCACGGAGAGAAATCAGTGGGGAAGGACAGATGGACAAAGGAGTCACTGAGAGAGATCAGTGGGGAAGGACAGATGGACAAAGTGCACGGAGAGAGATCAGTGGGGAAGGAGAGATGGACAAAGGAGTCATGGAGAGAGATCAGTGGGGAAGGACAGATGGACAAAGGAGTCACGGAGAGAAATCAGTGGGGAAAGACAGATGGACAAAGGAGTCACTGAGAGAGATCAGTGGGGAAGGACATATGGACAAAGTGCACGGAGAGAGATCAGTGGGGAAGGAGAGATGGACAAAGGAGTCATGGAGAGAGATCAGTGGGGAAGGACAGATGGACAAAGGAGTCCCGGAGAGAGATCAGTGGGGAAGGACAGATCTACAAAGGAGTCATGGAGAGAGATCAGTGGGGGAAGGACAGATGGACAAAGGAGTCCTGGAGGGAGATCAGTGGGGAAGGACAGATGGACAAAGGAGTCATGGAGAGAGATCAGTGGGGAAGGACAGATGGACAAAGGAGTCCCGGAGAGAGATCAGTGGGGAAGGACAGATGGACAAAGGAGTCATGGAGAGAGATCAGTGGGGAAGGACAGATGGACAAAGGAGTCATGGAGAGAGATCAGTGGGAAGGACAGATGGACAAAGGAGTCATGGAGAGAGATCAGTGGGGAAGGACAGATGGACAAAGGAGTCCCGGAGAGAGATCAGTGGGGAAGGACAGAAGGACAAAGGAGTCACTGAGAGAGATCAGTGGGGAAGGACAGATTGACAATGGAGTCATGGAGAGAGATCAGTGGGGAAGGACAGATGGATAAAGGAGTCACGGAGAGAGATCAGTGGGGAAGGACAGATGGATAAAGGATTCATGGAGGGAGATCAGTGGGGAAGGACAGATGGACAAAGAGGTCACGGAGACAGATTAGTGGGGAAGGACAGATGACAGATGGACAAAGGAGTCATGGAAAGAGATCAGTGGGAAGGACAGATGTACGAAGGAGTCACGGAGAGAGATCAGTGGGAAGGATAGATGGACAAAGTGCACGGAGGGAGATCAATGGGGAAGGACAGATGGACAAAGGCGTCACGGAGAGAGATCAGTGGGAAGGACAGATGGACAAAGGAGTCACGTAGAGAAATCAGTGGGGAAGGACAGATGGACAATGGAGTCACTGAGAGAGATCAGTGGGAAGGACAGATGGACAAAGTGCACGGAGAGAGATCAGTGGGGAAGGAGAGATGGACAAAGGCGTCATGGAGAGTGATCAGTGGGGAAGGACAGATGGACAAAGGAGTCATGGAGAGTGATCAGAGGGGAAAGACAGATGGACAAAGGAGTCATGGAGAGAGATCACTGGGGAAGGACAGATGGACAAAGGAGTCATGGAGGGAGATCAGTGGGGAAGGACAGAAGGACAAAGTGCACGGAGAGAGATCAGTGGGGAAGGACAGATAGTCAAAGTACATGGAGGGAGATCAGTGGGGAAGGACAGATGGACAAAGGAGTCACGGAGAGAAATCAGTGGGGAAAGACAGATGGACAAAGGAGTCACTGAGAGAGATCAGTGGGGAAGAACAGATGGACAAAGTGCACGGAGAGAGATCAGTGGGGAAGGACAGATGGACAAAGGCGTCACGGAGAGAGATCAGTGGGGAAGGACAGATGGACAAAGGAGTCACGGAGAGAAATCAGTGGGGAAGGACAGATGGACAAAGGAGTCACTGAGAGAGATCAGTGGGGAAGGACAGATGGACAAAGTGCACGGAGAGAGATCAGTGGGGAAGGAGAGATGGACAAAGGAGTCATGGAGAGAGATCAGTGGGGAAGGACAGATGGACAAAGGAGTCATGGAGAGAGATCAGAGGGGAAGGACAGATGGACAAAGGAGTCATGGAGAGAGATCACTGGGGAAGGACAGATGGACAAAGGAGTCATGGAGGGAGATCAGTGGCGAAGGACAGAAGGACAAAGGAGTCACTGAGAGAGATCAGTGGGGAAGGTCAGATGGACAATGGAGTCATGGAGAGAGATCAGTGGGGAAGGACAGATGGATAAAGGAGTCACGGAGAGAGATCAGTGGGGAAGGACAGATGGATAAAGGATTCATGGAGGGAGATCAGTGGGGAAGGACAGATGGACTAAGCGTCACGGAGAGAGATCGGTGGGGAAGGACAGATGGACAAAGAGTCACGGAGAGAAATCAGTGGGGAAAGACAGATGGACAAAGGAGTCACTGAGAGAGATCAGTGGGAAGGACATATGGACAAAGTGCACGGAGAGAGATCAGTGGGGAAGGACAGATGGACAAAGGAGTCATGGAGAGAGATCAGTGGGGAAGGACAGATGGATAAAGGAGTCACGGAGAGAGATCAGTGGGGAAGGACAGATGGATAAAGGATTCATGGAGGGAGATCAGTGGGGAAGGACAGATGGACTAAAGCGTCACGGAGAGAGATCGGTGGGGAAGGACAGATGGACAAAGGAGTCACGGAGAGAAATCAGTGGAGAAGGACAGATGGACAAAGGGGTCACTGAGAGAGATCAGTGGGGAAGGACAGATGGACAAAGTGCACGGAGAGAGATCAGTGGGGAAGGACAGATGGACAAAGGAGTCATGGAGAGAGATCAGTGGGGAAGGACAGATGGACAAAGGAGTCATGGAGAGAGATCAGTGGGGAAGGACAGATGGACAAAGGAGTCATGGAGAGAGATCAGTGGGGAAGGACAGATGGACAAAGGAGTCATGGAGAGAGATCAGTGGGGAAGGACAGATGGACAAAGGAGTCCCGGAGAGAGATCAGTGGGGAAGGACAGAAGGACAAAGGAGTCACTGAGAGAGATCAGTGGGGAAGGACAGATTGACAATGGAGTCATGGAGAGAGATCAGTGGGGAAGGACAGATGGATAAAGGAGTCACGGAGAGAGATCAGTGGGGAAGGACAGATGGATAAAGGATTCATGGAGGGAGATCAGTGGGGAAGGACAGATGGACAAAGAGGTCACGGAGACAGATTAGTGGGTAAGGACAGATGGACAAAGGAGTCATGGAAAGAGATCAGTGGGGAAGGACAGATGTACGAAGGAGTCACGGAGAGAGATCAGTGGGGAAGGATAGATGGACAAAGTGCACGGAGGGAGATCAATGGGGAAGGACAGATGGACAAAGGCGTCACGGAGAGAGATCAGTGGGGAAGGACAGATGGACAAAGGAGTCACGTAGAGAAATCAGTGGGGAAGGACAGATGGACAATGGAGTCACTGAGAGAGATCAGTGGGGAAGGACAGATGGACAAAGTGCACGGAGAGAGATCAGTGGGGAAGGAGAGATGGACAAAGGCGTCATGGAGAGTGATCAGTGGGGAAGGGCAGATGGACAAAGGAGTCATGGAGAGAGATCAGAGGGGAAAGACAGATGGACAAAGGAGTCATGGAGAGAGATCACTGGGGAAGGACAGATGGACAAAGGAGTCATGGAGGGAGATCAGTGGGGAAGGACAGAAGGACAAAGTGCACGGAGAGAGATCAGTGGGGAAGGACAGATAGTCAAAGTACATGGAGGGAGATCAGTGGGGAAGGACAGATGGACAAAGGAGTCACGGAGAGAAATCAGTGGGGAAAGACAGATGGACAAAGGAGTCACTGAGAGAGATCAGTGGGGAAGGACAGATGGACAAAGTGCACGGAGAGAGATCAGTGGGGAAGGAGAGATGGACAAAGGCGTCACGGAGAGAGATCAGTGGGGAAGGACAGATGGACAAAGGAGTCACGGAGAGAAATCAGTGGGGAAGGACAGATGGACAAAGGAGTCACTGAGAGAGATCAGTGGGGAAGGACAGATGGACAAAGTGCACGGAGAGAGATCAGTGGGGAAGGAGAGATGGACAAAGGAGTCATGGAGAGAGATCAGTGGGGAAGGACAGATGGACAAAGGAGTCACTGAGAGAAATCAGTGGGGAAAGACAGATGGACAAAGGAGTCACTGAGAGAGATCAGTGGGGAAGGACATATGGACAAAGTGCACGGAGAGAGATCAGTGGGGAAGGACAGATGGACAAAGGAGTCATGGAGAGAGATCAGTGGGGAAGGACAGATGGACAAAGGAGTCCCGGAGAGAGATCAGTGGGGAAGGACAGATCTACAAAGGAGTCATGGAGAGAGATCAGTGGGGAAGGACAGATGGACAAAGGAGTCCTGGAGGGAGATCAGTGGGGAAGGACAGATGGACAAAGGAGTCATGGAGAGAGATCAGTGGGGAAGGACAGATGGACAAAGGAGTCCCGGAGAGAGATCAGTGGGGAAGGACAGATGGACAAAGGAGTCATGGAGAGAGATCAGTGGGGAAGGACAGATGGACAAAGGAGTCATGGAGAGAGATCAGTGGGGAAGGACAGATGGACAAAGGAGTCATGGAGAGAGATCAGTGGGGAAGGACAGATGGACAAAGGAGTCCCGGAGAGAGATCAGTGGGGAAGGACAGAAGGACAAAGGAGTCACTGAGAGAGATCAGTGGGGAAGGACAGATTGACAATGGAGTCATGGAGAGAGATCAGTGGGGAAGGACAGATGGATAAAGGAGTCACGGAGAGAGATCAGTGGGGAAGGACAGATGGATAAAGGATTCATGGAGGGAGATCAGTGGGGAAGGACAGATGGACAAAGAGGTCACGGAGACAGATTAGTGGGGAAGGACAGATGGATAAAGGATTCATGGAGGGAGATCAGTGGGGAAGGACAGATGGACTAAGGCGTCACGGAGAGAGATCGGTGGGGAAGGACAGATGGACAAAGGAGTCACGGAGAGAAATCAGTGGAGAAGGACAGATGGACAAAGGGGTCACTGAGAGAGATCAGTGGGGAAGGACAGATGGACAAAGTGCACGGAGAGAGATCAGTGGGGAAGGACAGATGGACAAAGGAGTCATGGAGAGAGATCAGTGGGGAAGGACAGATGGACAAAGGAGTCATGGGGAGAGATCAGTGGGGAAGGACAGATGGACAAAGGAGTCATGGAGAGAGATCACTGGGGAAGGACAGATGGACAAAGGAGTCACGGAGAGAAATCAGTGGGGAAAGACAGATGGACAAAGGAGTCACTGAGAGAGATCAGTGGGGAAGGACATATGGACAAAGTGCACGGAGAGAGATCAGTGGGGAAGGACAGATGGACAAAGGAGTCATGGAGAGAGATCGGTGGGGAAGGACAGATGGACAAAGGAGTCACGGAGAGAAATCAGTGGAGAAGGACAGATGGACAAAGGGGTCACTGAGAGAGATCAGTGGGGAAGGACAGATGGACAAAGTGCACGGAGAGAGATCAGTGGGGAAGGACAGATGGACAAAGGAGTCATGGAGAGAGATCAGTGGGGAAGGACAGATGGACAAAGGAGTCATGGGGAGAGATCAGTGGGGAAGGACAGATGGACAAAGGAGTCATGGAGAGAGATCACTGGGGAAGGACAGATGGACAAAGGAGTCACGGAGAGAAATCAGTGGGGAAAGACAGATGGACAAAGGAGTCACTGAGAGAGATCAGTGGGGAAGGACATATGGACAAAGTGCACGGAGAGAGATCAGTGGGGAAGGACAGATGGACAAAGGAGTCATGGAGAGAGATCAGTGGGGAAGGACAGATGGACAAAGGAGTCCCGGAGAGAGATCAGTGGGGAAGGACAGATGTACAAAGGAGTCATGGAGAGAGATCAGTGGGGAAGGACAGATGGACAAAGGAGTCCTGGAGGGAGATCAGTGGGGAAGGACAGATGGACAAAGGAGTCATGGAGAGAGATCAGTGGGGAAGGACAGATGGACAAAGGAGTCCCGGAGAGAGATCAGTGGGGAAGGACAGATGGACAAAGGAGTCATGGAGAGAGATCAGTGGGGAAGGACAGATGGACAAAGGAGTCATGGAGAGAGATCAGTGGGGAAGGACAGATGGACAAAGGAGTCATGGAGAGAGATCAGTGGGGAAGGACAGATGGACAAAGGAGTCCCGGAGAGAGATCAGTGGGGAAGGACAGAAGGACAAAGGAGTCACTGAGAGAGATCAGTGGGGAAGGACAGATTGACAATGGAGTCATGGAGAGAGATCAGTGGGGAAGGACAGATGGATAAAGGAGTCACGGAGAGAGATCAGTGGGGAAGGACAGATGGATAAAGGATTCATGGAGGGAGATCAGTGGGGAAGGACAGATGGACAAAGAGGTCACGGAGACAGATTAGTGGGTAAGGACAGATGGACAAGGGAGTCATGGAAAGAGATCAGTGGGGAAGGACAGATGTACGAAGGAGTCACGGAGAGAGATCAGTGGGGAAGGATAGATGGACAAAGTGCACGGAGGGAGATCAATGGGGAAGGACAGATGGACAAAGGCGTCACGGAGAGAGATCAGTGGGGAAGGACAGATGGACAAAGGAGTCACGTAGAGAAATCAGTGGGGAAGGACAGATGGACAATGGAGTCACTGAGAGAGATCAGTGGGGAAGGACAGATGGACAAAGTGCACGGAGAGAGATCAGTGGGGAAGGAGAGATGGACAAAGGCGTCATGGAGAGTGATCAGTGGGGAAGGACAGATGGACAAAGGAGTCATGGAGAGAGATCAGAGGGGAAAGACAGATGGACAAAGGAGTCATGGAGAGAGATCACTGGGGAAGGACAGATGGACAAAGGAGTCATGGAGGGAGATCAGTGGGGAAGGACAGAAGGACAAAGTGCACGGAGAGAGATCAGTGGGGAAGGACAGATAGTCAAAGTACATGGAGGGAGATCAGTGGGGAAGGACAGATGGACAAAGGAGTCACGGAGAGAAATCAGTGGGGAAAGACAGATGGACAAAGGAGTCACTGAGAGAGATCAGTGGGGAAGGACAGATGGACAAAGTGCACGGAGAGAGATCAGTGGGGAAGGAGAGATGGACAAAGGCGTCACGGAGAGAGATCAGTGGGGAAGGACAGATGGACAAAGGAGTCACGGAGAGAAATCAGTGGGGAAGGACAGATGGACAAAGGAGTCACTGAGAGAGATCAGTGGGGAAGGACAGATGGACAAAGTGCACGGAGAGAGATCAGTGGGGAAGGAGAGATGGACAAAGGAGTCATGGAGAGAGATCAGTGGGGAAGGACAGATGGACAAAGGAGTCACGGAGAGAAATCAGTGGGGAAAGACAGATGGACAAAGGAGTCACTGAGAGAGATCAGTGGGGAAGGACATATGGACAAAGTGCACGGAGAGAGATCAGTGGGGAAGGAGAGATGGACAAAGGAGTCATGGAGAGAGATCAGTGGGGAAGGACAGATGGACAAAGGAGTCCCGGAGAGAGATCAGTGGGGAAGGACAGATCTACAAAGGAGTCATGGAGAGAGATCAGTGGGGAAGGACAGATGGACAAAGGAGTCCTGGAGGGAGATCAGTGGGGAAGGACAGATGGACAAAGGAGTCATGGAGAGAGATCAGTGGGGAAGGACAGATGGACAAAGGAGTCCCGGAGAGAGATCAGTGGGGAAGGACAGATGGACAAAGGAGTCATGGAGAGAGATCAGTGGGGAAGGACAGATGGACAAAGGAGTCATGGAGAGAGATCAGTGGGGAAGGACAGATGGACAAAGGAGTCATGGAGAGAGATCAGTGGGGAAGGACAGATGGACAAAGGAGTCCCGGAGAGAGATCAGTGGGGAAGGACAGAAGGACAAAGGAGTCACTGAGAGAGATCAGTGGGGAAGGACAGATTGACAATGGAGTCATGGAGAGAGATCAGTGGGGAAGGACAGATGGATAAAGGAGTCACGGAGAGAGATCAGTGGGGAAGGACAGATGGATAAAGGATTCATGGAGGGAGATCAGTGGGGAAGGACAGATGGACAAAGAGGTCACGGAGACAGATTAGTGGGGAAGGACAGATGGACAAAGGAGTCATGGAAAGAGATCAGTGGGGAAGGACAGATGTACGAAGGAGTCACGGAGAGAGATCAGTGGGGAAGGATAGATGGACAAAGTGCACGGAGGGAGATCAATGGGGAAGGACAGATGGACAAAGGCGTCACGGAGAGAGATCAGTGGGGAAGGACAGATGGACAAAGGAGTCACGTAGAGAAATCAGTGGGGAAGGACAGATGGACAATGGAGTCACTGAGAGAGATCAGTGGGGAAGGACAGATGGACAAAGTGCACGGAGAGAGATCAGTGGGGAAGGAGAGATGGACAAAGGCGTCATGGAGAGTGATCAGTGGGGAAGGACAGATGGACAAAGGAGTCATGGAGAGTGATCAGAGGGGAAAGACAGATGGACAAAGGAGTCATGGAGAGAGATCACTGGGGAAGGACAGATGGACAAAGGAGTCATGGAGGGAGATCAGTGGGGAAGGACAGAAGGACAAAGTGCACGGAGAGAGATCAGTGGGGAAGGACAGATAGTCAAAGTACATGGAGGGAGATCAGTGGGGAAGGACAGATGGACAAAGGAGTCACGGAGAGAAATCAGTGGGGAAAGACAGATGGACAAAGGAGTCACTGAGAGAGATCAGTGGGGAAGGACAGATGGACAAAGTGCACGGAGAGAGATCAGTGGGGAAGGAGAGATGGACAAAGGAGTCATGGAGAGAGATCAGTGGGGAAGGACAGATGGACAAAGGAGTCATGGAGAGAGATCAGAGGGGAAGGACAGATGGACAAAGGAGTCATGGAGAGAGATCACTGGGGAAGGACAGATGGACAAAGGAGTCATGGAGGGAGATCAGTGGCGAAGGACAGAAGGACAAAGGAGTCACTGAGAGAGATCAGTGGGGAAGGTCAGATGGACAATGGAGTCATGGAGAGAGATCAGTGGGGAAGGACAGATGGATAAAGGAGTCACGGAGAGAGATCAGTGGGGAAGGACAGATGGATAAAGGATTCATGGAGGGAGATCAGTGGGGAAGGACAGATGGACTAAGGCGTCACGGAGAGAGATCGGTGGGGAAGGACAGATGGACAAAGGAGTCACGGAGAGAAATCAGTGGGGAAAGACAGATGGACAAAGGAGTCACTGAGAGAGATCAGTGGGGAAGGACATATGGACAAAGTGCACGGAGAGAGATCAGTGGGGAAGGACAGATGGACAAAGGAGTCATGGAGAGAGATCAGTGGGGAAGGACAGATGGATAAAGGAGTCACGGAGAGAGATCAGTGGGGAAGGACAGATGGATAAAGGATTCATGGAGGGAGATCAGTGGGGAAGGACAGATGGACTAAAGCGTCACGGAGAGAGATCGGTGGGGAAGGACAGATGGACAAAGGAGTCACGGAGAGAAATCAGTGGAGAAGGACAGATGGACAAAGGGGTCACTGAGAGAGATCAGTGGGGAAGGACAGATGGACAAAGTGCACGGAGAGAGATCAGTGGGGAAGGACAGATGGACAAAGGAGTCATGGAGAGAGATCAGTGGGGAAGGACAGATGGACAAAGGAGTCATGGAGAGAGATCAGTGGGGAAGGACAGATGGACAAAGGAGTCATGGAGAGAGATCAGAGGGGAAGGACAGATGGACAAAGGAGTCATGGAGAGAGATCAGTGGGGAAGGACAGATGGACAAAGGAGTCACGGAGAGAAATCAGTGGGGAAAGACAGATGGACAAAGGAGTCACTGAGAGAGATCAGTGGGGAAGGACATATGGACAAAGTGCACGGAGAGAGATCAGTGGGGAAGGACAGATGGACAAAGGAGTCATGGAGAGAGATCAGTGGGGAAGGACAGATGGACAAAGGAGTCCCGGAGAGAGATCAGTGGGGAAGGACAGATGTACAAAGGAGTCATGGAGAGAGATCAGTGGGGAAGGACAGATGGACAAAGGAGTCCTGGAGGGAGATCAGTGGGGAAGGACAGATGGACAAAGGAGTCATGGAGAGAGATCAGAGGGGAAGGACAGATGGACAAAGGAGTCATGGAGAGAGATCAGTGGGGAAGGACAGATGGACAAAGGAGTCATGGAGAGAGATCAGTGGGGAAGGACAGATGGACAAAGGAGTCCCGGAGAGAGATCAGTGGGGAAGGACAGATGGACAAAGGAGTCATGGAGAGAGATCAGTGGGGAAGGACAGATGGACAAAGGAGTCATGGAGAGAGATCAGTGAGGAAGGACAGATGGACAAAGGAGTCATGGAGAGAGATCAGTGGGGAAGGACAGATGGACAAAGGAGTCCCGGAGAGAGATCAGTGGGGAAGGACAGATGTACGAAGGAGTCACGGAGAGAGGTCAGTGGGGAAGGATAGATGGACAAAGTGCACGGAGGGAGATCAATGGGGAAGGACCGATGGACAATGGCGTCACGGAGAGAGATCAGTGGGGAAGGACAGATGGACAAAGGAGTCACGTAGAGAAATCAGTGGTGAAGGACAGATGGACAATGGAGTCACTGAGAGAGATCAGTGGGGAAGGACAGATGGACAAAGTGCACGGAGAGAGATCAGTGGGGAAGGAGAGATGGACAAAGGCGTCATGGAGAGTGATCAGTGTGGAAGGACAGATGGACAAAGGAGTCATGGAGAGAGATCAGAGGGGAAGGACAGATGGACAAAGGAGTCATGGAGAGAGATCACTGGGGAAGGACAGATGGACAAAGGAGTCATGGAGGGAGATCAGTGGGGAAGGACAGAAGGACAAAGTGCACGGAGAGAGATCAGTGGGGAAGGACAGGTAGTCAAAGTACATGGAGGGAGATCAGTGGGGAAGGACAGATGGACAAAGGAGTCACGGAGAGAAATCAGTGGGAAAGGACAGATAGACAAAGGAGTCATGGAGAGAGATCAGTGGGGAAGGACAGATGGACAAAGTACATGGAGGGAGATCAGTGGGGAAGGACAGATGGACAAAGTGCACGGAGAGAGATCAGTGGGGAATGACAGATGGACAAAGTGCACGGAGAGAGATCAGTGGGGAAGGACAGATGGACAAAGGAGTCACGGAGAGTGATCAGTGGGGAAGGACAGATGAACAAAGTAAATAGAGAGAGATCAGTGGGGAAGGACAGATGGACAAAGTGCACAGAGAGAGATCAGTGGGGAAGGGCAGATGGACAAAGTACATGGAGGGAGATCAGTGGGGAAGGACAGATGGACAAAGTGCACGGAGAGAGATCAGTGGGGAAGGACAGATGGACAAAGGAGTCACGGAGAGAGATCAGTGGGGAAGGACAGATGGACAAAGGAGTCACTGAGAGAGATCAGTGGGGAAGGACAGATGGACAAAGTGCATGGAGAGAGATCAGTGGGGAAGGACAGATTGACAATGGAGTCGTGGAGAGAGCAATCCTTACATAAATCGAAGAGGGGAAGGGGAGTGGAAGATGATCCTTGTGGTCAGATCCCATTGGAGATGGCAGAGGTTGCAGAGGATAATATGTTGCAAGGAGGATGCAGAGGATGATACAACATATCATTCTTTCTTTCCAGTCCTGAGGAAAAGTCTCTCCCCAAAACAGCCACTGTCCATTTCCCACCTTTGATGTTGCCTGACCCGTTGAGTTCTTCCAACATTTTGCGCATTGCATGGAATTTCTCTCTTGTATCTCTTCTAATCTCTTTCTGTTCCAAAATACACTGCTTTTATGCTTGCTTTTTACTAAGGCGCATGGCCTTACATTTTTCTGCATTATATCCTCTCTACCAGGAGATTGCTGATTCACCTAGCCTGTCTTTACCTCCCTGAAGCCTCTATCCCTCGCCTTTACAGCCTACACTGCCACCAGGAACCTAGCAATATGCGGAGTTTCATATATTATACAATCCTTTCTTCCATTCTGTATCCTAGGATGACAGGACTGTAGTGTGAAGTGAGATAGGGGTATTATTTTTGATCTGCAAAGTAGCTTTAACAAATGACAGGGAAACAATCTGAACCTTATAAAACCCTGAATGGACTGAGCGGATAGATGCAGAATGGATGTTCTTGATGGTGGTAGGTCTAGCACTAAGGGTTACTGTCTAAGAATAAAGACTTAGCTAATTAAGACTGAGGTCAGAAGGAACAAGCCTACCAACTTGAAAATGACCTAATTATTTCTAAATTCTGTTTTCTTTGCCATGTTGATATATTATCCTCAATATTGTGTGCTCTAATTTGTTCAGTAATCTGGCATTCAGCAACATATCAGGTCTCTAATCTTTCTAAAGTCTAGACACATCCATTCCTTTGGATTTCTCATTTCCCTTTCATAAATTCACGTTGCTTCAGACAAGAAAACTCCTGAAAATAGTGGAAGGCTGCAAATCCAGACTAACTGAGGATTTGAAAAGAATTAATGTCAGTAAAAAGCCAGTACTTCCAGAGCACCTTTGATAAGTCAGTACACATGAGATTAACTTCCTTGCCACTTCTTCATTCACCAAAAGGATTTCTCCTCTCTCAATTTGTAAGGGACCCACATAATCTTTTCCTTTTTATATATCTATAGAAGCTTTTGCAATCAGCTTTTTATGTTCTCATCTGCCCTCTCTTGAATCTACTTTCCTTTTTGTTCTCCGTGCCTTTGTCCTCACTCGTTGAATTATGAGATGTTCCCAGTCCTTGGGTTTTCTGCTTTGGTTTGTTATGTCATAAGCCTTTTCCTTTGATCTAACAGTAACTTTTCTTGATAGTCATTGATTGACCATTTCTGCATTTGTTTTTTGCCTCAAAGTATACCTTACATAGTTGCCTTCATAGTTTGTTTTACTCAGATTTAATATCCTAGTTTCAGATTGAATTGAATTTCTTCCAAGGTTTGTATAAACTGAATCAGCTCAATATATGTTAAGTTCCATGTATGTACTGACATCACTCAGCTCGAACTGAATATTCCTCTTAATTTCTGCACTATCCCCTCCCCTCTGTCCCCACAGACCCTCCCCTGTCTGCTTCAAGCAGCTTGGATGGAAAGGAGTGAATAGTTGATATTTTGGGCTGAGGCCCTTCATCAGAACTCCATCACACACAGACACTGACTTATTTATTTATTCATTGATAAAGCCGTAGTTATTACCCATCTCTCACAGCTCTTTGTGAAAATTATGGTGACAACTAACTTGGCCTCAAGCATGTGGGTGGGTCTGAAGCTCATATACTCCAGACTTAATAAGGACTACAAATTTTCTTCTCTTGAGAGCAGTATTGAACTGAAGAGGTTTCGACAATTAACTGATCATTTTAATATTGCATATCAGTAAACAAAATTAAATTCCACAGCTGCCATGTTCAGGCATGTTAGTCCAAAGACCTGAATTTCCGGTCAAGTGACTTAACCATTGCATTATCACTTGTCCCCTGTTCCTTGCCAACAAATTTGTCTCCTTGGAAATTGTCTTATTCTGAATCAGACAACTGACAAAGCTGGTGGTGTGTTTGAGTCTGCCTGTGTGTGGACTCAATTGCCAACATGTTTTGCTTCACTCTGCCTCGATTTATCAGTGTCTGGATTGTTATATGCTCTTACGAACTTTAGATTTTATTTCCATGCACTCTTGGCTGGTCTATCCTTTTCATCCCATATAATCTTGAGATCATCCAAAAGCCTGTTGTTTGAATTATAACTCATTCCAAGTCCTGGCTTCTTCATCATTCCGAGTTTGACAACCTGTGCCAAATCTGCCTCTTCAGGCTTATTATAGTTATGACCTTATTCCTCCCTATCCCTATTATCTACAGCTCTGTAATGTTCCAGGATATCTGAAACTCTCTAAATGTAACCTCTTGCCTCACAGTATTACTTCCGCCTGTGCTTCCAGCAGCCACAGCCATAAGTAAATTACTCTCTTGCTAATTCTTTCCTTCCTTTAAGCCACTGCTTAAAGTCAAAAGCTGGAACAAACCTTTTGGCTCTCTATCCTATTATCCCTAAATATGATAGGCTAAATTTTGCTTGATAAAGTTCCTGTGATATTTTACATCACTGGTTCCATGGAAATATAAGTTTTGATGGCGGTGCTGGGTAGGCAGTGAGCCCTAGTCAATTCAATCTCTACTCAGTCATACGTCGAAGTTTAGAATAGGTCAGTTCGCATAATTTGCAAATACTTTTCCATCAAAGTATCTGCTAAGATTTGGTTGAAAAATCAGACCTTAGATCCAGCTCAACAATCTACAGATCTATGGGGATAACTGCTCTGGTTCCTCCCAATTACTTCACAAGCAGTACTTTTGTGAACACATTTAAAATATTGTCGCACAAGGTGGTCAGAGGAAATCCCTGTTCCCCTATGATTCCACCCTCGGTTCATGTAGCAACTGAAATTCATGTGAAATGTAAGGTGGACAAGATCCATTGTGTTGCAATTAAAGGTTAAGCTCCTGGCCAAAGAATAATTTACCTTAAATAAACAGCAGTTATTTTGATCACAGAAATTACTTTAATCATATGTACTATTGTCTAAATGGTAGACTGTAAAATTGATGTTTTTCAGAGGTAGGAAGGGGCATGTTCGGAGAAGTAATTTTCACAGTGAGTATGTTTTGAACATTTGCCAGTGAATATTATGAACACTTTCCCGGGGAGTGCTCTTCTCTTTCCAAGCATATACATTTCTCATCACAAGACTGAAAGATCTGGCATTCACTTCAACATCTGTAACTGTTTTAGAAATGCATACAAAATAGTCGGGCAGGAAATGGTTTTGAAATGATATGGCAGGAGAAGCACATTTCAGCACTAAATTGCATAGTTTGCTAAATTACTTCTTCTAGCAGAGGCTTTGTGGTGTGGATGACCGCACAAAGGAATCTAATATTGGCACCTGAGCTCACAGCACTGTAGAAGTTTTAACCTCACATGTGTCACATGTTTTTAAACCACTGCACATCCCAAATTGAGCAGATGGGACGATGACAGAAAAATAAATTGGCAATGCCTTGTCACTTGCACATCAACATTTATGTAGGAGTAATCAAATCTTTCCTTCATGCAGTCAACCATCCAAAACAAGGATCCCGACAGGAATACGAGCATAGTCTCACAAACTCTCGCTCAACAATTCACACACATCTGCACAGGCACTTGAATGGCCAAGGCATTTAAAGCCGTGGAGCTAATTGGGGTAAATACAACTAATATAGATGGACACCATGGTCATGGATGTGATAGGTTACAGAGCCTGTTTCACTGCTCCAGTCTATGATTCTCTTTAGAACTTTTCACTCTGATACCTTCAGGCATTTCCTACACCTCATCTAGATGTCCATTAGTTCAACATTTTGAGCAACATTTTGCAACTTGTATCTTTGTTTTCTCGCTATCTATCCTCATTAATCTATCAATCAGATGACTTCATCAACAGTGCGTTACCATGGCAACTCAACGCTCCATTTGTATTATCCATTGTTCTCCCACTCTCCTTGCAACTTAAAACTAATTTGTTTTCTGTCTCTCCCAACTCTGATGAAGGATCTTAGACTTGAAATACAAGCTATGTTTCTCTTTTCACATATGCTGCCTGATGTGATGAGTGTTTCTAACATTTTCTGTTCACTCACATCAATGTTTAGTACCGCAGTCACTCTTTGTAATACATGGGAAATGTGGAAGGAAATTTGTGTAATGCCCCACAAAGAGAATAATACAGCAATGGTCTTATTCTACTGTTGTTAATTGAATGATCAATTTTGGGGGAAATTGATTCCCCCCCCCCACCCCAACCCAATGTTGAGGCTCTCCTTCAAAATAACTACAAGGGTTTATTTCTCTTCCAACTGAGATGCCAAACAGAGTTTTGTTTGACATTACACATAGAAGTAGCATAGTGTACAATTACATGGAAGATAAATACAGTAATAATTACATTTGAAGGTAATAAATATCTCAAGATCTAATGGACAGCTTGGATGTTCAGTCAGGAAATAAGGGAGAGACAAAGAGATTGCAGATGGTGGAATCTGAAACAACAAGTAATCTGTTGGAAGAACTCAGTGAGTCAAGCAGCTTCTGTGGGAGGAAAGGGATTGTCGATGTATTTGGTCTAGACCTGTATGCTGATGTAAGGTTCAACTCGAAATATCAACAGTTGCTTTCCTGCCACAAACGCTGCTTGACTCACTGTGGTTTTTCAGCAGATTGCTTGTTGCTTCAGGAAGCAAGGGCTTTGGGCTATTGCTTGAAACTTAGTTAAGAAAGTGGGTTTTGAGTAAGTTTTGAAAGAATGAGGGAGAGATAGGTAGGTAAATGATATTCTGTAGAAAGATAATTTTAATGTCCAGGAACTCACTGCCTGTGACAAAAGGAAAAGCATGTACAAAGGCCAGAATGGGAAATAAAGAACTGACATAGTTGCAGAGTTAGATGAATAAGGCCATACGGCTTCTGAAAAAAACGGATTAGGATTTTAAATTGCAAATATAGTGCTCAACGGTTAAGTCAGGAAGGACATGGCAACAGCTGAATGAAACACCTAGCAAAGCTTTATGTTTGATGGAGGTTTGTAAGTTAGTTTGGAGAGTGCTGAAGTTCTTAAGTAAGAAGTTGTAGAGGCAAAAACAAAAAGTTCAAAACAAAGTTGAAACAGTACAGTGAGAGATAGCAAGGGTATGGTCTTTTTGGAGCAGATACAAGACCACACACCACATCCAGCTCAGTCGGAGACTGTGGCCCAAAGGGAGCTGTCACTGATGTAGATCTTGTGGATACAAAATGCAAGCACACTCCCATCTGTGATTTGATATTCTATTGAATTCAAACCCGTGAGGTGTTTCATTCTGCTGCTGAAACAGACACATTGATGTGGTGTATGATCTTCGTATTGCAATGATGCCTATTACCTCACTATCTGGATAAATTCTATAACTTGATGACATCTAGTGGCCTTGGAAGAGTTTTCACCATTAGGTAATAAAAGGCAAAAGATTTTTTAAAACTCTGCTAATCTAGAATAAAACAAAAAAATGCTATAAGGGTCAGAATTTGTTGTGACCTGGTATTTCATGTTAGTTGATATTGATCCTTCATTTCCTTCTGATTTTTGTAATATCATTCCAGAAATTCAACCAAGTTCCTTTGCTGAAGAAACAAATGTACGTGACTCAGAAAAAAGTTATGTCCCAACATTTCTCTCCACTTCTTTCAGACTGTTCTCAGTAGCGTCAAATTAATGCCCAAATTCCCAGAGGACCAGCTACTGCAGACTCCCAATCATCCCGGACCTCCAGTCCTTGCTCAACATCTGTTATCAGCACTTTATGTCCCCACTCTATATGAGTCCTTAGTTGGACTGCTCGCAAATCCATACTCTCTACCACCCTGATCAGCCCAGACCTCAGCCCCCAACGTTCCTCTCACTCCGATGCTGTGAAATACCTGACTCCCATACTCAGCCTGAATGCCAATGTCCCAAACTCTCCAAATCACTTTTTTCACTCCATGATGCAGAGATATCCAGCTGGCCAGCAGAATCCACTGTCATCCCCAAACTTCCAGGCCTAGCCCCAGGCCCAGACCCAGGCCTAGCCCTAGACTCAGATCCAGGCCCAGACCCAGGCCTAGACTCAGATCCAGGCCCAGACCCAGGCCTAGACTCAGATCCAGTCCCAGGCCCAGGCCTAGACTCATATCCAGACCCAGGCCCAGGCCTCCCTGGGATTTCACCTCCTCCCTGGGATGCAAAGGGAAGAATAACGGAAAAAAAAGGCAGCACCCAAGGACCACATTGCTGTCAGCATCAGAAGTCCTGCAAAATAATCACTAGCGTTCCAGGAAATTACCCTATGGTGAGCCTATTGTGCACGCATTAAGTTATAAACAATTAAATTTTAAATCTAATATCTTTAAAAAGCCATTTAATGAAACAAGACACCAACAAGTAAATCTTGATGGAAATAAGATTGACAGTTACCTGTAATTGTGTTGTCAGAAATGATCCATACAGTAACTACTAGCCCCTATTATTTATAACTTGTTTATCAAATGTGGCTAAAATACCCATCACACAAACACAGTAAAATTCATCACGTTCAATGCTCATCAGTGCAGATAGTAAGATGTTATTTTCCTAAACATAATGGCAGTGCAAAGCACCTCACACAACACATTTTGGAAAGTTGCCTTTAACCAAACTGCAAAGGCTCACTTGCCTGAGCTTTCATAAATAATGGCAAGTGTCATTAGTCTCACTTTTACTTCCACTGTAACTTCCAACCAGAGGTCAGCTAACTTAAAGAGAAAAGTTAACACTTTAGGTGGAGTCCTTAAGCAAAATTAGTCTTTGAGCTCAGCATTTAACACTTACCTTTCTGTGGTCCTCATTATCTGCATGGAGACATCAGAGAGTTATAGACAGGATGATGAATAGTAAAGCCATGAGGGAAAAGGGGTACGGAAGCTGCCAAGCTTGAAGAGATTTCTTTTAAGTTGCTGATGAAAGCAGAAAAGAAAGTGACAAGAAAAAGGGAGGCTGCCCCAGAATGCGGGGCATGTGATGTCTGAATGAGAACTGTCTTTGACGGCTGGAGTCCTGTGGATTCAGTAATAAGACAGCCACTGACACTGAACATAGATAAGAGGCTCAAGAGTTTTTACAGGCACAAAGGGTCAAATACTGTAAAATCCTTTAAATCCATGTGGCTGGGAAGACTGCAGAAAGAGAGTGCATTGAGACCAGGTAGCGGTGTGAGGTTGTGGATGATGATATAGGTGAGCGAAGCTTGACAAGGGTGGAATTATGTGAGAATCAGTAACTACAATTCTTAATTCAATTTTCAACAAACAATGAAGTCTTTTGCGTATCTGTTTAATTTCATTCTTATCCCTTAAGAACTTTCACTTTCAAACATTGTTCTTTCACAACTGGGACTTTGGTTGTAAACTGTTGAAAACTTCAGAGTTGAACACATTTAGTCTTAAGCTGTAACTGAAATAGTGACTGAAATATGAATCATTCAACGTATATATTAGGAGTTATGTTTTAAAATAAACAGACTCAAAATAAGGGTCTTAGGTTACAGTATTTAATAAATTCATACTTAAACATCTGAACTGTGTTAACCTGACAGATGGAAACATCGTGAGATGTCTATGAACAGCTTTTGTTTGCTTTTTCAATCTGCCTTGCTTGTCCCACAGCAACAGCCAACCCGCCCAACCACAAACTCTACTTTAAAGTTAGTGATGCATACTATCAACTAACAGCTTGCAACAGTAAATAACATAAACATAACTCACCTGCACTGCTAGCCTTGTTAAAATCAGATGCTTGTAGTAAATTGGAATTCTTTTGGCTCCTCACGATTTGCCTGTATGTTCCACTGTTGCTTGAACTCGTCTGTGCCATAACTAGCTCCAAAAACATCTGGGAAATAAGCAGTGCCATAAAATAGATTTGTTTGGCCTGCTCACTGCTGGGACAGTGGAAAAGACACGTGACACAGGAAATGATTCAGTGCAATTCCAACCTCAAAAAAAAATTACTGCAGAATCCAGCTATTTCTTAGCTGCGGTCTTATATCAGACTTACTTTACAAAGATGAATACTGGTCAAAGGATTCGTGGCAAAATTGACTTATTATTTTTTTCTGTCCTGAAGTCTCTTGAACCATGGTCAAATTATAACCTTGTACCAACTGGATGGAATAAAAAGTTCTGGAAGAGAAATTCAATCACCCAGTATTTTCTTTTATGTGCCCTGTGACTGATTAGAAGCGGAAAATCTGTCAAAGTGGGCAATGTGAAATTGAACGCTGGACTTCCTGGACATGGTGTGCTTCCCTGTGGAAGTTGATGGGTGCAGACTAATATTGTCTATCATATTGACCCCAGTGCTGATGGATTGGAACGGGTATGTTTGCTGAAGACATGATGGCCTGACTGATCATAAATTAAAGGGACATACATTATCTGAGCCACAGCTGAGGAGTGTGAATCATGAAACCTGCTATGATGGACTATAAATCTTTCAGGGAAGGCGTTCTTTCTCACCACCATTCAGGCTTGGAGTGCAGCTGCTCTTTTCTCTGATCCACTCCTGGTGGTTTGAGCATCTGTAAGAACTCTCCCCATGCCAGAAGATCCCTCTGTTGACTTTGTGAAGTCCATGCCCCCATACACATCCTGCTCTTGAGAAAATTGCTTCTTTGCAACACTGCAAGGAATGGGTTACACACAGATTTTAGCACATATTTCTATAAGGGTTAAAACTTCTCAGCCACAAATTCTAGATGTATGTAACCAGCTCTTCAGTAGATTCAAAATTGTTTAATGTACACAAGTCCTCTAGGAGGATCACAACATGTCATGGTTTGGAGGCTTGGGTGACTCAATGATCCAGAGAGCAATGCTGGCTGGAGTCGGGGCTCTATGCTTTGGCTCTTGGTAGGGTTGTTCATGCTAAATAGGTCAACAGTGGTTCACTGGCCCTCCAGGTCTGCGATTCAGCTCAGGGCTAACAAGCTTGACTGGTTACAGAAACAGCAATGAAGAATCCTTCTACATCTGAGTGCAACGGTATTCCTGACTCTCCACCCAGGACTCGCTTGACTGACGGTAGTGAAAACCAAGAAGCTACCGGCATGATGAAGGAAGCCCTGGACACCGGCAGAGATGGAGGATCTTCATTACTGCCCTAAACGCCAACGATGTAACAGGTAGTAAGTACCAGCACACAAGTATGAAATAATTGTCACTCTGGCTCCAATGCAGTACAAAGGAAACAATATGCTGGAATAATTACATAAAATATAAATATACTGTAAATATATAACTTATATGCATAGATTGATTGTATGTCCATAAAGTGATGCGAGGTATATAAGGTGCCTGACAGGAAATGTTAAAGTAATGGAGGTTGCGGTCGTGGAGGGGTGGGATAGTGAGTAGAGGTTTTGATCAGCATTACTGCTTGGGGAAAGTAACTGTTTTTGAGTCTAGTGATCCTGGTGTGGATGCTGCGTAGCCTCCTCCCTTGGTGGGAGTGGGACAAACAGTCCATGGGCAGGGTGGGTGGGATCCTTCATGATGTTTCTGGTGCTTTTTAAGCTCCTTTCTGTATACAGGTACATGATGGCAGGTAAGCTGGTGCCAGTGATGTGCTGGGCAGTTTTGACTACCCGTTGTAATAACTTCCGCCCCGCCGCAGTGCAGTTGCCCTACCGTGCAGTGATGCTGTGATGTACTATAGACGTGCGTAGCCCAGCTCTCTTCAGCCTCCTTAGAAAGTAGAGGCACTGGTGAGCTTTCCTGATTGTGTAAGATGTGTTCTGGGACCATGGGAGGTTGTGTGAGATGCTCTCCCAGGAGTTTGAAAGTGCTCCCAGTTTCTACTGGTGTGCCATCAGTGTAGAGAGGGCTGGTTCAACTGAAGTCAATAATCAGCTCCTTTGTCTTGTTGACATTGAGTCATTGGAAAGAGGAAAGACAGTTCTTGAGTGAAGAATTTTTTGCCCCTTTAACCTACTCTAATATTTAGATGGAATATTCTGTAGCATAACCATTAATACCCTTTATCTGATAATGACTAAAAATTTGAAATAAAAAACAAAGAATGTTGGATACACACAGAAGGTCCGGTTGTGGAAAGAGAAACAAAGTTTCTGTTTCAGGCTAAAGGCCTTTTGTCAGATCTATTGAGTTTTATGCCTTTTCTGTTTTTATTCCAAAGAATCACTAAGCTACATTTTTACATTTTCTGTTGACTAATCTCTTGGGGGAAGTTTGTTCATTTTTAGTTCTATAAAAAAAAAAGCCCAGAATCTGAACTCTGGATAAAGTTTTTCACTCAAAGACTCATCTTTGCGAGTTCTGACTGATACGTTGCAAATTTCCAGTTTTTTTTTCTTTCCCTTGCAGATTTCCAGAAGCCAGTCCTTTTTCCATCACAACCTGTCAAACAGCTATAAAGAAGATGGTTTCTAGATACCCAGGTCCAGAGACACCACAGCACCGAGCGTTTATGAGTGTAATCAACCTCGTACTAAGCAATGCTTCCATAGGTCGGGGCATTGATTCACAAGGAAATATGACTGCCTCAAAAATCCCCTCCAGGTCATGTAGGATTCTGATGAGTACATACATTGCCACCCCTTTGTTTGAAATTGGGCTGTGAACAATGCTATTAAGTTTTAATTACTATAATAACTAAAATACTAGGACCAACAGCAAAGCACATGGTTATAAATATATGTATGATATAGTGGCATCTTTTCAGCAAGTGTCTGAGCTCTCTCCACATGTGTTCGTTGTTATTACAAATTCAGTCTACTGACTGGCTTCCTCAATAATTGCATTTCTGTAAATGCTGGTCTCAAACATTGCACTGACTCATTGAACCGGCCTCCATTCGGCAACTCAATGTGTGAGTACAATCGCTTGCTGAGTTGGTAGCAAGGTTTTCTCTCTATACACATAATACATCGAGACTGCTGACAAGCTTGATTCCTGGCAGCTGCGCGTCGTGACAATATACGGTATTCAACCTGAATTATCTCATTCAGATAATCATATCCATTAGCTAAAACTACCGTTGGGGTTGCTCATTTGTTCTGAGTTGATTTTTACAAATTTCATGGATTTGTCCACATGGCTCTTCAAGGAGTGAAAAACAAGCCTTGTTGTACAATAAATTGCTTTAATTTGAAATGATCCATTTATATGTTTTGAGATATTTTTGAAAGTGAAATTATATTTGTACAATAGTACGCATTGTCATGATGCTGGAATTAACTTTTCTTTTAATGGGATACAGTATGGAATAGGCCCCTTTAGGACCTTTGAGCCACACTGACCAACAATCCCCGGATTTAATCTTAGTCTTATCATGGAACCATTTACAATGACCAAATAGAACCATAGAACATTACAGCACAGAAAACAGGCCATTTGGCCGTTCGAGTCTGTGCTGAAACTTTATTCCGCTAGTCCCATTGACCCACACACAGACCATAACCCTCCAGACCTCTCCCATCCATGCATCCATCCAATTTATTCTTAAAACTTAAGAGTGAGCCTGCACTTACCACGTCAGATGGCAGCTCATTCCACACTCCCACCACTCTGAGTGAAGAAATTCCCCCTAAACATTTCCCCTTTCACCCTAAAGCCATTTCCTCTTGTATTTATCTTCCTAATTTAAGTGGAAAGAAACTATTCGCATTTACTCTGTCTATACCCCTCATAATTTTGTAAACCTCTATCAAATCCCTCCTCATTCTTCTATGCTCCAAGGAATAAAGTCCTAACCAGTTCAATCTTTCCCTGTAACTCAACTCCTGAAGACCCGGCAACATCTTAGTAAATCTTCTCTGCACTCTTTCAATCTTACAGATATCCTTCCTATAATCAGGTGACCAGAACTGTAAACAATACTCCAAATTTGGCCTCATTAATGTCTTATACAACCTCACCATAACATCCCAACTCCTATACTCAATACTTTCATTTATGAATGCCAGGATGCCAAAAACCTTCTTAATAACCCTGTCTACCTGTGACGCCACTTTCAGAGAATTATGTATCTGAACTCCGAGATCCCTTTGTTCCTCCGCACTCCTCAGTGCCCTACCATTTACTATGCATGTCCTACCTTGATTTGTCTTTCCAAAATGCAACACCTCACACTTGTCTGCATTAAATTTCATCTGCCATTTTCTGGCCCATTTTCCAGTTGGTCCAGATCCCTCTGCAAGCTTTGAAAGACATCCTCACTGAAAACAATATCTCCAATCTTAGTGTCATCCACAAACTTGCTGATGCAATTTACCACATTATCATCTAGATTATTGATATAGACAACAAGCAACAATGGTCCCAGCACAGATCCCTGAGGCACACCACTAGTCACAGGCCTCCATTCTGAGAAGCAATCATCCACTACCACTCTGTCTTCTCCCACACAACCAATTTCAAATGCAGTTTACAATCTTTCCATGATACCTAGTGTCTGAACTTTCTGAACTAACCTCCCATGTGGGACCTTGTCAAAGGCCTTACTAAAGTCCATGTAGACAACATCCACAGACTTTCCTTCCTCTACTTTCTTGGTAACCTCCTAGAAAAACTCTACAAGATTCATTAAACATGATCTGCCACGCACAAAGCCATGCTGACTATCCTTAATCAGCCCTTGGCTGTCCAGAAACTTGTATATCTGATCTCTCAGAACACCTTCCAATAATTTACCTACTACTGATGTCAGGCTCACCTGTCTGTAATTACCTAGTTTACTTTTGAAGCCTTTTTTAAACAACGGAACAACATAAGCTACCCTCCAATCCTCCGGCACCGCATCCATGGCTAAGCACATCTTAAATATTTCTGCCAGGACCCCTTCAATTTCTACAATAGTCTCTCTTAAGGTCAGAGGAAATATCATGTCAGGTCCGGGGGATGTATCTACCTTTATTCGCTGTAAGGCAGCAAGCACCTCCTCCTCTTTAATCTCTATATGTTCCATGACACTACTGCTTGTTTCCCTTCTTTCCATATACGCTATGCCTGTTTCCTGAGTAAATACTGATGCAAAAAAACTGTTTAAGAACTCCTCCATC